>NW_005054366.1:2688767-2692303 GCF_000277835.1 Geospiza fortis
GGCTGTTGGGCCACGAGGATGCGGCGGACGCTGCGCCAAAGCCCTGCCGGAGCCAAGGTAAATAAACCCCGCTGTCCCTTCCCTCCACCCCTGAGCGCCGCAGGAACGATCCGTGCCCGGGAGGCTGCACGGGCTGTTCCCAGCCCCAGCACGCCCTGGGGATGCATCCCGGCAGGATCTGCTCCATCACCTTCCCGGGGCGTCCTCTGGGCTTCCTCCTCCCCTCCCAGACCAAAGCTGCGAGCCCCGGGGGCTTTTTCCCAGCCCCAGCGCTGCTGTGACCCTTTGGGGATGATCCCGTGGTCCCACAGGGATGCTGGCAGGATCCTGCCCACCCTGGATGGGTTTGTCCAGGATCCGAGCAGCACCTGGAGGGTTCAGGTGTGCCCAAAATGATCCCGTGAGCTGTTGGCTGCCTAGAAATCCAAAAAGATTTTTCTTGGGATAAATCCCAGCTGTCTCAGGGTCTGGCCGAGGACAAGGTGATGTTTAGTTCTTGCCTGGCTGGAGGTTCCTCCTGCCTTCTCTTCATTATTTTGGGAAACCCATTTAATTTGAGTGATGATAAGTCTGGCTGGTGTCCTTTGGGTTGAAATCCAGCATTTTAGGGGTGAGTGTGCACAGCACAGCAAAGACCTGTGCATAAACAGGGGTGTCCGTGTGTGAGGAGAGGTGGGTTTATTTAAATTGATCAAATTTTGGGTCCTAGTAAGAGTTTTTGTGTGCTGCTCTGCTGTGAGAAGGGAGCGAGCAGGGCAGCCCTGCCTTGCTTACAGAGCCACTTTTATTTTCACATAGCAAAGCAAACCCTGTGATCCTCCTGGAAACTTAAACCACATTTTCCTGGGGGTTTTTGCCCCTCAAAAGCTGACAATCCCTCCCTTTGATCTCCTTTGTGACTCTTAACAAAGCTGTGGGATCTGCTCCTTTCGGAGGGATTGCTTTGGAGATCTTGCACCTCAAGATGCAATCGTAAAATCTTATTTGATGTTATTTTGGAGATCTCCAGGCTGAGCAGCTCCATCTCTTCCCCCTGTCCTCACAAGGGGGGTGTTTCAGTGCCCCCACCTTCACAGTCACCCCCAGGACTCAGGACACTCCTGGCACGGGTGGGAGATGCTGCACAACCCCTGCCCCAAAGGAAAACCCTCTGGAAGAGGCCAGGAGCCCTTTTTGGGAATCCTTTGGAGCTGCCCCGGCTCTGGAGTGGGGCTCAGCCTTGGGCTGGGAGGGCCATGAATGTCACCTGGCGCAGCCCTGTGCTCACAGAGCCCTGCCAAGTCTAGCACGTTTTAATTTGCTCCTTTCCCAGGCATTCCGGGAGTTATGGGGCTGCTCAGCCCGCATGGAAAGCTCCCTCCAGAGGGTCACTCCACGCCACGGCCTTTGTGGGCTCCCTGGAGGCAGCTGATGTGCTATTCCCTGGAAGGTTTCCACCTGAGCAGGGGCTTTAGGCTGGATTTTGTGGCAATTTGGAAGCTGGCAGGAGAGGTGTCTCTGGTGATTCTGTCTGAAGTTGGGGCTGTTACTCTGCTGCCTGCTTTAAAGGCTTCCTTGTTTTCAGGTAGGATGGATTTGGGAATGTGCTAATTGTGTAAAAATGAAAGAGAAAGGGGGGGGAAAAAGGAGAAACCTGGGAGAAAATGGATTTTAATGATGCCTGCACCATGTTGAGGAGCACATTTGGAGCTGGTTACCCTCTGCAGCACATGGCCAAAGCAAACACCACCAGCCCAGCCAGCTTTGGCTGCGTGGTTGCCATAAACCATTGCAAGGGCATCCAGACTAGCACAGCCCTGGAACCACTTCTAGGATTAGGTCTTACTCAATTGAAAAATAAACCTTGGCAAGAGCTCCGTTCTCCCCAATAAAAATTCTGTTTTCACAGCTCCAATCAAGTTTTCCAGAGCCGTGGTCCAAATGAGAAACTGCACACAGAATCTCTGACCTGGGAGGAGGAGATGGAGCCCTGCATCTAGAGCTGTGCCAGGCTGGAAATTTCCAAAGTTCTCAGTGTCTCACCCATGGCAGAGCCCTGGAGCGTCCCAGGAAATCTGCTCCTGGCACCAAAGCTCTGCCACAACCAAACTCCTGCTCCCAGGTGGGTGAGGCTCCTCTGCAGGGACAGCTGGGATTGTCCAGCCTGGAGAAGAGAAGAGAAGAGAAGAGAAGGTTCTGGAATATCTCAGAGCCCCTTGCAGGGCCTGAAGGGGCTCCAGAAGAGCTGGAGAGGGACTGGGGATGAGGAATGGAGGGACAGGACACAGGGAATGGCTTCAAATTGGAAAATGGGAAATTTGGGGGGGATTTTGGGAAGGAATTGTTCCCTGGGAGGGTGGGGAGGGGCTGGGATGGAATTCCCAGAGAAGCTGGGGCTGGCCCTGGGTGGTCCCAGGACCAGGCTGGACAGGGCTTGGAGCACCTGGGACAGTGGAAGGAGTCCCTGCCCATGGAAGAGGACAATTCCAGAATTCCACGATTCCATGAACTCATCCATTGAGTCCACCTACGAAAGGAGGATCCACACCACGCTTGATCTTCGTGTCTGGAGATGCTCAGAAACAAAAACCCCGGGTGAGGCTGGGGCTGGAACGCTCCCGTGGGCTCCCAGCTGTGGCAGCACGCTGGATCCTGCGGCACCAGGGGTTACAGAACACCTTTTATGGAGCTCTTGGCAGGAGAACAACTTGTAAAAATAGCAGATGTGGCAAATCACAACCACGTTCTGAGAGCTCGCTGCAGCTCAGGTTTGTGAAAACAATGGGCTGGGTTTAAAGTGCTTTGGGTTTTTTGTTTTTTGTTTTTTGTTTTTCTCCAAGAAAGCCTCCATGGGCAAAGAAATGGTTGAAAAAAGGGGAAAAAGGCTGAAAGTGCAGGTGGGTTTTGCCTAAAGGAGCTGAGATGGGGAGGAGGGTTGAGCCTTGGAGAGCTCCTTGGTACCTGCAGTGCGATTTTCCTTCTGAGGCCGCTGAGTTCCTGGGATGGATCCCAAGGGAATGAGGTAATCCAGTGTCCCCATGAGCAATTGTCCCTCTGGGATGTCCCTGTGGAAATGTGGCACTGCCTGAGGTTGGGAATGCAGGATGTGGCTGGGGCTGTGTGCTCTGTCCCCATCTGTCAGAGCTGGGGCACTTATCTCTGTTCATGGGGCAGTTTTCTTCAGCTCTCCCACAGCCAATCCTCCCTCCAGGAGATTTCTTCTGTCCATGGGCCATTAATTATTAATTAGCTTCTGTCCATGGCCAGTGAGTGCTCCTGCACGGCTGACCAAATTCCATCATCCCATGGGGAGATGCTCCGCCCAGGGGAGGAGCCAAGCATTCCCACCTGGATCCAACCTGAGGTTTGGGACACCAGAGAGAGCCTTTCCCACTGCATTGCCAGGGGAACACCAGGCCCATCTGCAGCAGCCCTGGAGCTGCAGAGGAAAACTCCCCCCTTGTGCAGGATCCCTGCTCCAGCAGCAGCACAGCTGGCACTGCAGGAGGGCTGAGCCCCCATGGGATGGGGCTGTGCCACCCCTGACACACAGGGGG
>NW_005054366.1:2692466-2697155 GCF_000277835.1 Geospiza fortis
TATTTTTAATTTTTAATTTTAAATTTTAAATTTATTTTAATTTTTTCTTAGGAAGAACTGCTATTCCTATCCCATGTCTTTGCCCAAGAGCCCCTTAATTTCAGAATGACAATAATTCAGAGGGAGGGGGTTTACATTTTCCATTTCAGGGGAGGCTCCTGCCCTCCTGAGTAGACACCTGTCCTTCCAAACCAGGACAGGCACTGGGGACATGCCTGGGTTGGTGCCTGGACCGTTCTTGGGGGGATTTTCCAGCCTGATGATTCCCGGATGGTCCTTTCTGCAGAACCGGCGGGTTTGGGATGAGCTGGGAGCACAGCAGGCAATACCTGTGGCTGTGTCCGTGTTTTCCTGGGCTTTTCTGGGATGGGCTGGCTCTGCAGCTCCTCGGAGGTGCTGGAAGCAGCAGCAGTGTGGATTTTCCGCCAGGCCCCTCCCAGGGGAGCAGAGCAGAAGGGACAGGCTGTGCCTGCCTGGCTGATAAAGAGGAACAAACTCAATTAAGCGCCACCAAACCCCTCTGCTTGTCATGGGGCACGGCGTCCTGAGCACCCCAAACCAGACCCAGCCCTTTACACCATGGCAATAATGGGATATTGCTGGGGGTTGGGTGCTTTTTTTGTTTTAAACCCTTTTTTTAATTTAAACTTTTTTTTTTTTAAATTTAAACCCATTTTTTTGTTTTAAACCCCTTTCCTGGCCATCACTTTACAGCTGATTTTTACTTGGACATATGGGAACATCCCTGGTACAGCAGGTCCATCATAACCCCGCTTCCCAGAGGGGAATTTGGCCTCCAGTCTGCTCCAGGACGTGCCATTAATCCATAATTTATTGTTTGGGAGAGGCCAGATGTGAGCACAGGAGCCGCCACTCCGCAGCAATTTTGGCCAAGAGGTGCCAATTATTTCTTGGTATCGTTTGAAAGAATTTTGGGTCCCCAGACGGGAGAAAACTGCAGGACATCTTCAATGGGAAGGGAAAAAGCAGTGCTAACAGTCTGTCTTTATTAGCAGAGAAAAGAAAGATATTTTAGCTAAAGGCTTCCAACTTGAAAAAAAAAAAGAAAAAAAAAGGAAAATTCAACTGAAAGAGAGAAGTTACTCTTTTGAAAGGGTTCACTGGGTGGAGACATCAAACAGAAAGGATCTTGTGTAATTCTGCTTTTTTGGTCTAATGCTAAATTCACCCCTTTATTCCTTGGCTTTCCCACAGGGAGATGGCTGAGGAATGCTCAGGGAAAAGCGGATTTTTGGAGAGGCTGGAAGCATGTGGCATCTCCCAGGGTCAGCCCCAGCCACTGCTGCCTCTAATTTTTGCCCAGACAGCTGATATTCCCGAGCTCTTCCCATCCTCCAAGTCCTCTGCAAGTGTTAAGTATTTTTTTTTTGCATCCAGCAAATGGAACAATAAGGGAGGACTTAATTTTCCCATCTGTCAACTCATCCCGAACAAATTGTACGTCTTCCTCTTCGGAGTGAAATCTCAGCTAAATTAAAAGCTTTAGCGTTCATTTTCATGTAGCAGAGGTTCTGGAGGAAATTGTGTCATCACATTTCTGCCTGGGTGGTTTTTTTTTGTTGTTTTTTTTTTTTTTAATTTTTATTTTTTAAACGTGTCACAAATGGCGGATGGTTTGTTTCTGGGACTTGGGCGGTGGCTCTGTCTGAGGTATCCAGCCTGGAATTGTGCTGCCCCAAAGTAATGCTGGGCAGGCTGAAGCCAGAATTATCATGGAATTCTGGAAGGGGCTGGAGGGACCTTAAATCCCATCCAGTGCCACGGCAGGGACACCTTCCCCTGTCCCAGGGTGCTCCAGCCTGGCCTTGGGCACTGCCAGGATCCAGGGGCAGGCACAGCTCCTCTGGGAATTCCATCCCAGCCCCTGCCCACCCTCTTGGGGAACAATTCCATCCCAAAATCCCATCCCTCCCTGCCCTCTGGAGTGGGAAGCCATTCCCTGTGTCCTGTCCCTCCAAGTCCCTCTCCTGGAGCAGCTTTGGGCTCTACCAGGGGCCTCCTTCTCTCCTCCAGGCTGAATTTTTGGGGCACAAACGCCGTGTTAAGGGAGGGTTGTGGCACTAGCAAGAACAAATCCTGTGTGAGTTTTTTTGGAGATATTTCTGTGCTGCCGCAGAGCCCGAGGGCCACGAGCCCGTGGTGACACCACAGGTGCCACCCTGCCCTGCTGAGGGCACAGCCAGGCCAGGGAGTGCTGCTCCCTTCTCCCTCTGACCCGGGTCTGCAGCAGGGGGTGGCACCAGGGGCGTTTGGGGTGTCCCAGGAGGGCTTTGGGGCGGCACAAGAAGCATTTTGGGCATCACGGGGCATTTTGGGTGGTTCAAGAGGGGTTTTGAGTGTCACAAGGGGTGTTTTGGGTACAGAAGCCCCTTTTCTCTCACAGTTTTATTTCCTTGCAGATGCTGTCTGTCTGTCCTCCCCTCGGCCTGTCCCTCCTGCTGTCCCAACACCACCCAGCTGGCCAGCTCAGATAAGGGCTCCAGGGGCAGATAAGAAGTTCCTCCCCTTCTCCTCCCTCATCTGGAGCAGCAGCAAATGGTGAGGCTGAGCTTTGACAGCCCCACAAACGCCCAGGAAAGTGAAACCAATCCCACCCCCTCCCAGGCTCTGGGAAAAACATTTGTGAACGCAAATCTTTGGTGAGAGAAGTGAAATAATAACCAAAAAAAAGTTGGTTCCTCTTCTCCTCAGCAGCCCTAAGCCACCCTTGATGTTCCAGGGTAGGGTTACCTGGAGCAAAACCCTGCTCTGTGATGTGGCAAGGACACACCCTGCAGGAGACAGGTAGGAATTTGGCTCCGGAGCTGTTTTCACGGAAAACAAAAGGGTTTCTGTGACAGTGCAGAACAAGTGCCAGCTCCGGGCTGTGAACTCCCCGCAGCCCCTGGGAACTGCAGGATGTTCCTCACAAGGTCCCTCAAGCCAGCAGCAGCTTTTCCCACCCTTCCTAATCAGCTTGAGAGCAAGGTGGTGACAAATCCCAGGAAATTGGGAGAATTTCAGGGCAAATCAATGACTTCTCCTCCTTGCCTGGTGCTTGTCCCTCAGCGAGGCATTCCCAGGGGGCATCCACGGATGCAGCAGGAGCAGGAATCCTGCTGGGATGTTCAGAGGAGCTGTGGGAATGCCCCACGCTGATCACGAAGTACATGAGTGATGTCTTGGGCTGAGCTGGAGCAGAGGCTGGGCAGAGGTCCAGAATAAAGCAGGGATTTATTCAAAGCATCTCCTCCATGGATCCACCTTGGGCAGCACCAGAGCCCAGCCAGGGCTGCACCCAAGATGAACCAAAATGGCCCCAAAATGCACGGCCGGGCACGGGGTCTGGCACTGGGATCAGTTCTGCTCCATTTGCACCTTGCAGTTCATTGTCCCATTCCAGCTTTAGCCCCTGCAGTCCCACCCTGCTTGTTTTTCTCTCTCCAGCCCATGGGGTTTTGTTCTTGGGGCTGAGATTTGGGTCATTTGTCCTTGGTGCCCAGCTAGAGAAGGAACTGGTTTGTCTCCCCGTTCTGTGCACAGAGCTCACCATCCCCTGATGTGAACCCAGACCCACATGCTAAAGCAGCACAGAACCTGAAAAATATAAAATCCAAACCTGAGGCATCAGGAGGAGGGGCAGAGGCAGCTCCTGCCTGGCTCAGGGCTGTTGGGAGCTGCTGGTGACTCCAGCCAGGATCCAGCCAGGAGCTTTGGAGCAGATCAGGGTCAGGAATTTGTTTTTCGGTGGCTGGTGCTGCAGCAGGGTAAATGCTGCTGTCAGAGCAGGGGCTGTTGTCGTGTTGCATCTCCCCTGGTGGGATCAAGGCTGCGCTGTGCAGCCATCAGTGAGTGAGAGCACACGGGCGGGAAGGGGCAGGAAAAGCTCCGGAGGGTTTGGGTCAGAGCTGCGGACAAAAGGCTCTTTGTGCCCAGAGCTGACAATGACAAATAAAGAGGAACCTGTTGATCTAGGGGAGTAATGGAGGACTAGGGAGAGATCGCATGGGGAGGAAAAGACCTTGGCTGTTTGTCTGGCTGTCAGTCTGGCCCTTCATTAAGGCACTTTGCTTAAATTAAATATATTTTTAAAAAATTAAAATCTAAAATACAAAAAAACTCCTAAAACTTTAAATCTATAAAGTAAAGCTTCAACCCCAAATTTAAAATAAAACCTTAAAAAAAAACTTCTAAACTTAAATATTAAAAATATAAATTTGTAACTTTAAATAAAAATAAAAACATTTAAAATTTAAAATAAAAACACTTTAAATAAAAATTTTACAACTTAAAAAATTAAAATATTAAAAATTAACTACAAAATAAAGAAAAATTAAAATACAATGCTATATACATAGGAAATGTATAAATATATAAATATACAAATATATGTAAATAATATTTAATGATAATGTAATTATATTTATAATACGTAAAATATATATATAATAAATTAAAATATAATAAATTTAGGTATCATAACATACTTAAGTAAAAAAACTTAGACTATAACATAAACATAGCACCAAAATTTAGGCTCTAACACATAACACGAGCTCCTGTGCTTTTTTCCTCTGCTCCTCGCTGGCTCCCAGCCAGCCCCGAGGCATCAGGACAAGAATCCGTGTTTGCAAAGCCCTGCGATGGCAGCAGCAAGGCTCAGCCCCGCTGTCTGTCCATAAATCCAGG
>NW_005054366.1:2697178-2706599 GCF_000277835.1 Geospiza fortis
AGAGCGGTAACAAAGCGCCTGTAACTCAGCAAAGTTCCTGGAAGGAGCCCAAAAGCCGTGTCTAATGCTAATAATAAGCGTATTTCCCAAAGGTAACATTTGATTTCTCTCCAAAACGAAACATATTTGAAGCTCTGCCTGGTTGGGGTTGTACAGGAGATTAACTGGGGTGCTTTAATGTGTGGCTGGGTTTGTAAAGCCTGCAGCCAGCTCTGGAGGAACTGCCCCAGCCCTGACAAGAGCCACAAAACCCTTCCCAGATGATGTGGTGTTTTTCACAAGCAAGCCTGGAAAAATCCGGGGCAGGGCTTTGGGTCTGTGGCACGCACATCTGGCCAGTGCAGAGCCCGGAGCGGCGTGCACAGAGCATGCTGACCAGAAATGTTTGTGCTGAGCATCGATGGGCTGCCCAGAATGACCTCCAGAGCCTGCAGAGCACCGTGGATTCCTCCAAAACCTATCCCAGCCCATTATGTGCTGGAATGCACCCGAGTGCACCAGGGAGACCGATGGAAACGGGGGGGATTTGGGACAAATCAGGGTTGTGGAGGGGGGGAAATCACAACAGAATGCCTTCCCCTGTTTTATTTATTTATCTTGATTTATTTATCTTGATTTTTTAATCTTGATTTCTTTATCTTTCCAGCTGGGGGAGGGGAGGTGAGCCCCACAGGGAGAGGGGCCCTGGCTGCCCTGTGAGCGTTTGCAATCAATGCAGATAATGCACTTGGAAGTGCTCTCTCCTTTACTGGTTTTCCGTAAACTGCTGGGCACAGCTTCCCAGTGATAATGGCAGAGCTGTGCCTGTGCCAGCAAGGATTCACTTCCAAATAAAAAAGGAGAGTGCAATTCCTTGGGATGGTTTAGTCTGGGAGCTCCCTCGGGGTTCCACCTCTCCTTCCTGTGGAACAGAGCGTTCCTCCCTTCCCTGGAGTTTATCCCAAAGACACAACAAACCCAAACATCCTCCTCCTCCTCCTCCTCCTGGAAGTGCCTGCTCAGGGAGGTCTGGAGTCCCCAGCCCTGGATGCTGAGCTTCCAGAATCCTGGAATGGTTTGGCTTGGAAGGCACCTCAAAGCTCTCCTCACTGTCCCAGGTGTCCAAGGAATTCTGGATGTGGCACTCAGGTGACAAGGTGGGGATGGGGCACAGCTGGGACTCGATGACCTTGGAGGGCTTTTCCAGCCTCAGGGATTCTGGAATTCCTGCTCCACCAGAGCCTTTTTCCTAGCACTGCTCTTCCTTCTCCCTTTGCCATCCTGATTTTTCCACCCTGGTTGTGGGTGATACATTCCCAGAACAGCTGGATTAGGCCTAGGGTTCAATTAGACTCATTAAAAGTATAAAATAATAATTCCTCATTAAAAATATAAACTAATAATTCTTTGTTCAAAGTGTAAACTAATAATTCCTCGTTCCAAGTTGGTTTGCCATGGACAGCCCCACCAGGGATTTAGCGCCTGATACTGGAGTTGGGGCTCAGCTTTTCTTTTAATGCTATTTTTAACTGGGGGGTAATTTTGGAGGGTAATTTTTGGGACTTGATGACTTTGGAAGGCTTTTCCAGCCTCAGGGATTCTGGAATTCCTGCTCACCAACCAGAGCCATTTTCCAAGCACTGCTCTTCCTTCTTTTGCCATTCTGATTTTTCACCCTGGTTGTGGTGGATTAGGCCTAGGGTCCAATCAACCTCATTGGAAGTTAAAATTATTACACTAATAATTCCTCATTAAAAATATAAACTAGTAGTTCCTCATTCAGGATATAAACTAAGAATTCCTCGTTCCAAGTTGGTTTTCCCTGGACAGCCCCACCAGGGATTTAGTGCCTGACACTGGAGCTGGGGCTCAGCTTTTTTTTAAATACTATTTTTTATCTGGAGGCAGCTGTATTTATCCATGCTTTGGGAGGGTAATTTAATGGGTAAATATAATCTTTATTAATATTTTCTTTGTTAACTCATTGATGTTGGTAAAGAGCTTTGAAGATGAAAGCGCTGCGTGCAATAAATATTAACGTTATTCCAACTTATTTGAATGTTGCCAGCATTCCAGCTCCAACATCTTTCATCCAAGAATCTCAAAGTGCTTTTCCAAATGTTAATTAATTTCCTCTCAGCAGTCCAGGGAGACACCTTTTATCAGCAGCATCTTCCTTTCCCCAAGGAGCCCTTCCGAGTGCATTTCACCCCACGGATCTGGGCAAACTCAGGGAATATGGCAGGAGTTGTTTGGGATTGATCCAAGAATTCCTGCCTCCCGTTTTCCCAGCCCTGCTGCCTGACAGCATTCCCTTCCTGGGAGTGGGGTGTGACACTCAGCTGCTCTTACTGGTGGCTCTTGAAAGAAATAAAATCAGACAAGGATCACAGGCCCCACCCAGGGCAGGGGAGGGAATTAAACTCTTCCAAATCAGGATGATCCCAATCAGGAATCCAGGAATTTTTCAGGATTTTTGATGGGAAGGAGGAAATAATGGGATCTTGAGTCAGAGCCTCGTAATTCTTATTTGAAAGACCATTATAGTGAAAATATTTTCTGAAATGCAGCACAGGGGAAGATCTGAGCTGAAGGACAAATCACAATGATCCCAATCAGGAATCCAGGAATTTTTCAGGATTTTTGATCTGCAGGAGGAAATCTTGATGGGATGTTGAGTCAGAATCTCGTAATTATTACTTAAAAGACCATTATAATGAAAATATTTTCTGAAATGCAGCACAGGGGAAGATCTGAGCTGAAGGACAAATCACAATGATCCCAATCAGGAATCCAGGAATTTTCAGGATTTTTGATGGGAAGGAGGAAATCTTGATGGGATGGTGAGTTAGAATCTTGTAATTCTTGCTTAAAAGACGATTAAAATGGAAATCTTTTCTGAAATGCAGCATAGGGGAAGATCTGAGCTGAAGGAAATGGAACTCTTCCAAATCAGGATGATCACAGCCAGGAATCCAGGAATTTTCAGGATTGTTGATCTGCAGGAGGAAATCTTGATGGGATGTTAAGTCTTGTAATTCTTATTTGAAAGACCATTAAAATGGAAATATTTTCTCAAATGAAGATCTAAGCTGAAGGAAATGAAACTTTTCAAAATCAGGATGATCCCAGTAAGGGATCCACCAATTTCCAGGATTTTGATGTTTATTTTCTGATTTTTCAGGAGGAAATCTTGATGGGATGATGAATCAGAATCTTGTATTCCTTATTGGACAGACCATTAAAATGGAAATATCTTCTGAAATGCAGCACAGGCGAGGATCTGAACTGAAGGAAATTAAATTTGTCCAAATCACAATCATCACAGCCAGGAATCCACCATTTTTTCAGGATTTTTGATTTTTCAGGAGGAAATCTTGACGGAATGTCGAGTCAGAATCTCGATTAAAATGATTAAAATGGAAACATTTTCTGAAATGCAGCAGAGGTGAGGATCTGAGCTGCAGAGCAAATGCTGCAGGTGAAACTTCTCCTGAAAATCCCTCCCCAGTCCAGAGGTGAGTGAGTGATGAGCCAAAAAAAGAAGATTTCGAGACAATGTGACTCCAGCAGGCCATGAGAACAATGAGAAGTTCAAAAATAGCACTATTGACTGGTGGAAAAACAACATACATATAATTTTCAGGTAATTACTGCAGCATAATTAGCTGGGTTGTTTTCACATGAGCCATCTGAAATGAGCTCTGCTTGCTGCTGGAGCTCAGCTTTATTTGCAGCATTCCCGTGACTCAGGGGATGCTGGAAGAGGAGGGATTGGGGGAAAAATGAAGATTTTTCTCCTAGCTGAGCCCACCTCAGGGCACAGCCTGGCTGCTGCTCCTTTATCCTGAGTTCATCCTGGGTTTTAGACAAAAAAAAAGAGGAAATTTGGAGCAAAATCTACTCTGTAGGAATTCCTTGTGTGGTCCATAATGGGAATTAGAGGACAGGAAAGAGACTCAAATTGGAACAGGCCTTTTTCTAGATCACTCTCTGGGAAAAATGATGATAAATTCAGATTATATAAAATATCAGCATTTTACATGCACTGTGTGAGTGCAGGGATGGGGGAACATCCTAAGGACTCACTCTCCAAGTTCTGGAAAATGTGATTTATTTTTATTTCTTTGTTTTATTGCCGCAGGTTTTGCTTATTAAGAATCATTTACTATCTGTAGAAACAACTTCTGACTTAAGCACTGGGGCCTTAAAAAATCACTTTTAATTGGAATGAGAGAGTTCCTCCCAGTGAAACCCTGGGTTTGTTGATGCTGGAAGTCTGGAGAGTGCAATTAAAAGCCTCCCTCACCTCTGTGATGATATCTGGGAAATAAATGCAGCTTTCTGGAGTTTTCCTCCTCATGTTTGAATAGTTTTTTGGCCAATTTGAAGCTTCTGGAGAATCTGATGTTTTAAGTTTTGCCTGGCTTTGAATGTCTCAGCTCCCCAGGACCTGCTGTGGTTGCTTTTTACTCTTTCTTCTTGCGCTGCATCCACAAATTATGAAAATGGGTGCTAATGACCAAAAAAAAAAAAATCCTAATCGTGATTCATGGAAATGGAATTTTGTTGACAAAAAAAGGGGGATTTAACTTGGCCAAAGGAAATGCTTTTCCAACTGGAGATGAATATCTCAGGAATGACCATTTCTTCTCAGAGACAGAACCATTCCAGTTTTAATTTCAGAAAAAAACCAAAATAGAATAATGCAAATAAAGACCTGGAGAAAAGTAAGCAGATCCGCCCAAAAGGGGCAGTTTTTCCAGGCAAAGAAGTCCCAAAAGTGAATTTTAGGTGAGTGCAACGAAGGTGAGGGAGGATGCTGGGGCAGGAAACGCTGTCACCTCCCCTGGGCTGGCCACACCTCGTCCCAGTACAGACCAGCAGCTCCCAGAATCCTGGAGTGGCTGGGCTTGGAAGGCACCTCAGAGCACTCCTCCTCCTCCAGCTGTCCCCAGATCTGCTCCCAAGGTCCCCAAGTGTCCCCAAACCCTGTCCAGGTGTCCCTTAGACCCCCCAACCCCATCCCCAAAGTCCCTCAGGTGTCCCCAGCCCTGGTCCTGGTGTCCCTCACCCTGTCCCTGATGTTCCCAGGTGTTCCCAGTGTTGGTTTGGATGTCCCCAGGTGTCCTCAAGTGTCCCCAGTGCAGTCCCAAATATCCCCAGGTGTCCCCAGCCCCGTCCCCAGGCGTCCCCCCCTCATCTGCAGGCAGGTGGCCCAGACCAGTACAGACATGGACGGGGGACTGGGGGATACTGGGAGCTCCTCCCACGCCAAGATCATCCCGAGAATGCAAATCCTGGGCAAGAAGGGGCTGATTGTTGTGGCCATGGCCATTGTCCTGCAGCTGCAGGGCCCTGTGGGGCTGGGGAGTGACAGGGGCTGGGAACTCTGTCACTCTGGGCTGGGAATACAGCTGGGAATTCTTTCATTTCAGGATGGGAATTCTGTCATTTCAGGCTGGGAATACAGCTGGGAATTCTTTCATTTCAGGATGGGAACTCTGTCACTCTGGGCTGGGAATACAGCTGGGAATTCTTTCATTTCAGGATGGGAACTCTGTCACTCTGGGCTGAGAATACAGCTGGGAATTCTTTCATTTCAGGATGGGAATTCTGTCATTTCAGGCTGGGAATACAGCTGGGAATTCTTTCATTTCAGGATGGGAATTCTGTCACTCCGGACTGGGAATACAGCTGGGAATTCTTTCATTTCAGGATGGCAATTCTGTCACTCCAGGCTGGGAATAAGGGCTGGGAATTCTTTCATTTCAGGATGGCAATTCTGTCATTTCAGGTTGGGAATACAATCTGTGTGTGCAGGGCAGTCCAGGCCAGGAATACAATCTGTGTGTGCAGGGCAGTCCCAAAATGAGGTGAGAAATGTAAATTTTTTGTGAATGTTTGCAGGAATCGCAGCGGGGCAGAGTTTGTGCAAAGCCACGGCGCGGTGTGAACTGAGTGGTGTGAGCAGAGCCTGGATGGGAGGAGGGAAAATCCAGGGAACAGGGAAATGAGGGATGTGTCACCCCGTGACACTGCCCACGTCATTAACAATTACACAAACTCATTTGCATGTGCTTTCCATAGTGCCACTGCCGGGGTGACATTCCCAAACGCTCCAGGATCCCTAAATTCAGGTCTGAGCTGCCCCTCTGGGAGCTTCCCCCGCAGGAAAGGTTCTTTTCTAAGCAGCAGCCCTGGTTTGGGCCCAGCCTGGGAGAGGGTGGAAACACAATATGATATAATTTGGTCTGATATTGCTCTTGGATGTGGGTTTGGGGGAGATGTTTGTGCCAGCCCTCTCCACATCAACTTCCTGCTCAGCACAAGGAGCCACGTGTGTTGTTATAAAGTAAAAAATGGGTTTATTTTATCAGATACTGGCTGTTCCATTGTCTTCTCGCGCAGCCAAGTAATTTTCACTGAAATATGCCTCTTTTTGTCCCTCAGAAAAAGGGTATTTCACACATTTCATGCCTGCAACAACCTCAGCAATAAAGGGATTTTAAGGGCTTGGTTGTGTTTTCTATCAAGAAATAGTAACTGAGAGTCTCTCATTAAATCAGTTTTATTCGGGCTCAGAAATGCCCTTATATTACTTTAAAGCAAAGAGTAAATTTGGATTATTAGGCAAAAAGGGGAAACTCTTGGATACTGGGACTAATGAAAACAATATGTTCTGAGAAAAAAATGCATATCTTTGAAAAATATTATTGTGTCTGAACATGGCTTTGAGCATGTGAGTTATGTGACACGATACATTTTTGGGGAAGTTACAGAAGAGGAAAATAAAAGAAATGGGGAGTAGGAGACAGATTCTCCAGTCATTTATTTTACTGTGATACGGCCAAAAGGGGGAAATGCAACTTTGGAAAATTGGGAATTGAAAACAACAGAGTTTTGGAGGGTTTGAGGGAAATCTTGATCTTTCATTTTCTCTCCCCACAGAGGTTAAAAATAAAAAAAATACCGTAGCTTTAGCTCAGAAGCAGGACAACTGGAGGATGGTTTTGGGGCTGTTCCCCCCCTACTCCAGTTGCATCCCAGTATTTTCTTTTGGAAATGGAGAGAAAAGGAAAGATTTAATTTTGTGACAGATCTGAGTGCTGCCATCACTGCCACAGCTGGAGCCACTGAGAGCACCTCTGGAAATGACTGCATGTTGACAAAGGCTTTTTTTGGCAATAAACCATCATCTGAGCCTCGGGAGCAGACAGGAACAAAATTTCACTACATGTAAATAATAGCCTAAAAATAGAAGTGCAGATTGTTTTTCTCATTAAGTTCCTTCTCCATCCTTCAGTATATTCTGCACTGAAAAGGGAGTGACTATCAAAAAGCCCAAACTGAAAAAAGAATGTAAGAGCCTGGGTGAGGTTTGGCTGTAAAAAACACTGGCAGGACCATTTTAAACCTGATTTTCTGTATTCCCTTTTTTAGTTCTCTTCCTTATTTTAATGCAGCCGAAGCCATTCTGGGGCTGTTTTATTTAAAGTGAGTTTTGAGAGAGGACGCTGTGGTTTATGGCCACGTGTCAAGTTTGATAGTGTTGTGCCATGATTTAGCAAAACACTTGAAGCACATGTCCACATCCCACTGAATCTGGTAGGAAGTGAAGAAGCAGAGGGAAAGCTGTTTGGCTGTGCAGCAGCTTCATTCAGGGGGAAAAAATACAGAAGCGATTGAAATAAACCAAGGATTTGTCTCCACACAATTACAGAGCTTTAAGGCCAAATTCTTTCAAATTGATGTGAACTCATTGATCATATTAGATCATGATTATGACATGTGTTTAATAATTTCAAATGAAAGGGTTCTGCACTGGGCTGCCTCAGACCACTGAAATAGACGGGCTAATTATGGGAGCCGTGGGCGTGCTGGAGTCATCTGACTTTTATTTTTTTTAGCAATCTCACCGAGCACCCTGCCCCCTCCCCAAACCAGCATTTCAGACACCGAGAGAAATCTTCATTACACACAGGATTGTCAGAGTGCTGCTCATCAGCCTCCTCTAATTGCTGCTCATTTTCCGAGTGCTTCGTTTGAGCGCAGCAGAACTCCAGGAGAACAGCGGCCATCCATGGAACTGGGATGAGGGATGAAGAAACGGGGTTGTCAGCCAGGAGTTCCCCCGATTTTCTGTCAGCCTGGAGAGTATTTCTGGGTGACACGCTTGGAAATGAAAAGTTTGGAAAGAGATATGAGTTGTTTGCTTTGTATCAGGACTTCATATGTCCTTACCATAAACAGGATGCCATCAAAAATCTGCTTATTGAACACATATAATTTATATATATGTTCATATATTTATTTATAGATGTTAATATAATTTATATATGTTCCTTTTCTAGGTTAAGTATATGTGACTTGTCCACTTTGGTCAAAATCCATACATTGTCCTGGATTGATGAGATGCGACACATCCTGATACCATTCCATTGTCATCCCTATTTACTAGGAGTTGTTTTCTTCAGGTCCTCATATAAATATTCTTACCAATTTGTATCAAAAAGCTCCTTAAACACATTTGACACCTGTCTCCCATTCTTCCCTTAACAGAAACTACCTACTTTTAAATCCTGGGTAACCCTCTGAGTCAAATGTTTTAAATTTAAATTCTGTCATTACCACTCGGGGTTATCTTACCCCAGGTTCCCTGCATGCCTTGTTCGAATCTGCAGAGTTGGGACATTAAAGATTTATTTTATTTTCAGTGCCCATAATCTAAGTGCTTTCCGAATGTAGGATGATGGATTTTATGGCAGCGATGGAAAAACAAAAGAAATTTGGTTTTCTTTGTTCCATTCGGTGCATTAAGGTGAAGGCCAAGAAGAGAAATTGTCATGGTGATATATTTATGGAATAACACACAGGTAGAAAGAAGCTGAATCAAGCTATAATGACTTAAATACTAATATTTGATCCACCCAAATTCACAACTGATGCTGTCATCTTGCCAGGCAGAATTTCGGTAGGTATTTTCCCCTTTGGCTTGCTATTGAAAGAGCACAAATTTTATTCAAAATTGACACGAAATGAGCAGTTTTGGATCCCAACTCTCTGCTGTTTGGGACTCCTAAAACACCTGTACTGCCGTTCCTCGGTAACAGGAAAACCCGGGAGAACTCACGGTGATTCCTGAACTTCTCCGCACTAGCCCAGGGAAATAAAACTTGTAATTTCCCAAAATAAAACTTATAATTCCCTGAAATAAAACTCATCATTTCCCGCTTGGGGCAGACCAGGAGCCGGAGGTTCCACCAGCGCCCGCTGAGGTACCCCGGCCCCATCCTGTTCCACTCCTAAAGGTCTTAAACCCGCAGATTAAGTAGCAGGAAGCGGAGTTCCAAAATCCCATTTTAATCCATTTATTTATTACTGCAGGAAGGCGCATCCACCGCTCCCCTGTGGCGATCCGCGGGGCCGAAGGGAGCCGGGG
>NW_005054366.1:2707444-2713369 GCF_000277835.1 Geospiza fortis
TTGGGGGATTTTTTTGGGGGGGTTTTGGGCGCTCACCCGCGGGGCAGGAGCGGGAGGAGCTCTGCCGAACGCGGAACTTCGGGTTTCCTAACGCGCAGGAGAATCAGCCGTTTTGAGGAAGGATGGATGGAGGGTGGTAAGGGTGAGCATCCGCCTCAAAATCCCAGGAAAGCACCCCCCGAAACTTTGCGGGCGCTTTGAGGCCGTGCGTGGGTGCAGACTGAGCCCTGCACACCCGGCAGGGTGCTAAGAGTTGCAGAGTTTCCTCGCAGTTGTCACAGGGTCGGTGTTCACCAGGAGGGCTCCTGCCTCTTGAAGTTCGCAGAGTGAACGGCACGAATCAGGTGGATGTGAAATGTGTACGGGCACAGGCGTGTTAAATGTGTAGCATAAACTACGGAGTATGTCAGGTATGACTAAGGAGATATTTTGTCTTTACCTTGAGGTTTGGTAGATCTCAGTTTTCTGTGTATCAAAGGTATCGTGCACTTTCGTTTTTAGATGCTTAAGGAGGTGTCAGCAGGTGAAGAAATATCAAATCTTGGGTGTGTTCTGGCTTGTGTGGGTCAGGAGCCTTCAGATCCTCCTTTAAATCCTCCTCTGGCCTTCGTTTTTCTGGCTATCCTCAGACCACATTGTTTTGCTTGAGCTGTGTAGTCCTTAAGCCTTTTTTCTTTTCAAACTCCTCTTCCCACATAACAAGATCAGAGGGTTAAGATGTGACTCCAGCGCTCAACTTTTTGTTAATTTTAGCGTGGCAAATGGAATAGAGTGTTTTGGTAAGTAACTGTGAGAGTTTCGTGGTGCACAGCAGCCAGCTTGGCTTTATGTGATGCCTTTATTAGCAAGAGGGACTCCAAAGGAGTTCAAAGAGATGGGAGATAGGGAATAAAGTCATTCCAAACCTCTTTATTGATCCCTGTTAGAAATCTCCTTATTGAGAACCAGCAGAGAAAATTCAGAGTTTTTTTTTAAATTTATGTTTCCTAAAGTGCTGTTGCTGCCTCAGGGATGTGGAGGGTAAATGGCAAAGTTACTATTTTATTGTCAATTTCAGTTTTCCGCTCAGGTTATGATTGGAGCGGTACTTGCAGGCAGGGACGGGAGGATGGCTCTCTGTGAAAAGTTGGGCTTTTTTCTGTAGCGACAGGAGCGTGGCAGTTTGCTTAACAAAAAAAGTAATTACTTCATAAATTCATACTTGGAAGAGCTCAGGACATTCTGAATTTTTTTGTCTTTAGACTTAAAAAGGTGCGTGGGTGGGTCCTGCTCTGTCAGGAAGGAGAGGGGGCGCAGAATCTCCTGCTCGGGCTTGGAGCTGTCACCCTGCAGCTCTCCAGGCTCTCAGGTGCTGCAGGAGCTGAGTGCTCCTCAGAAAATTGTGGCTTTTGGAAAACTCGGACATCGTGGCTGGGGACGCTGGCTATTTTTTAAGCAGGAGTAAATCCCCAGAAAATGCGCTTTTAAGTTCTTTTTTTTTGGGAGTTGAAAGGTAGCTAAGGGAGGGTTTGTGATTAAGACTCTGCTCTTTGAAGAATGACCGGTGAATTCCTTTAATTATTTTCTTAGGTAAAGCCTTGTACGCTTCTCCTCTGATTAATTAGCAAATGGGATTGATTTCAGGTTTTGTGACCTTTAAAAACTAAAATCAGCTGTAGTACTTGGGCAGGGACTCTTTTGGCTGGCCAGAAAAAGTTTGTCAGAAAAACTTACTCAAGTTTCTAAAACTTTGTTGCCTTCCTGTGCAAAGAACCCCGGGGCTATGTGTGGGGAGCATGTGGAAATTAGGGAATGTGATATGATGGGTGCTATTGCCAAAGGAAAATTAAAGTTCTTGCTCCCTCCAGAAAAACAGTGGTCAGTCTTATTTGCCACAATTTTTCATGGAGTTTTAATCATGAAATTGCCTTTCCTGTAATCTATTTTCTTACCACAAGCAAGAGCCTTTCAGCCTTTTTTGCCCCCATTTGTGACTGTTTGTTCTGCGGGGAAATAAATAATCAGATAAGATGAAACACAACTTTGCAGATCCCGGCCTTGTGAGGTTCCTGAATTCCTGGGTACTCAGGAAGGTTGGGGTAAATTGAAGCAGTATGTTTTCCTTTCTGCTGCTGAAATAAGGTAACTGCAAAGTTTGTTCTTCTGCAGAGTTCTCCCTCACTCCATAGGCTGAGGCATATGTGAATTTTCCTGATCTTAATTACTATTCCTGTCTAATTGCACCCAGACTCTAATTTATCTCAAGGTAAGCTATTTAAAGCTCTTTCTAATTGGAAGGAGTATACTTGAGTGATTAAATCTTTCCTTCAATATTTCTTACATCTCTTTAAATTGGTTATTAGATTGTTGTGATCTTTGCCTTCCACTCCAGCATTTTGGAAATCATTACACAGTTTGCAATAATCAATTCAATTAACCACGGATCAAAGAATGAAAAAGAAAAGCTTATGTTCAAGTATTGTCATTCTTGATACTGTCCTAAGAAGCTGGTTTGGAAAGCACATGCTGGGAGGTTTTCTCCTTTGTTCTCTCTCCTTTTAAGAAAGTGCCTTTGGGGATTGAAGAGATCCCTGGTGTGTTTCTTGTTAGACATAATTTATACTTAAAAAAAAAAAAAAAGTGAGCCAAGAGTTTGAATGAAAATTCATCACAGCATTTCCACACAATGGTGAGGAACACAAACCACTTAGAAATATTCTCAGTTGGGAAATACTCCTCCCTGCAATCCAGGGAGGTGCTTTTGGGATAACAGTGACAAATGGACCTGTGGAATTGCATCCCTAAGTTTAATAAACATAATCTACCTGTTTCAGTGTTCAATTAGAATTTTACACTTCTGCATTACAAGCTCTTCCTGCTTAATCCTTTTCTAAGTTGCTGAGGTTGTGTGTTGCTGAGATTAAAGTAAATATAATCCACTTTTCATTGTTATCTGAGTCCTTGGATTACGTTTGCTGATGCTCTAATTTGGTGTGTGCCAGCACAATTGTATTTTTCACTGGTTTTTGGGCTGGGTATCTTTTTTTTGAGCTTTAGGTCATCAGCACTGGGGTTGCAGATATCAGAGGGATAAAACTGGCAGCTGAACTGTCCAAGCCTCAATCCATAACCCTTTTCTATTGCCAAGAAACTCCAGATTGTTGCATGCACGTAAATACAGTGCCAGAGACCTTTGGGTAAACCTTCCCCATCCTGGGAGGATCTCTGGGTCTGTGCAAGTCAAATTCACTTGAGGAGGAAGCACCAGCATTTTGTAGTAATTATTTTTAATGGATTTACAGGTGATTTTCTTTTGGTTGTAAAGGTATTTAGGAATCCCAGTTAGAAGCAGGTAGGAGATGCACCTTATTCAGCTTTATTGCATGAGAAAAATGTTCCTGCAGGGAGGAGAAGTGCTCAGGACTGCCTGGCCATTGTAAGAATATTCATGGCTCAGGCACACAAGAGGAACAGTTAACAACATCCCATGGAGCTGGGGTACCTCTGATCCTGAAGTTATTTATAGGGATGGAGCCTGAGTGCTGTGGTTTAGAGCCTGCCCTGCATCCAGCAGAGCCCAGGGAGGGCAGGCTCGTCCCTAATGCGTTTGGCACGGTGGGATGGAGTTCCTGGAATCTCTTCTCAGGGAAATCAGCCTCTCATCAGTTCTCTTCAGTGCCATTAGAGTGAAAACCAAACCAGAGCTTCAGGCACTTGAGGCTCGAGTGCTCCCTGTAATTGTTCTGAGATACCCCCAGCCCTGTCCTTTCTCTGGAGCATCTCCCGGAATCCTTGTTTGTCCTAAAGCTTGGGATGAGGTGAGGGCTGACCCTTTAGAGCATCTCCTGGAATCCTTGTTTGTCTTAAAGCTTAGGTGAGGGTGGTTCTGACCCTTCAGAGCATCTCCTGGAATTCTTGTTTGTCCTAAAGCTTAGGGTGAGTTGGGGGCTGACCCTCTGGAGCATCTCCTGGAATTCCTGTTTGTCCTGAAGCTTGGGGTGAGGTGGGCTGGTGCTCTCCATCCCTGTGGCATTGGGCTCTGCTGAAACGATGGAATTTGAAGCCGTAGTCCCTTGGTTGCTTGGGAATCAGCATTTTGAGAGGGTTAATTTTTGGATCCCTCATTGTCCCAGAGGATTTGTGGCTGGAGAATGGATTTTTTCTCTTGGGGCTTTTCTCTTACACGGGGTGTTGGTGTTTGGCTCTTGGTTCCACGAGGAGAGAATTTCACCTCCAGGCCTGAAGTTGTGTCAGAAATGTCTCTTTGCTTTTGCTGCTGTGCTTCCAGTGTAGAAACTTTTGCTTTGCAGGTGCCCTTCTAATGGAAAATTTGGCTTTATCACCCTCCATAAAAAGTAGTAAAAGCCTTTTGAAAACCCCAAATTTCAGGGAAGAATGCAAACATGGCTTTTATGTGAAAAACTTCTCTGTAAATACCTTGTGTGCCTCAGCCTGTGCTGCCCTCCTTCACCTCTGATTTACAGAACTGTGCCTGCAAGAATCACAAATAAATGTTTGTGTTGTTCCTGAGCAGGAGAAAAGGGGAAATGCCCATCTGGAGTGACTGCTGGGGCAGCTGGATTTTGGGATCCTCTTGCTGAAGCTCAGGTATTGATTGTGCTCTGTCACTGCTCCAGCTCTGTGCAGACCAGTAAGTGCTGAGAGTGTTGGTTTGGGCTTTTTAAAGTGGAGATGATTGGATTTTATGATGCAGAAATTGCACGTAGTACCTTCAATAGCAGTCTGTTCATGGAAACAAATGCCTTTCTTAAAAGTAGAGTGAGTAGTGAGAGCAGATACTCAAAAATCTTTTGCTAGGGAGGGGGATGAGGAGGAGAAAGGAGCTTACAAAAGACTGCTTATTTCTGTAATTTTACTCAACACTATCAAAGCCATTTCAAACGTAGTCACTGCCATAAAATGTGGCTATTTCAAAGTAAATTAAAAGCTTGGGGGCTACAAGACAAACTAGAAGTATTAAAGCTTTGAGAATAGATGCAGCTGAGGATGGGGCCAGGAGATGGTAGTTTTGCTCTGATCTTGCAGGTTTTCAGGCAGAATTCTGTGGAACCAGGTGAACGGGATATTATTGTCCCTTCAAACCTTTTCTTCTCCCTCTTTGGCCGAGGCTCCCGTGGCTGGTGCAGCTGCACTGATCCAGGAGCTGCTCAGCAATTTGCTTCATCTGGTTTTCCCTTTGGGGCTGGGGCTGGCTGTGGCTGTCCCTGCTGGTCTGTTGTGTCCCTTCAGAGCGCTCTGCAGATTGGATTCCAAGGCTAGGGAGGAGTGGGAGGGTGTTACGGGCTTGTCTGGAATATGGGAAACAAAGAAATGAAAAGCCAGGGTACAATTAGACCAGAGGTCAGCCTGAGCTTGACCTTCACGTCTATGGGAGATGATATACAAGAGATTTATATGGGAAGTGGCAGGATAATTAATGGGAAGGAAGAGGAGCCTCCTAAAGGCTGTGCTCGGGGAGAAGGGAGCCCTGGGCCCTGCAGCAGAGCAGGGACTCCTGGCCATGTGGAAGTTTATTTAGGGGACAGAGATAAGTGCTGTCACCTCATGGGCTGCACTGCAGATGCTCTGCAGTGAACTTCCCGTGTTTGGGTTAGGAAATGGGAATGAGCTGGCTGGACCCATGGGAGTAAACATGGCTGGGCCCTGCCTGGGCTGCAGGAAATGCTCCAGTGGCCATTTCCATCCGGGAAGGACGCCTGACAGCAGGACAGGGAGCAGGGGGCAGCTCCTATCTCTGCCCTGCTTTGGGCTCACACAGCCAGCAGCTCCTCCTGCACAAATGCTGGAGCATCCCTTTATCTCTGTAGGGACTTCCTTCCCTGTCCCTTATCTGCTTGTGGTGTATCCTGAGTGCTTTTTCCCAGTTTCCAGCCCCAATGTAAATTGTCATGCTGAATTCTTTAAACCAGAGATCAGCAGGGCTCT
>NW_005054366.1:2713379-2723917 GCF_000277835.1 Geospiza fortis
TCAGCAGGGCTCTCCCGTTGGTTTTTCATGGTGTTTCTTTCTGTTTGACACCTTCTTGCTCCTTGATCCTGAGCACCCGCAGATCATTCAGTGATTCTGGCTGGGAGGGACTGTGGACAGGATCAGCTGTGGGGTCAGAACAGGTCACTCAGGGCTTGGTCTGAGACACCTCCAGGGATGGAGATGGCACCACCTCTGTGGACAGCCTCTTCCCAGGCTTAGCTGCTTTCATGGTGCAAACAGGGTTGGTTTGGCTTTTTTTGGTCTCCATCCTGAGCCTCCTCCTTCAGCTTGTGCTGTGTTCAGTGGGACGATCATGGCTGTTTCCGTGGTGACCTCCTGGACGCGTTGGAAGGTTGCCAGGAGGTTGCTCCAAAGCCTTTTCTCCACCAGGCTGAAGGAGCCCTGTTCCCAAACCTCCTGCCAGGTCATCCTGCTGGACCTCACTTCTTTGACACAGAATTTCTGGGAATGGGATTTGGGCCGGTGGTTCCATGCCACAATGCCGTTCTTGAGGAGTTTTTACTCCTGAGGATTTCTGTTCGTGCACATCCTCAGCAGTGTGCAAAAGTAGTTCCTGAGAGTGTCCACTGATCCCAGTGGAAAAGGTGGGAACTGCTGCCAAAAATTAAAATTTCATATGCAGTGAACCTTCAGAGGGGAGAAGGTGACACACAGCTCTTCACCAGGAGGCTCCATGAAATTATTGTCCATTTTGAAGCTCTCCCACTCCTTCCCCTTCTCCATTAAATCCATGGCTCTAAAGCACGTGGAAAACTGAGCTCAGTCTCCTCCTTGCTTGGCTGCAACACCTGAAGTTGCATCTTTTGTGGTCACAGTCAGTGGAGTGTGCAAACACGTGATGAATGTTCTCAGCAATTCGTGCTGGGCAGAACTTAGAGGCCTGGCTTTTCTAAGCTGGGCTTATACAAGATATTCAGCTGAAAAATTGGATTTACAGGATGTTTTATACAAGATATCCAACTGAGAAATGATTAGTTAGTGTGCAAAATAGAATATAGGATGAAAATAGCAGCAAAGTGAGTTTGCCTTGGCAGTTTAGCTTAGGTGCAGCTCCCTATTCTGTATTTTTTTGTAAAAAGCAGAAACCAAATGCAGTAGGGATAATTTGGTTCAGGTAAAATCTGTGATCTGAGCTGCAGGAGAGTCCTGTGAAGAGTTGTGTGGATGAGAATGTTTTTGATACATTCATTCCTCATCTTGTTTCTCGAGACTCCCTTGACAAAATGATCTCACTTCTGTGCAGATGTTGTATCTCGTTTCCCTGGTGCAAAATAAGAGCCTTTGAAGCAGTCCAAGTATTTGTGGAGATTTTCAGCTTCTTGGAAAAGCTGTTGGAGGCAGCTCTGCTCAGGCTCTGGATGGAGCTGTGAGTGCACCTAGAAATGCACAGCACCAGGAACGTGGGACACAAACAAAGCTGTTCTTTTTGGTAGGTTCTGTGTTGATTTAACAGCCTCTCATCTGTGAATCTGCTGAGGCCACTCCATGGCAGGGCTTCAGAATTTTTTTTATTTCAAGTATCAGAACTGTTGTTGGTTTGAATCACAAGGATTTGAAATAATATTTTTCTAAAGGGTGTCTACCTAGATTTTCATTCAGTTAATTCCTACTTTTGCCTCTTTGCTGGTAAAATGTGTCTGTTTCTGTTCTGCAGTGACATTTTTATTTGAGGCCCTCGACAGTGTCACTTGGCTTTTAGAGGAAATGGCTGAAAATAAACGTGTTAGAAACTGATTCTTAGGGATGGAAAAGTGGCTGTGGTGGTTCAGACCAAGGGTCCATCCAGCCCTGTGGTGTCTCCTGCAGCTCCTGGAAATGTGTGAGTGAGGAAAAGCAACAACAGGGCAAAGTGGGAGAAATCCCCTCCCTGCAATGTTCCTCCATCTGCAGCCACTTCCAGCTCAGCCCTCTGCATCCAGTGGGGTGCATGAGCCATAATAAATCTATTTTCAAATGCCTTTCCAGGTTTCCTGGAACCATTATAACCTGATTTTGTTCCCAGTGTTTTGGGAGGGATTTCTGACCCTGCTTGTGTTGTTGGGAGCCTGGTTCCATCCCTGGGTGTTGTGATGGAGGAGGACAGACAGCTCCTCCCTGTCCATCTCTGTGTGCAGCTCGTGGTTTTCTAGATTGGATCACAGCTGTCCCCAGGTCCTCTATTTTTAGGTTGAAAACTCTGAGCTTTCATTATTTCTTCATTAGGGAAGTCATGCTGGACTTCTGCCATCCTCTGACATTTCCACTTCTCATCTGTGTGTAATATATGTATATATAATTATTTGTTTTTTGTGATGAGCCCACCAAACCCACCCACACTTGGACCTTTGGGTGAAGCAGGAATTGAACAATTAAGAATAATTTTTTTTTTTTTTGCTCTCTGCTCCCTCCCAACCATTTCTCCCAGTGATTTGTGTGCTCGCAGCTGAGCTGATGTTCTCATACCTGTGTTTATCTTGGGCCCAGCAGTGGCAAAGGTCACTCTGCAAAGCTCTGGGCTGGCTGCTCGGCTTTCCCCACAAGTTCTGGACATTAAACTGGGCTCTGCCAGTGATGCTCCATCCTTCAAAGCCTGCAGATCCGGGCTTTTCTGGCTGTTCAGGAACAGGTTAAGCCGAGAGTGCCAGTGCAGGACTCCATGCATGACCTTCCCCTATTGTTTGCTCAGAACAGCTCAGCCCGATGGTAACAGAAGAACTTTGAATAGCTGAGCATCCAGGGCCTGTTTCACTTTCTTAAAGGAGTTCTTGATGCTGGAGGAATGCTCAGCTCGTGTGTGCGCACTGGATTTCCATCGTTTCCTTTGACCTGTGCTGTTCTGTTGTTTTTAAACACATGGAGGGCTCTGAGGTGGTGCCAGGCTGCGTGGAGGGGAAGCTGAGATGTGTTGGAACTTGTTTCCCATGTTCAGTTCACTCCAAAAGTTTGGTAGAATGTGCCTCTGTTTTTTGGAGGACATTCACACAGTTTGGTAAAAGGCTTGAGCTAATTAATAATTAATTAACTGCATGGAGTCCATTCCTTGGGCCCGCACGATGATGTCTTGATGTCTTTATTTTTATTTTTCCTTTTGGTATAGAGGCTGAGCAGTATTGTGAAGCAGTTAAAACATCCTTACCTGGAAATGGGAGCTGTAGGTTGATACCTAGTGAGTGGATCAGGAGGCACAAAGGTGAAGCCAGCTCATACTAAAAATCTCTGCTGCAGCCCAGAAAATGCCTTGTTTTGTCAGCAGACCCTAAATAATCCTGTGTGTGTGTAAAAGGGACAGGCAGGGCATAAATTCATGAACGAGTGAGAGTTATTCAGAGGCCATTAATGAGCTGCAAAAGCCTTGTCTATATGCAAATTCCTATTCAGGGTGGGATTTGGATGAGGTGGTTAATGAGGTGGGGCAGAGGTTTGGCCAGTCAGGATGAAAGGGAGCAGGGATGGAACATCCTCCTCCCTCTGCCCCCAGAGTGGGATGGCAATGGGGGGAGGAAGGCTTGGAGAACTGAGGGAATGTTGAATCAGAAACTGCAGCTCTCTCACTTGGTTGGGATTTTGATCATTTTGCTATCAGAGTTTTCCCTTTGGATCCTGGTTTATTCCCAGTGATTGCAAGATCCTGTTGGAGTTCACTTGCAGTGGTTTTCATGGGTTTGAAATCCTAGGTGTGGCTGAAACTTGGCTCCTAAAAATCCCCTCATTCCATCGAGGGGTTTGTTTCTGTGCAGGGTAGGGGTTATTGTGGGAATAAATTAACTGGATTCAGTGTGATTGCAAGGAAAAGTGTCTGGAGGATGAGGTGGTGGGCTGGGGGGAATGAAATCTCCCTCTTCCCACCAAGCAATGTCCTTAGCATGTGCCAGAGTGCTGGGAAAATGTTCCTAAAGGCCCTGCTGAGCTCTGCGTGGGCCAGGAAAATATTGCATACAGAATATATAGAATTTCCTAACTCCCTGCGTGCTTGAGCCCATAGGTAACACTCTGGTAATACACATAAAAATGCAGTTTTCTGGCATGGACAGCTCTGGAAGCTGGAAGGACAGAATATCCCAGATTTTGAGGGCTGAAATAGGATTGTGGGGTTGGGATCAGCTTTGCCAGCAGTTCAGGCCTTGCCCGAGATGCATCTTTGGCTGCGTTTTCATTCCAAGCCATTTTCTTTCTGCTCATTGAGGGCTGAAGAAAAGCAGGAAGATCTGCTTCCTCTGCCATTCTTCTGCCATCTCTGTGCATTTTGCACAGTGGGGAGAAGCCCTGCCTGGGGCTGATATGAAAAACTGAATTTCCTGCTCCCCCTTTCCCTTTCTGTGTGCCCGGGGCTCTTTGGGCTCCAGCCCTGGGATCTGCATTCAGGCCTTGGCACGTGCTGCTGCCATGTAGAGTGTAGAATTTATTTGTTTTATTTATTAAATTAATTTATTAAATTTTATTCCTTTATTTATTTTTAATACATAAATAACTAACTAAATAAAGAGCAATTCTGTGAGGACAGGAGGTTTTTCTCAATGGGAGCTGAACATTTCCCTGCCAGGATTTTCACCTGGGCTTGAATTCGCATCATAGAACTTCTTTTGCTGATTTCTCTTATTGTAAAATACATTTTAGCACTTTAATCTGTGTCAATATGTGATGTAAATATAAATTCTATTCTATAAAAATAGAATTTATTTATTTATTATAAATAAATAAATTGCAATTCTGTCAGGACAGAAGGTTTTCAATGGGAGCCGAAGAACTCCCTGCCAGGATTTTCACCTGGGCTTGGATTCACATCACAGAAAATTTTTTTTCCTGATTTCTTTAATCATAAAATACATTTTAGCACTTAGTCTGTGTCAGTATGGGATGTACAAAATTCTATGCCATGTAATAAATAAATTGCAATAAGTAAATCATTCCAGAGTCATGGAAACACAAGTTTCTTGGTGCAGGTACCTAAAAACCTGACCCTGTGGATCCACAGGTAGATGCTTCTATAAAATAGAAAGGGGCAGCAATTCTAATATAACAATACAATTCAACTAATACAGTGGAAAAACATTTCAAAAGTGGAAATCTTTTATTTAAATATCATAAAAACCAAATGTAAAAAGACAATTTCTCAGGATCCTTCAAGCTCTTAATTAACCTTGATTACTTACTGCCATATAACTACCTAAAAAAAACCAAACCTGTGTATTTTGGCTGCCTGAGGTAATTGCTGTGCATGGCTTTGAAGACCGTAGGAAATTAAGAAATGTGGAATTTCCTTTGAAATTTGCCTTTTTCCATGCAGGTGCCAGCCAGGGTGGTTCTTGGTGGGATCCTTGTTCTCAGTTGGTTTTTGCAGTGGGAACTCCAGGGCTCATTTCTGTGATCACATTCAGGCTAATTGGGGGTAGTAATCAATTATTATTTCAGTGCTGTTAGAGGGGCACAGGCTGTTTGGCCAGGGGATTTCAGAGGGATTTGTTGTCAGCAGATTTATTTCCTTTGGGAAGGGGAATCTTTTAGTGATAAATTATCATTTCCCCTACCTGATGTTTTAGCTTATGTCACAGTCCTTTTCCCCTTTTTTTCCCCTTTTCCCCTTTCTTTCCTCCCCATTTTAAGCTGTTTTGGAGCTGTTAGTGGAGGTTTTTCTGTATTCCAGGGGAAATCCCAACAACCTCCTGTGTGGGATGGATGTGACCAGCGTGATCCTTGGTACCCACTGACAAAGCCTGAGCTCCAGCCTTGGGAATTCATTTCTTGAAGGGAATTTTGCCTTAAAGAAACCATCAATTTTGTCATGTTCCAGTTTGGCTTTCGTGATTTTTTTTCCTTTTTCCAGCGTGAATTGTGAGCTGATCACTCCAGTTTTGCAGTTTTCCCTCTCTTGGGGCATTAGCAGAGCCATTGGTTACTTTTCAGGGAAATGAGATTCAATTATGTACTGCCTTCACCCTGCTGTTCAGCACTTTGCAATTCAGTATCCAAATTTAATATGATTCTTAATTAAACCTTCTTGAGATACCAGAATAATAGTCAGGGATGATGTCGTCTGTCTCCTGTGCTGCATCCTGGAAAATGGGACAAATGAGGAGAAAAAAGGGGATGGTTTGGGTATATTTGAGTGCATAATCTCATCTCTTGAAGTGTGAGCTCATTTGGAGCTAATTAATAGCAAAGTTTTAGTGGATAACTAATTTTTCACTTAGGCCACGTGGGGAATAAATCACTTTGCAAGGTACAGAAATAAGATTGTATTTTCAAATCTTGGAGGCAAATCTGCATCTCTTATGTCAAGAATTTATTTTAATCAAGCTGGAGTTGACAAACACAAGCCAAGCAATGCTGGCTGTTGGTGCAGCAGAGATTTACAGTTTTACAAGCAAACATCATCCCCCTGGGTGTGGGAATGTTGGTGTTGGTGAGTGTGTCCTGCTGCTGACAGGCTCTGGGAGCTGCTCCTGGAGTGCATTCATGGAATTCCAGGTGCATTCTTCTCCAGCTTTCCCTCCAAATTGACTTACAAAAGCTCCCTGTGCTTCATGCAGGTATTTGAGATATTTAGGAAGTGAGCGTATCTGGTTGGGAAAGGATGGCTGGAAGGGAGTCTGACAGGAAAATCCTGTCTGGAAATCCCAAATCACTCCAAGAGCTGGTGGGACCATTTCTTTTGTGTTAATTGTGGATTCTAAAGTGGATATTTTATTGTTTTAAACCACGGAGGGAGGTGAATTCGTGACCTCCCATGTGGCTTCTTGGTCCTGTGTTTTTTTACACAAACAGACAGCATTTGAGACTATTCCTGAGTGCTCTGACAGTTGTTTTATTTTGATTAGAAGCTGTGATCCTGAGAGGACGCTGGGTTTAGGAAGCTCTTTGCACATCTGTCTGCATCTGCCTGGGGCTCCAGTGCACCTCATCCCATAGGAGCTGGCTCTCCTGTCAGCCAGCAAGGCTTTGGTGAAGAATATTCTTCATAAAAAGTCAATTTGTCTGGCAGTGACCCTCTCCCAAATAATTGTCTTCACCCTTAGCCTCAGGTGTGTTTGCAGGGAGGCTCCTGTGTCAGATCCAGGAATTCCTAAACTGGAATTTCTGCCTTTGCTCTGTGTGGAAATCATTCCCAGCTGCTAAGAGAAAAAACACCAGGGACAATTAAGTTTAAGCGTGGCTGAAAAGAACCTGGAGCCTCCAAGAAAATGGAGATTACCACTGTGTCAGCAACCTTATTTAATACCAAAAGTAATAATATCCTTCACCTAGCAGGGAAATTCTCCTGGGCCTGGTAAAACTTTCGTTACGGATTAAGATAAAACAGGGCTTGCTTTAAATCAAACCTGCTTTAGACATGACTTAAGTCTTGGCAGACTTCTCCTAACAAATCTCTCTCACAGCTGGAGCAAATCCCTGCCCCAGCAGCTCTGCCCAGCGTGGTTGGTGTGTCCTCATTGTCACCACACAGAAACCCCACAGAGTTCAATGGGCAAACTCTGAATTTGGGGTGTGTGGTCACCCAGTTTGGCTGGATCTCCCTCTCAGAGGAAAAAACTGTAGGAAAAGGGCTGGATTTGGGGTCTAGAAGGGCACTAAAGTGCCAGGTTTAGGTATTTCCCATCTCGCAGAGCACAGCAAAATCCCACAGGCATCTGCCAAAAGCACAGGACAGCCTTTAAGAGGTGGGGATTATGTTAAAAATTCCACATTCTGCCTTTGCCCAGCAGCATTCAGGGGGCTGGAGCTGCTTCAGTTTGTTTTTCCAATATCCTGCCACTCGTCACTGAGTTTTGGGACTTTTATCACCGTGGGTTTTTGGGATCCAGGCAGTGACAGCCATCCCAAAGAACTCGGTGACATCACTGGGGCGGGATTAGCTGGAGAACTCTGGCTGGAATTTACAGGCTGGAATTTCAGTTTATTGGTGTTCAGGTATGAAGCAGCATCACCGAGCTTCCTAAAACTCACTGAATTTGGGGATAGTCAGGTTTTACCAACATAATAGATATAAACTAGAAGAAGTGCTTGCCAGGGGAATATTCCTTGGATTAATTAGCTGTGGAATTCCAAGTTCTGTGCTTCCATGGGCTGGGACAGAAGGATTTTGGTGGGAGATCCTGCCCAGAAGCTTCCACCTCAAGTGCTGCAGTTTTGATGATCTCCTCCCTGCCAGCTTCTTAATGTTAGCACTGAGCTTAAAGTTGTAGAACCTGAGCTTAAAATGGCACAATCACAGAACGGTTAAGGCTGAGAAGGTTGGTTCAAGGGTCAGAATGGTTCTATAAATAGGTTTGCAGCCATTGAATTGACAAGGAAATCTCCTGTTTGTGAGCCTGCAAAGGTAAATAACACCTGCTGGCTGCAGCTCTGTGGCAGGGAATGCATTACTGGGGAAAATCAGGAATGCAGGTTGAATTTAAGGAAGCCCAGATCTCTGGGGTGCCATCGGCAGCTCTGCCCAGGCTGCTTGGGCATTTCCAGCCTTGTTTTGTTGGCTGATTTTTATTGTTTCAAGCCTGATTTTCTTGTTAGCTGTTCAGTTTGCTCCTGCAATTACAACCTGGCCGTTCTGAGCACTGATACCCCGTGTAAACAGAGCTTTCTTTGACGAAGAAAGCCTCAATCCTCTTGTATGTGCAACAAAATCATATTTATACCTGCTGCTGCCTTGTTCCTTCGCTCCTCTAGTTCTGCCTTCATTCCCAAAGCCTTGCAGGTGCCACTGCAGCCAAAAAAGAGCTTTTCCTGATGAAACCCTCCTTAAAGCCTGGAGGATGTTGCATATTTATGATTGTTCTCCTGTGCCTGTGCCTCTGCTCTGCTTTGAATTGCAGGGGCTCCAACCTGTGGCTGTTCTGGTTGCTGGACAAAGGCAGGAAGTCCCAGGCTGTCACTGCAGCTTCCCAGGCCTTGCCTCACTCCCTCCTGCAGATTTTTGGGAGAACGAGCTCAATTTTTATAGTTCAGCCTTGAGAGTTTCCTTGCAGGTGGGATTTAGGGTTAGGGGATGTGGGTTATTAAAAATGAGGATGTTTTAACCTCTGCGATTGGCCAGGTTCACAGATCTGAAATATGCCAGAAGCCAAGAGCTCTGTGTGAGTGTCACTTTTCCAGAACATTCCTCTCAGGGGTTAAGGCTGCTCAGAGCTTGCAGGAGCTGTATTTTTACAGCTGGGGCCTGGAGTTTACTGGGATTCATTCAGAACCATTTCCATACTCATCTGACACTTCCTTGTTGCTTTTATTAGAGGGAAAAAAGAGGAATTTTATTTTTTTTACCTGTCTTTTGGAAGTGATTACAGAATTCCTTTTTGATAAGGGGGAAATTTCCATTTGTGTTGTCCTTCACCTTTGAAGGAATTTGCTGCAGAGCTTGCTCTCTTCAGTCATAATGACTTAATTACTAAAAGATCGCTAAAGCTAATCACTGTGTTTTTAATAACAAATTTACTATCACTGCCTGGAATTGCTGTTTATATATTGATGATCTCCCATGTCTTTTTTCCTCTCTTTTTACTCATTCTCTTCCATCTTTTCATTGGGGTTTGAGGTGATTTTTTTTTTCATTCCTATTTTTCCCCCCCTTATCTTTCAGGTTAATGCTTGGAGGACTGGGGAGGACCTGCTGGATTGCTTTAGGCACAGAATGTGGTGTGGGCCCAAGCCAAATGCTTCTCCTTGTGCTGACAAATAATTTAAATATGTTTTGGAGCTTATTCCCTGCTTCTGCTTATCATGAACATCCAGGAATAACTCATTGGATTCTCCTGATAGATCCTAGGGTTGATAACTGGAGAAATATCCTTTCAAAAAAACATGGATCAAACTTGATTTGAATATTTTGCTTTGAGGACAGTTTTGGTGCTGCTGGATGGGTGAAAAATGCTCAGCCTTGTCCATCACTCTGTGGATGCTGCTCAGATTATTAAAAATATAAATAAATATTGGTTTTTACCTCTCAGATAAGTCCCTCCCTTCTAAAAATGGGGGAAATAATTCAGGTTCACAGATTATTTCCCTGAATAATTAGTGCCTGTGAGACCAGCCACAGGTTATCCAGGGAATGTCTTAGTCAGAGGCACCAACACTTGGATTTTATTTATTTTTAAGCTTAAATCCCAGTTTTCATAGGTCATGGAGACCAAATGCAATTCCTGAACATGCTCTGAGCTGCTGAGCTGTGCTGAGGGCTGGAATTGCTTGAGCTCAGTTTGGGAATCTTTCCTTGGCTGGAACAACTGGGTTTGTGTGGAAAGCCAAATTTCATCTCCGCTGTTGGTGTTGCAGTAAACGGTTCTTACCTTCACCAGTTTTCATCTTTAATAGCTTTTTAAAAATGTCCTGATTATTTTGGGAAAGAGCTGTAGGTAGAAGGATCCCTATGGATAATCACCAGAGAGCCCAAGGGGAATGACATCAGGGCTGCCCATGGATTACTCCCATATATTTCAATTTTTTTTTTCCCAAATCTCCTTGGTGGGAATACTCCTTGTTTCCAGGTGGGTTGTTTCAGAGTGTTTCCTCAACACACAGAAATCAGGGATGCTCCAGCAGCAGCAGGA
>NW_005054366.1:2723927-2726314 GCF_000277835.1 Geospiza fortis
GGATGACACAGCCAGAAAAATGGCCCGGGTTGGACCCACAAAACAGGGAGGTGGGAAAACAGCCTGGCCTCTTTCCCACCTCCCAGAGGCAGTTGTGGGGCTGGTTGGATGGCAGCAAATGCCCCGAGGGGTTTGGGAAGGCTGTGCTGCTGGAGTTGGGATGCAGGGATAAGGAACCCATGAGTGATGCAGTTTTGGTGCAGGAACACGCGCTTGGGTTGGGTTGTGGAGCAGGAAAAGTCAGAGGTGTGTTCAGAGATCCCTTCCTCACCCCAGGAAGGTCTTCACAGGCAGTCAGAGCAGAAATGGGCCACCACCCCCAGCTAAGTTGGGTCTCTGGAAAGCTTCTTCTGACTTTCACTCTCTGAAAAATGTTTCTCACCATCCTCATCCTCTTTTTGAGCATTGAGTGTTCCCTCAGCACCAGAATGCACAGTACCAGTCTGTGCTTGATGCTGGGATTTGTTGGAAACCAGTTTGAAGCTGAGCGCCAAAACCTCGACCTTTTTGGAGCTAAACAGCATCAATTCCTTGTGCACTGCAGTGCTGTGTGCAGGAATGAATATTCCCACAGTAAACACCTGGAATTGCAGCGTGCAGGATTTCTCTGCAGCCAGTCCTTGGGAGCTGCGCCTCCTTTCACTTCTCTGCAGTTCAGCTTTTTGTTGTTGTTTTGTTACTTTATTTCCTGCTAGGGTAGAGAAATCCCAGCATTTTGGCAGTTCTGCTCAGCAGCCAGGGTGGGGCAGTTATTTGTTATTTGGGGGCAGTCTTTGTGCTGGGGTTTGTACCTGGCAGGTGCCGCTGATCTTTGTGCTCCGCTGCTGCAGGCAACAGGAGAGAAAAGCAACATTTCCTGCAGCAAAACTCTTTGTGTCTCTGCCCTTCAGCTCTGCTGCTGCAGCTGAGCCAGCGAGGGCTTGGAGTTGAGGTGAGATGTGACAGAGAAAATGGGAGAAATTGAGGCTTTTTCCTGGTGTGTTTGGCAGCGCTTGGGTTGTTTCCCTGCTGTGTTATCCTGCCTGTGCCAGGGTCAGGATACCATGGATCAGAGCGTGGAGAGGGCTTGGGTTTCTGCTGTGGAGCTGGGTTGGTGTCAGATTATGCCCTTTTCTGACCCAGAGCTGGGGCAACTGAGAGGTGTTTTAAAACTTTTATTCCATTTTCAGTCTCATGTGAAGGGTGAGACAATACAGTTGTTATAATTCACAGCATTACAATCAGCAGCCAACTATTTCCTAATTACATTTAAGTGTTTCTTGGTCTATCAGCTTTAGCCACACCATGCTATAAATGCCTTAAAGCCAGTCATCTAAAATTACCTCTCGTGGGTCCTACCACAATGCATCTTTCATAGTTCTATTTCTCTACAATATCTAGTTTTATTTGTAAGGCCATCCTTTGAACCTTGTTTCCAGTTCCATTTCTCTCTCAGCAATGTCTGTCCTGTTCCATGGCATTTCTAAGTCCGCATTTCTTATCTCTCACAAATCCATTTCCCACAAGTTGGGTCCTGTAAACCACAGCTGGGTTGGAGGAGGGACAGGAATTCTCCTGTTGATGTTGTAGGAGGCTTCTCCCAGCTCAGCTTCCCAGGGGCACCATCCCCTGGCAGTGCCCTGTGCCAGGTGGGCATGGTTTGGGGCATTGCCTCTCTGTGATGTGGATAGAAGGTTTATCTATAAATGATGAAAGTATAATAAACCCACCAGGTCTATTGCTGGTTTTAAGGATGGATCTGTCAGTGCCCTGAACACTGCAAACAAAATTGTTCTTGTCCTCCTGTGCGAGGAATGCGCCGGGTGGGGAAGATGTGGGGATTTTGTTTGTTTTGGGCTCTGAGGCTGGCTCCAGCATGGCCCCTGCTTTCTGTGTGCTCATTCCAGCTCGCCTTTACCTTCAAAATGGAAATTATCCAGCGTGGAGCAGGAGCTTCTCCCTTGCCTCAGTTATTTCTTAATCCTCTTGTGCTCTTGGCGAGCTGAGCCCGTGAGTTTATCACAAAACAAGAACAGAGTGAAGCTCTGAGAGGTTCTGCCTGTTCAGGAAGTGACTTTTAATGGTGATGGCATTAAACCCTTCAGCTGTAACTACTCATTCTGTTGAAGAAGTGTTTGTATAGCATTATAAATAGTGTTTTTCCATGTTTCAAATCTATTTGTTTCACTTTCCTTTCAGCTGTCAACACTTCAGATTGGAGCTGAAATGCCTTATTCTTTTAAGACATCTTCATTTCTTACCAAGTACCTCGTCTGTTCTCATTAGTGGCTTTCTGACAGTCTCAGAGTTAAGTGTGAAGAAGGTTCTTGGGGTATTCAGGGAAATAAAACAACTCCAGTTCCATCCAAAGGGTTTGTGGAAGGCTGCAGCAAGGATTTGCAGCGAGG
>NW_005054366.1:2726372-2757078 GCF_000277835.1 Geospiza fortis
TGGCTGCTGCAAACCTCATTAAAGACGTGAATCATCTCATTTAGGGCTTTTAAATACCAGGAGCAGTTTCAGTGGAGGGAAAACCTCCTGTGGACACCTGGGCAGCAAAGATCTCTTGCAGGTACTGAGGCTCTGAGGAGGTGATGGGATTTTAGGGCTGGTTTTGTTGAAGCCAGGGGTAGCACCTTTCTAATCTTGGCACTTCAGGTTTGACAATTAATGTGGAAAAAAACAGAGCAGTGTTTGAGACTGAGTACTTTGCACAGTTTGAAGGACCAGAGAGGATGGGAGCATTTGTAGTCAAATTCAGAGATGTCAAATGCAAATTCTGGTTTGGGTCTTCATCCTTCAGTGGCTGGGAAATTGCAGAACCCTCCGTGGTGTGCTGCATTAGCTGCTTTGGTCCCAAATCCATCCATCGAGTGTTGTTTGGAATGAGATCTTCTGGGGTTCACTGCAGAATATTCAGGGATTTTCCTGCAGAAGATGCAGGCAGCCTGTCACATCGATGGGTTTTAGGCATTGCATTTCTTTATGATTCCTTGGGAATCCAAACTTCTGCAAGGATATCATCATTCCAGCTGGTCTCTCAGGCCTTCTGATGGTGAGCAAGCCCCTGTCAAGCTCTGCAATGTATTTTTCAATAAAAACCAGGCCCTGAAGTTGATTTTCTGGCTCCTGCCTGCCCAGTTGGTGCACACTGGTGATTACTGGTTTCACTGGTTTGGGAAGTGTTTTTCTCAGTTCCGGGAGAAGTGAAACGGGTGACAAGTTGTACCAGTGTGATTCATTGGATCCTGTTGGGAGGCGCTAAATGGCTGTGCTAATGAAGATGCTAATTAGCAGAGGGCAAAGCCCAGCTTCCCATCCAAACAGGACCCGCAGCTCTGCTGGGAGAAGAGCAGAGGTGGAAGGGGAGGAAGTTTCCTTTGACCCAGGAAGGTGACAAGGCTCTGATGGGATTATGTTCACTCTCCTTTTAATGTCATTGATCTCCTTTCTCTGAACCTGTGTGGATCAGCTCTGCTGCATGGCACAAACTGAGGGAGGCTCGTGGAAGTGCTGTTTGGAGTCGAGGATTGGCACAGCTTGGATGTTGTCAGTGTGCAGCCGCTTTTACATCCAGCTAGAGCGAGAAAAAATCCGCAGCATCAGAGATGCTAGCAAGTGATTAAAAAATAATTAGTTACAACCTTTATTTTGCACCGAGTCCTTTTCTCAGCTTTTTGCCCACAGAATGGAAATGCCTTTAGAAATCCCTCATTGCAGACTTGAAAATAAACACTGAGCATTGTAATAAATACTGAGCATTGTATTAAATACTGAGCATTGTAAAAGGGGGCAGAGCAGGGGCACAGAGCCTTGAAAATTTAATGCTTAACGGGCTTCAAGCCCTTTCTGGTGTCGGTGAGGATGCTGAAGTCACCTGTTAATTCTTTGTTTTGTTTCTGGTGAGGATTCTGGAATTCACCTGTTAACCCTTTGTTTTGTTTCTTGGAAGCAAATGGTTCTGAGCCCTGGTGAGAGTGCTGAAAGTCACCTGTTAAATCTTTGTGTCGTTTCTGGTGAGGGTGCTGAATTCACCTCTTAACCCTCTGTTTTGTTTCTTCGAAGCAAATGGTTATAAACCTTGGGTGAGGATGCTGAAAGTCACCTGTTAACTCTTTGTTTTAGTTCTGATGAGAATGCTCAAGTCAGCTGTTAACCCTTTGTTTTGTTTCTTTGAAGCAAATGGTTCTGAGCTTGTGAGGGTGCTGAAAGTCACCTGTTAACAGTTTGGCTTGTTTGTGAGGATGCTGAAGGTCACCTGTTAACCCTTAATTTTGTTTCTGGTGAGGATGCTGAAGGTCACCTGTTAACCCTTTGGTTTGTTTCTCCGAAGCAAATGGTTCTGAGCCCTGGTGAGGCTGCTGAAAGTTAACCTGTTAACCCTTTGTTTTGTTTCTTTGAAGCAAATGGTTATGAGCCTTCGAGTTTCGGAGCTGCAGGTGCTGCTGGGCTACGCGGGCAGGAACAAGCACGGCCGCAAACACGAACTGCTGACCAAAGCCCTGCACCTGCTCAAGGCTGGCTGCAGCCCCGCCGTCCAGATGAAAATCAAAGAACTCTATAGGAGAAGGTTCCCCCAGAAAATCATGACCCCAGCAGACCTGTCCATCCCCAGCGTGCACTCGAGCTCCATGCCGGCCACGCTGTCGCCTTCCACCATTCCACAGCTGGGCTACGACGGCCACCCCGCCACGTCCCCCCTGCTCCCCGTGTCACTGCTGGGACCCAAACACGAACTGGAACTGCCCCACCTCACCTCGGCCCTGCACCCCGTGCACCCCGACATCAAGCTGCAGAAACTCCCCTTTTACGACTTGTTGGATGAGCTGATCAAACCGACCAGCCTAGGTAAGGAGAGCTCCTGCAGCGCTCGCTGCGTTTGGGGGAAAATGGTCAAATTCAGCTGCTGCAGCAAGGGGTTAAATATTGCATCACAGCAGTGTTTAGAGAATTGCTATTTTTGGTAACTTTTGGAACAGATTGTTCTACATGGAGAGACATCTTACCTAACACTCATTAGTTGCTTTAGCTGAGCCTCTAAATATGGTTTAAACATCCGTTATTGTAAGGGGGGGGCTTTGAGAATAAACAAACTAAATCTTAGGAAAAAAAAAAGGGGAAAAAACCAGTCTGCTTTCAGTAGTGCTTATAAACCACAGAGTTTCATTATTAAAAAAAAACCAAAGTAAACAGAACTATCCCCAAATCCATCAGGCTTCTAGAATGTTCTCATCCGTGCTGGGAAGGAGTGCCAGGCTGGAAATTTGCTGGATCCATTACATTCTGAACATCTGAATTTAGGGTTCTTTTGCAGTTGTGGCTACTTTCTTTGCATCTGATGTTTGTGTGAAGGTATAAATCACTGGTGGAGCTGCTGAGGAGAATCTGCTGCTCCCAGAGCATTATATAATGTGTGATTTCCCAGGTTCCACTTCACAGCATGGTTAACTTCTAATACTCCTCAATATTGCCTAAATGCACCAGGCCTGGTGGTTTCTGTGTGGTGGAACCTTCTGCTGGCTTGAAACCCCAGGAAAGATTCCCTGCTGGTAGGAGGAGCAGATTGGTGAGAGGAGATCTGGGGAGAGAGGGTGGGTGAGTGAGAAAAAAAAAGTCCTTTGCAGAAGAAATCCCTTGTAAACAAAGCTGAGCAGGTACTTTCCAGTGCCAGTCTGGAGGGCTGGGGGATGTGGGAGGCCTGATGTGTGAGTGCTGAGGTTGTCTGTGCATTTCTGAAGGATCTGGCACAGTATTTTGCATTTTTTTTTCTTTAGCTGCTGTAATTGAGGGGAAAGCTGAGAGATTTTGGTAATTTGATCTTCTGGTTCAGGTGTTCTTTGCAGAGGTGCACTGTATCTGTTCAGCTTTAATCTAAGCCCTAATTGCTGAATAACCATTCCAGGCAGTGCTGGTGCTGGGAGCTAATGAGGTGCTCAGTATGTGTCTCATCACTTTTACATCAGAATACTTCAGAAAAAGGCTGTAATTTCCACAAGACATTCCAGTGCAGGAGTGATGCTGTGCATTTATTTATTTATTTATTTATTTATTTGTTCGTGGATGTGGGAAGAGCCCTTTGCCGTCAGCTCTGAGTGGGACTGGACATTGGGATATTTCTTCCCTTTGTGGAGTGTCAGGATAAGAAAATGGGAGTGCAATTGCAAGCAGATACCTTTGGAAGCAATCCCTGTCCTTTCTGGTCACTTCAGGAATGTTGGGGCTTGTTTTGTGTGGGAATTCTGTTTGTGTGAAGGAATCCTATTAAAAAGCCTTTGAGTTGAGAGTTTGGGGGAGAGGGCTTCAGTATCCATCATCAAATTCTGGAATGGCTTGGGTTGGAAAGGACCTCAAAGCCTATCCCCACTATCCCTGGACCTCAAAGCCTTCCACTATCCCTGGCCCTGGACCCTGCAGGGATCCAGAGCAGCCACAGCTCCTCTGGGAATTCATCCCAGCCCCGTCCCCAGCCTGTTCAGACTCAGATTCATTTTCTCCATTTATGCATTTACTGATACTTTGGCTACAAAGTCTGAAGTGATTTGTAGAACGTTTGCCCCAGATGGTCCGGGCACCCTTCTGTGTGCTGCCAGCAGGGTGGGTTTCCTCAAGTGTCCCATGTGTGGGTTCCCTGGTTTGTTTTCCACTGGCAGATATTACTGCAGCCACTCAGAACTTGGAATTTAGCCAGTGTTTCAGCATCTCCTGCTTGCTTTTTCCCATCAGATTACTCATGGGATAGGGATAAAGGACTTTTGAATTGACTCTGGTTCCCTCCCCCACAAGGATGAACTGATGACCCGATGCGGGGTTTGGAATAATTCTCTGCCTGCTTGAAACAGAAGGGAAAGAAAATGTGTGTGAGAGAGAGAATTGGTGTAATTCAAACTTCACACCCTCCTGAAATGAAATCAGACTGGGCAAAGCACATCCTTGGGTGCTGGGATTGCCCCTGGTTGTCCCCAAGTGCAGGTGGCACAGCTGGGAAGGTTTGCTCCCGTCTTCTGTCCCTTTGAGAAGTGATGGTTGGTTGAAGAAGCAATAATTTGAGCGAGCCTCAGGGCAGGGAGTTGCCCAGCAGGGCACTTGAACAGGCATTCTGTACCCAAATATTTCGTGTGGGTGGGTAGCACACAGCTAATGTGAGGAACAGATAAGGAAATGAAATCTGCTAACTCTTATTTGTACCATCAGGAACAAAAGGAGGAAATAGAAATTCTTTATTTGAATGCAGCTCCAGCCTGGGATTCGGAGGGATGTGCTGGGCTGGGCTCATGGAGTGCAGGGATTTCTCCATCCCTGCCCTTCTCACCAGCAACCTGGGATTCCGGGCCGAATCCCAGAATCCCTGAGGCTGGAAAAGCCCTCCAGGCTCAGAGTCCAGCCTTTGATCATCACCTTGTCCCCAGCCCAGGCCCTGAGTGCCACGTCCAGTGCTCCTTGGCCGCTGCTGGCGTGAGACAAAGAGCCATTTGTTCCTTTGCGGTGGAGCTGTTGAATTTGATCCACATTTATTAGTCACCCTCCCTGCCAAGTGCAGAAAGCATGGGGATGGGATGGGTTTGTGTCCCAGCCAGCCAGGAAAGCTCCTCGTTCTGAAATGTGTGCTTGCAGCACTCTGCCCCTGCTTAACCACCATTTTCAGGGATTTTTAATTCTTTAATAAGGAATGTTTGTGTTTGGAGGAAAAGCTGTCCACTCTGGCTTTGATGGAATGTTTGCCTTATTCCTGTGCTTCTCTCTTGTTCTCCTAATAGGATCTAAAGAGGAGAATTGAGGTTGTTTGTCAAGTGAAGCTGCAGCTCTCCCTTAATTCCCCCATTTCCAGCCCCCAGAGCACAGACATTGCTAATTGGTTGTTTTTTAAGCACATTTTCTAAAAGTAACTCCTAACGCGCAGATAAGATCTCTTTTGTGTGCTGAAATGTGTTTGCTGTGAGTAGCAAGGCCCAGAATTTGCCAGATTATTGTGGAAGGGACATGAGATAGTTAAGCACCATCTTAAAAATGCCTCTTGTTACAGCAAATGTCATTCCTAATTGCTGGAGCTGTGTAGTTCTTCCAAAAAACATTTTAACTGGCTTAGGGGTCTTTACTTACCTGTAAAGGGAAATGAAGCTGTTTTTTTTTTTTGTTTTTCAATTGAAAGGATTAAAGAGGCTGTGAGCTCTCCTCCTGTTTAAAATCAGTCCAAATGGCACGGGGATCATCCTCCTGCAGTTTATTTGCTGTGCTTCAGCTCTCAGTGATACAAACACAGCACTGGAAGTTGGATCTGAGCCAGAGAAACGAGAATTTTTACCTGCAGCCTCCTGGAAGGAAGAGGCACAGATCAGTCATTATCCCTCAGAGGCAGCAGAATTCCAGCTCCATCAGAGCTTCCAGTGAGGCACTCTTGATGGAGGGCTCAGGTTAATTCCTTCATTTCTGTGCTCTGCTACCAGGATTTCTGCTAGCAGCAGAATTTCCCCCTCAGGGGTTGATTCCCACCCTGCATTTGTGCCTTGCACTTCCCGTGCATTTTCCTGAGGCTGTGAGCGATCCTGGTGCCTCAGACCTGGAGCCAGATCTTGCAGCTGAGCTGCCCAAAATCTTGGGGGTGCCTGTAGTTCAAGGTACAGCCATTAAACAATTAAACAATTCAGTGCACGAGAGAGCTGGGCTGGAACCCATGAAAGTTTTGTTTGGCAAGAATTTCTCCTTTTTCTCTATCAGCGAGCTGATCTCGTGCTCTGTGCAATTGCTATTATGGTTTATATGAAAGTCACGCTTTTACTGTCTGCTGTGTTTATTATTTTTTTGAAATGTACTTTGTGGGAGGAAGTTCAACAAAACACTAAATTCTCAACTCAGCTTTGAGTTCTCTGACTTCCGGCCCTGCAGCTTTTAACTGTGCAACAACGGGGTGAAATATTGGCTCTGTGCTGGGGCTGAGCTGGAATTACAGCACATTTGGGGTTCTTTGTTTGGATTTACATGTGCTGAGCCCCAGGTTGAGCTTTCCACAGTTGGGAGTTTCTTTCGAGAGAGCTTTGAGCAACTGGGTAACTCTTAAAAAAAGGATTTATTCAGGTTTTCTTCAGCTGATTGCTCAATCTCCTCATGCGTGGAGCTGAGGTCAGTGAAGTTCCAGGACATGGATGTCCCGGGGTTCCAGGACATGGATATACTGAGGTTCCAGGACATGGATGTCCAAGATTCCGGGCCCTGATGAAGTTTCCAGGCCCTGACAGGACATGGATGTTTCCAGACACGGCTGGAATGGAGCTGGGAAGCCACTTGGCTTCCAGAGAATCACAGAGAATATAAAATATCCCGAGTTAGGACAAACAAGGGACAAAACCCATCTCCCTGGCCCAGCAATCCCATCTTGTGCCTGAGGAAAAAACTTTTCTTGTTGAGAGGAACACTTCTCCAGAGCCAGGATCCAGCAGGGATGTGGCAGTGCTGCCTTTGTGCTGCTCCTTTGAAGTGGCTGACTTGGTGCTTTTAGCAATAAAAGTTAAAATATCGGAGCCTGAAAGCAGCATTGGAGTTGTGGGACGTAATTCAGGTGTCAGAAGGAATCAAGTGGCTGAATTTGAGTAAGGAGGATCCTGTGATGTTCCTTCCCTCTGCAGAAATGATGGGTCAGGTGAGATCCAGGGATACAGGAGGGGAGAGCTGGGATCCATGGTGGTTGGGAGAGTGAAGAGTTTGGAATGTTGGCATGGAAGAGTCCCCTGATCTTCCTGCAGGTCTTCAGAAATGCTCCACAGCATGAGTGATTTAAAGAATGAATAATCACACATAAATGTCTGTCCAATTGCACATAATTTCCAGCTGATCTCTTCTGTCTTCTGTTTATACAACATATCAGAAAGAGTTATAAAATCCATAATATTTATGGATTAATTGTAGCCCTTGGAGTATTTCCAGGCTATTTTCATATATATCTTTAGGCACAATTTCAAATAAGCTGCTTCACATCTCTTTACTCCCTTCCTTTCCCACCCCCAGGGTGGCTCTGCCTGTTCCTCCTGAGGATTAACTGTGAGTTGAACAGAATGTAAAATCGATTTGAAGGGATGAATGCAGCAGCTGACCAGAGCCAGGGTTCAGTTTTTCCCCTGTTCCAAGGTGGGGAGCATGGCCCTGGCACTTTCCTTTCCTCGGGGTGTTTGTGGGCACAGCTGTGACCTGTGGGGGTGCCAGAAGGGCTCAGCAGGGGAAGAAGGATTTGGGTGTTTGCTAAAATGCTTCCCCTCAAGTGGTTTTGAAGGGTTTGGAAAGGTCAGGGATGCAGCACCCATTGTGATAATTGGAATGAAGCAGAATGGCCACGGCGGGACAAAAAGCAGTGGGAATTTGGGATTTCTCTTGGCTCTGGAGCTCAGATTTCCTGAATCCCACAGCTTGTGTAGGGCATGGCTGAGGGGTGTCAGGTGATGGATTTTGGGGTGCAGAGCCCTGCTTTGGCATGGGCTGGGATGGGTTTAGTGATGGCTGAGAGCCTTTCCCAGGGAGAGGATCTGGCTGCTCCCAGCCCCATCCTGCTCACTCCAGCTGCATTTAATGCAGCAGGAAATGCAGGAGTGGTGGGTGTGGGCTGGAAGTGCTGCTGCTTCCAGAAGGTGACAGAGCTGGGGGCTCAGAGGCAGGAAGTGTTGATGTGTAAATAAACACTGGGTTACTGGGGAACTCCAGAATTTGGGGTGGCTTTAAAGGCCATCCTGAGATTGATGCCTCAGGTTTGGATTTTATATTTTTCAGGTTCTGTGCTGCTTTAGTGCTGGGTCTGGGCTTCATATTATGGGATGGTGAGCTCTGTGCACAGAGCAGGGAGACAAAACAATTCCTGCTCCAGCTGGGCACCAAGGACAAATGATCCAAATCTCAGCCCAGGAGCACAAACCCCGTGGGCTGGAGAGAGAAAAACAAGCAGGGTGGGACTGCAGGGGCTAAAGCTGGAATGGGACAATGAACTGCAAGGTGCAAATGGAGCAGAACTGATCCCAGGGACAGACCCCGTGCCCGGCCGTGCATTTTGGGGCCATTTTGGTTCATCCTGGGTGCAGCCCTGGCTGGGCTCTTGTGCTGCCCAAGGTGGATCCATGGAGGAGATGCTTTGAATAAATCCCTCATTTATTCTGGAACTTTGCCCAGCCTCTGCTCCACCTCAGCCTTCCCAAGGCATCAAGATGAGCTCCCCCATCAAGGTGGGTTTTCCTCCTCCAGACCTCCTTGGATTGAGCTTCTCCACAGCCCCAGCACAGCCCTGGCTGCTGCTCCAGGGGCAGCTGGGGAAGGGAGCCCTGGGCAGGGGGGTCCCAGGGGCTCCCCATGTCTGGGTGTCCTGGATTGCCTGCCCTGCAGCAGGCTTTGCACTCAAACCTCTCTGAATTCTCACATTTTCAAAGCTCACATATTTGCTGTGCCCTCATCTGAGCACAGTGTTGGTCTGATTGGGAGGTGGAGGTGAAATTTTCAGCTGTGGTGTTTGATAGAGCATTGAACATAAGTTGATAAAATGCCCTCTGTTGTTTAAAGGAAAAGCAGAACGAGGCACCTCACCTGTCTGGGGAGGGGAAACAAGAATTGGGGGATGTCCTGAGCTGGGAAGGATTCCCCAGTCCAGACACCCCAAAATCCCCCCCTGTGCATCCCTGAGAGCATTACCCAAATATTCCTGGAGTTGTTGGGAATGTGCCCATTCCCTGGGGAGCTGTCCCAGCCCCCCCCAGCCTTGGGGGAAAATCCTTGTCCTGATTCCCATCCCAAACCTCAGACCCAGCTTCCTTCCTGCCCCTGGGCACATGAGAAAGCTGGAAATTCCATGAGGAATCATGGAAGCCCCAGGAAATTCCACATTTCTGGTTAATATTTGGACAAATTTAGCTAATCCAGACCATTAGTTAGTGAATAACCAATTGGGCATCTCTTGTTTTTCTTACAGCATGCAGCAAAAGTTTCCTCTGCTCCTCATCCTCTTCCTTACAGCTCTTTTTGCCTTTGGAAATGAACACAACTATTGGGAATCATTGGGAATGGGACCATGTAATGATATCTTAGATAATTCTTGTGTAAAGTGCAAGTTTAATTTTAGTGCAAGCCTTTCTTTAATACATTCCCTTCAGTATTTAATAATTGGTGATGCTGCTGGGAGGATGAACCTCAGTTTATTGGTGCTTAGGAAGCATCACCACCACAACTCCTTGATCCCAAAAAATTCCTGAAAGATTTGAAGGTGTCTGTGCCTGAGTGGAAATTCAGAGAGTGGCTTTTTCTCAAGACAGCAAGAGGTATTTTGCTGCAGAAAGATTGTGTGGCTATTTTTAGCCCTGGGTACTGGTGAGGTGGAACAGAATATTTTTAGAGCTGTAGAAAATGCAGCCACTCAAGCTGGGTTCTTTTTTTCACGCTGGTGCTGGAGGGGTTTTCCAAAATAAAGAGCAGAATTAGTAGAAAATGGCTTTTCTGTACCATTTTTATTTATTAAACAGGTGATCTGTGGATATACATATATTTTTTAATATATACGTACATATACAGTGTGTATATTTATATTTAGATTTACAATTATAGTTACATTTACATTTATATTTATATATTTTATATATTTATTAATATTTATTTTATTTATTTATATTTGTATTTATATTTTTGTTCCTATACCATTTTAAGTGGTTTGATCCTGTGAATACCATGTGTTAAAACAGTTTACCCTCAAATTTTGGGAACTTTTTACCTCAGTGAAGTGTTTTAAGGAAATCCACAACCAGCAGGGCATAATTTTGTCCCTCAGTTAATCTCTACCAATCTGGATCATCCCTGGAGTGAGGTAAGCCTGGAATAATTCAGGAGATGTTGGTGAAATTAGGAAAAGAAAAGTTTGGGAGGAGAAACTCTGTAACTTTTTAGGCATTTTGACTTTTCCAAACTCTTGTTGCACTCACAGTACAAAAGAAAATGTTTTGATATGTAATAAATCATAGTTCTGGAAAAGAAACAACAAACCCAACCCCCCAGAAACATTCCTGGCATCTTTCTGAAGAATGTCCATATTAACTCTGTTGTCCTGGCTTGATTCCAGCGTTATTGGATTATAAATTCTATTTCCATCCTCTTGGTTTTCAATTGCAGATCTATTTTTACCTTTCTTTTGTTAAATAATGATCGTTGTTTGCAGGGCACAGTTGTGTTTGTAGCCACCAGAATGATTTTTTTTTTTTTGTCTAAAACTATATTTTTTCTAGTTTTAATCATCCTCCAGAACATCTAAAAGTAAATTATGTGCTTGATTTGCCAGGATCTGTTTGGTGTTTTAAACACAGCAGATACACCAGATGAATTAACAGAAATCTGTCAGCTTTTCTGCACCCTGAAGTTTCAAATTCCCAATGTTCCTGCCTTGGAGAATCTCAGATCTTTGGGAATAGAGGAGTTGGAGGCAGAGATAAACGCAGAGATTTGGTTTTTAGGGGAACAGCTGCTCAGTGTTTAATGTGGTTTGGTGGGATCTTCACGCTTCATTTGTAGGGTAAGCAGATCTGGAATGGACTAGATGTGGGCCTAGAAAGATGATAAGGGAGAAGATTAGGGAAAGCCACAAAGAAAAATCAGATTTTGTCTCTTTTTTAGAGGCAGCTGCACATGCAAGGGGCAGAGTTGTATCCTGGGAGTAGCTGAGGAGCCTGACCATAAGTCAGTTGTAGTTTCAGGGAGCTCCTTGCCTGCCTCCCTGTGCCTGCTCTGCTCCGTCTGGCAGGAGTTTGGAAATATTTTGATTGCCTTTTGGAGCATCTTTGCCTAATTAACAGCTTTTTTCCCCCTTCCCTCGTTGCAATCTGGCCGTGCTCCCGTGGCAGTCACAGCGAGGGCTGCACACGGAGCAGGGCTGGGGAGCAGGGGAGGCAGAGCTGCTCCCCAGGGATCCTGCAGGGATCAGGGATCCTGCAGGGATCAGGGTTTGCTCACTGGGACACAGGCAGTGAGCACAGAATTCCAGGAGGGTTTGGGTTGGAAGGGAGCTGAAATCCCATCCCATCCCATCCCATGGATCCCATCCCATCTCATGCATCCCATGGATCCTATCCCATGGATCCCATGGATCCTATCCCATGGATCCCATCTCCATCCCATGGATCTCATCCCATCCCGTGGATCCCATCCCGTGGATCCCATCCCATCTCCATCCCATGGAGCCCATCCCATCCCATGGATCCCATCCCATCCCATGGATCCCATGAATCATATCCCTATCCCATCCCCACACCCTCCACTATCCCAGGGTGTTCCAAGCCTTGTCTTGGGCATTGCAGGGATCCAGGGAGCTTCTCTGGGAATTCCATCCCAGCCCCTCCCCACGGTCCCAGGGAGGAATTCCTTCCCAAATCCCATCTAACCCCATTCCCTGGCCATTTAAACCCATCCCCTTGACCTAAGTCCCTTTCCAAGTCTCCTCTTTGAGGCTGTAGCAGTAACCACACAGAAGACACTGAAAACACAAAAAAACCTCCCAGATCTCAAGAAGAAACGTCAGAGGCCTTTTTGAATTTAGGTTTTGGTTCAAGCAGAGGCTTTTTGAAGTTTTCTGTCCTGGCACAACTCCTGAGGAGGGCTGGAGTTGGGAAAGCTCCCATGGCAGCACTCAGGGATGTCCTTCCCCATTTTCTCCCAAATAAAAGTATAAATGCTTTAATTTGACCAATACAACAGTTGGATGTTAGGAAATATTTCTTTCCTGGGAGAGTGGATAAGTATTGAAACAGCTTTCCCAGGGAAATGTGGAATCACCATCCCTGGAAGGGCTCAAAAATCCAATTTTGATTTAATTGCTAAGGTGCTCTTCAGTCAGGAGTTGAACCTGGTGAACTTTGAGGTTTTTTCCAAACTTAGTAACTCAGTGATTCTGTGAATATGGAAGTTCAAACCCCACTTTTCATATCACTGTTTAGTAAAAATAAATCTGTGACCAACATGAGCAGAGGAAAAAGGATTGAATTTCAGAACCTTTGGTCCAAACTTTGTTTTCCTACTGCACACAAATTCAGTTCCTCCTGTTTGCCCATTTCCCTGCTGGATTCCCTAAATTGGAGCTGCTGCAAAAAAGATGGAAAAGGGAAAATCTAGGGAGATCCAAGGAATTTTGGTAGCTGCTGGTTGGCTTCTCTGGATAATTGAGCTTTAAATGAAGGTGGCATTAGTTAAATAGTCAGCAGTTTTTAATTAGTGAAGTGCTGGAGGTTCCCAAGAACCTTCCAGAACTTTTCTAATAAAGCCAAAATTGACAATTTCCAGGCTAAAGCAAATAACACCTGGGAGGAAAACCAACCCAGCAGAAAAACCCATGGAAAAGGAGGAAATAACAACTGGAATTCCCTCATTTCTCTGCAGTGCATGAGCTTGGCTAATTCAGCTTTTGTTAATTAGAGTTTGTAATTGTGATCTTGCCATTTATAGCTAAAAATAGGTGTCAAATTCTATGGAAGAGCAAATGTGAAAGCAGATTTTCATTGTTAATTGTATACATTGTGTCTGTTTCCTGCAGACATCGTATGCAGGAAATGTATGCATTTCAAAATCTGAGTTATTTATAAAACTTAGTTCTTTCTCAAAGATTCCAAGCGGCAGCTTCATGTCCCTGTTCCTGCTCATGCACAGCAGCAAATCATGGGATCAGCGAAGGATTTTGGGGCAGTGTGATGCAGGAAAGATAAGAAATGGAAATTTGGGAGGCTCCTGCTGTAATATTTACACTCAGTGTCTTTGCTATTGTTGGTTCCAACCCACCACACGCTGCTTGGAACAAAATCTCAATTCTCACCCTGAAATACTCACTCAGCTGTCACTCAGGGATGAGTCAAGAATGCATTATAGTAAAGCAAAAAATGGGAAATTTATCCAGTGTTTAGTGCACAGATAATTACATTGATTTATTCAGAATAATTGTATTATATAATATTTATTCAGAACTTACAGATTTATTCAGATATTTATTCAGAACTTAAAAATTATGAAGAATAATGGGATTGAAGTGCAACTTACAAGCAGCTTTTCATTCACTGTGTGTTGGTGAGTGTGTGGAATCATTCTCTGGGGAGATGATGCTTTCTTTCAGGTTATTATTTAAAAAAACCTTTTTCATTGCTGCAGTGGCCCTGTGAAAGGCTGTGTTTTAGCTAAAACCACTACTTTAGAGATATTTAACATTAGTTTCCAGCAGGAGCATTTTACTCTTGAGCACTGTTTGGTTCTGGAGCGCTGTGGCACAGAGTGGGAAGGCTTTAAAATCAGATTTTATGGCTGCAGATCTCACGAGTTCTTGGCTTATTCTGGATATATTTGGTGCATTGAAGTCCAAAAACCATCAAACTGAAATGTGAGATGTCCCACGTGTTGTGTTCAGCCCCTCTGTGAACTTTGACAGGCCGAGCCTGATCTGGTGCATGGAGGGAAATAAAAAAAGTGATTGATGAGAAATCCTCAGATATATTTTTATTTCATATCAGAGCACGTTTGACATGAAATTACAGCGATAAAAAGCCTTGATTTGCCTCAGCTCTGCTGTTATCTCCAGCCCTATTTTAATGTACACTTTATAGGCACATAAAGTTTGTTCATTGTATTTTTATTTACAGGAGGCTTCCAATGGCAACTTCCTCAAAAGCTCTTCAGAGCCAGATGTGTCTGATGCTGCTGGAGTTGAAAAAAACCCGTGTGTTCTGACTCGATGTAATTATTTCCTGATTGTCCTGGCTGCTTTTTGATGCTCTCTGCTCTCTTGCAGCCTCAGATAACAGCCAGAGGTTTCGAGAAACCTGCTTTGCCTTCGCGCTGACGCCGCAGCAAGTGCAGCAGATCAGCAGCTCCATGTGAGTGAGCCCTGAAATCCAAATAATCCACCCCAAATCCACCCAGCTTTCCACAGCCCTACTTGGGAACGGCCGGGGAAAACTCCTGTGGGGAATTGGTTTGTCTTGTTGTATGGGGAGCAGAGAATTCAGCCCCACCGCTGAGTTTGGGGTGGGTTTCTCTGGTGTTAAACTCCCTGCAAATCCAGAATTCTGCTTCCTGCAGCTCTTCCTTGCCACCAGTTTCTCTGTTAATTCATTACAAAGTTGTGACTTTATGGTGACCATCAGAATTTTCTTTCTAATATACAAAAAAACCCAAAAAAAGCAAAAAAAAAAACTCCACAAAACCTACCCATAAAACACATAACTCACCAAAACAAACAAACAAATCCCCCAAAAAAGCAGCAAATAAACCCCTGCAAACAAACAAACAAAACAAAAAGCCAAACAAAAAACCTAAAAAGTAAAAACCCCAAAAAACATCTAACAAAAACCCCCACAAAAATAGAGGTCAGACACAAATTTATTTATTTACCTCAAAAAAATAAAACCTCTTCCTTTTAACCTCTCTTGAGAGTGGTGGTTTGAGCAGGAGCAGCAAAGTCTGGTGTGCATTATACATACCTGAAAGTGTGAATTTTCCATTTTTTGTGTAAAAATGAAGTGTTTTCCATAAATTGAACTTCCAGCAAACTCATGAGGAATCTATATTGCAATACTGAGAAATCTTGTGAAAAGCTGGAAATTTTAATCCATTTTCTCTTGTTTCCAGGGATATTTCTGGGACCAAATGTGACTTCACAGTACAGGTCCAGCTAAGGTAGGGATTTTGCTGCCTGTTGGTTTTCAGGATTTATCAGCCAGGTCCTGTCCAGCAGCTTGGGAATTCCTGGATGGAAAAGAGCCCGATTTTCCTCATCCTGGCTGATTTTCTTGTCAGTGAATCCTTCCTGTAATTCCACCTTGGTCATTCCATGTCCTGGGGCTGGAAAATCCATGAGCAGGGAGGGTTGTTTTTCTTAGCAGGGATGAATTCCATGGGCATTCCAAGATCTGCTTCTTTAGGCACTTTGGGAGTCACCAGCCTGGTGAATTTGGGGGTTTTTAATCAATCATAAACTGATTAAATCCTCTGTCTCAGCCTGGTGAGGTGGGATGGACCAAGGGTGAGGAGGGGATGAGGGAAACCAGCTCCTCTTGGATTATCCATGGGCAGGGATGGGGCAGGTCCCTGGAAGGAGCCCAGGGCAGCTGAGAGGTTCTGCTGCTCCTTGGAATGCTCATTGTCCTGCTGGCAGCAGGAAGGGTGGGTCCTGCTGGGACCCAGCAGCAAAAACACCTCTTTGAACTGGAAAGAAATCAATTCAACAGCAGAAACTGCCTGGAGCTGCAGCTGGGACGGGGGAAATGTCATTTGTGACAACTTGGTCTTGTGTGGAGAGGTCAGGCTGGAGAAGAGGCAGAGAAGAAATTGGGGGTGGGATGAGTCAGGCTGAGGAACTCCAGGAATGTGAGGAGGAACCTCCAGGCTGCTTGAAGCACTGTGATTTTGGGGGGTTTTCCTGCTCTGTGACATCTTTGGAGGGCTGTGTTTGGCAAGATCTGTCATGATTTCAGAGCTCTGTGGAGAAACAGTTCCTTCTGGGAAGAGATGATCTTTAAATCGCTGTAAAAGTGAAAGATGATGGCAGCTCTTTGCTTTTAGGTTTTGTTTATCAGAAACCAGTTGTCCACAAGAAGATCACTTCCCACCCAATCTGTGTGTGAAAGTCAATGGGAAACCATGCAGCCTTCCAGTAAGTAAAATCTCCTTTTAGTACTCATTTTGGGATGCATCATTAGGAATTACCTGCCTGAAAATTTATCCCAATCATTGTTTTCACATTCTGGAGCATTGGAATGAACAGAAAAGATCAAGTAATTTGTTTTAGCCAGTAGATCCAGAGTTCATATGGAAGTTAAAATGTATAATCACTTTTCAAGATGATACATTTAGTAATATTCTCATGAGCAGAGAAAAAAGGATTGAATTTTAGAAACTCTGGTCCAAAGTTCAGGGGTTTCTGTTTAGTTTTTCCGGGACAGGAGAGGTGGCAAAGTTCCCTTTAATATTCTTAATTCCCATCAGGAGAAAGAGCTTCTAAAATGCTCCATATTTTGTTGTCTGATCCTTCTCTCTTTGAATTAACCATAGAGCCTGGTCCAGGTGTATTGGGAGGGACAGGAGACAAAAGCACTGTGGGATTCTTTTTTCCGAGAGCTGCAATTTTGCTTTTCAGGGCTACCTGCCACCAACCAAAAACGGTGTTGAACCAAAGCGCCCCAGCCGACCAATCAACATTACCTCACTCGTCCGCCTGTCCACCACGGTCCCCAACACCATCGTTGTGTCCTGGACTGCAGAGATTGGCAGGGTGAGTGCCTCTGGGGTCTCCTCTGTCTGCTTTAGAGGTAATCCTGGGCAGAAAATCCTTGCTGGGGTGGCCACGGATGTCCTTGTCTGTGACCGTGTTCACAGGGGTCTTAGGAAGAGGGAAGAGACGAGGAGCTGACTCCATGTTTCAGAAGGCTGATTTATTATTTTATGATATATATTATATTAAACTATGCTAAAAGAATAGAAGAAAACATTTCATCAGAAGGCTAGCTAAGCATAGAAAAAGAAGGAATGATAACAAAATCTTGTGTCTCGGACAAAGAGTCTGAGCCAGCTGACTGTGATTGGCCATTAATTACAAACAACCACACGAGACCAATCACAGATGCACCTGTTGCATTCCACAGCAGCAGATAACCATTGTTTACATTTTGTTTCTGAAGCCTCTCAGCTTCTCAGGAGAAAAAATCCTAAAGAAAGGATTTTTCAGAAAACATCATAGCTGCAGTTGTCCAGCTGGAATTCCGTGCTGCGGGATATGCTCCCTCAGATCCCCCCTCACCTTCGGGCTGGGATCTCTCCCTCCTCATCCTTGTGATTCGGGGAGGGCCCAGATAAAGAGATCAAGGCATCCTCTGAGCCATTTGTTTGTTGATTTGGCCAAACTTCAGACTTTGAAGCTCTTCCTGACTGCAGGGACTTGACAAAGCTTGGCTTGGACTTGCAAGGAGCGGGTGCCATGGAGCCCAGAGTGGCCCTTTGGAGCTGTGAGTGAGGACACAAAACAGCCCAGCCCAGTTGATTCCATTGACCTTTTCTACATTTCTCCCAGCTGCTCTCCTTATCCTTCACATTTAAAACCTCATGTTTTTACCATTTTTTTGTGGCTGTGGGGAGGAGGTTACAACCGGTGTCAGAAAATCGCTGATGTTCCACCGGGCTAATGAAATCTGGAACGTGCTGCAAAAAGTGACTCCAGTAAATCAGCCATGAATTACTGAGCTGCTTTCAGTGCTGGCACCAAAGCTGCTGGGTGGGCATTCCAGAGGCACCGTGTGCTGCTGCCACTGCCCCCATCCTGTTTTTAGAAGTGCCCAGAATTGTCCTGAGGTGAAACTTCGGCCAAGAATTTGTCAGCGTGCAAAGCCCAGCGTGGAAAAATGCTTACACTCCAGTCAGGGACAATAGGCAGCTCTGAAACACCAGGGTGGGATTTCGGCGTGGATTTCTTGTGGAGCAGAAAACAATCTCCATTCAGATGGTGGCTGAGTGATTCTGGTCCAAAAATCCTCTTTTGTCTAATGAGAGCTGCAGGTATCAGAAGGAAGCAGTTCCAAATCAGCCTGCTTGGGTTTGCATGCTGAGCTGCAGGTGGGTGGGTCCCAGATGCTGCTCTGAGGGATTCACAATTCAGGATTTAGGGACAAGAAGTGCCCCAAGTTTGAGTCAGTCCCTTGGGAGCTGGCTGGTTCTCAGGTTTCACAGATTAATCAGTTATAAAGAACATTTTGGGGAACCTTTGGCATAAATAAGCGTTAGAGTTGTAGGACAGGGTTGGAGCAGCCTGGGACAGGGGAAGGTGTCCCTGCCCATGGCAGGGGTGGAATGGGATGGGATTTAAGATCCTTTCTGACACAAACCATCCTGGAGTTCTATAAAAAACAGTCCTTCCTGAATACATTTTTTTAAGACACAACCCTTCCTAAACTGATTCTTGAAGACACAACCTTTCCTAATTTGATTATTTCACATTTGACAGTGAAATGTGAAGAATTATTTTATATTTGGCTGTGCCTGTGTAGCACAAAATCTGAGTTCCCTTCTCCCCCTTCCCTCAAGAGTCAGTTCTGGTCCCAACTGTGCTCCCTACCTTTGCTGGAGCCCTCACTGTGATTTTTACACAATCTGTTTCAAGAGCCTTCTGTACAAGATGCCTTGGGCAAGTTCCTGCCTTTGTAGATTCAAGCTGTCGGTAAATAATTTCACAACGTTAATTAGCATTTTTCTAACTCCTCTCCTAATTGAGGCATTAAACAAACAAGTTAAGGCAGTAGTGGTTTTTAACGATGTGAGAAGCATTCATTGTGAGAATAAAATATTTAAAATGTGGTGTTTCTGATGCTGCTCCAATTGGTGTGATTTTGTGGTGAGATATATCACTGAGAGCCTGCCTTCAGATCCTACATAAAGGATGGGGGATGTCACAATTGCATGGATTTTTTTAAAGTGGAAACGTGTGGCACTTGCTGAGGGAAGCCTTTTATTTTTCAATTTAAATTGTATGAATGCAGCTCCAGGTTTAGCCAATGTTCAAATCAAAAAATAATTGACGTACCCTAATGTGAGAACATGGATTTGGTCCTTTCCATTCTGGGGGATGAGAGGTGTTGCTGCTGAGTCATATTTTTAGAAAGACATTTATAACCTGATTTTTCTGGAGATTATAAGAAAAATGAGAGCTTCAGAAATCCCAGAAATTTGGGCTCCATGGCAGGAAGAGTTCATTCCATGAGGGAAGGTTCACCTGAGTTGTGGCACATGACAGAGTTGGGTTCTGCCTCTGAGCTGCTTTGGTGATGAAATTCACATCTCAGAGACAATTGAGGAGAAGAAAAAGATGGCAATGCTTCCAGATAGTGCAGGTGATGCATCTTGGGAAGAGGCATCGCTGCTTCTTTTCCTATTTTGAAAGCAAATAGGTTTTTATTAAAAGCAAGAAAAAATTCTGATCATATTTGACCTGACAGCTTTCCTTAAATGCACTGACACCAGTGCACCATATAAAATTAAATATACTGACACAACTGCAATGCTGAACATTATGCATGTAAAATTCACTGTACTGACACCAGTGCAGTGCTGAACATTATCAATATAAAATTAAATATACTGACACCAGTGCAGTGCTGAACATTATCAATATAAAATTAAATATACTGACACAAGTGCAGTACTGAATATTATCAATATAAAATTAAATATACTGACACCAGTGCAGTGCTGAACATTGTCTGTATAAAATTAAATATACTGACACAAGCATAGTGCTGAACATTATCCTTGTAAAATTCAGTGTACTGATACAAGTGTACTGAATGTTGTCAGTATAAAATTGAAGTAGCTCTCCTCCATGGTGCTCTGCAATCTCATAATAAACTGTTGAGTGCTGCAGACAGGGTTTTCTCAGATGTTTTTGGGGTTTTCCCTGATGTTTTTGGGGTTTTCCCTGATGTTTGTGGGATTTTCCAGAGCTATTCCATGGCAGTGTGACTGGTGAAGCAGCTCTCCTCAGCAGTGCCGTGCAATCTCATAACAAACTGTTATTTGCTGCAGACAGGGTTTTCCCTGATGTTTTTGGGATTTTCTCTGATGTATTTGGGGTTTTCCCTGGTGGTTTTGGTATTTTCTCTGTTGTTTTGGGGTTTTCTCTGATATTTTCTGCAGTTTCCAGAACTATTCCATGGCAGTGTGCCTGATGGAGCAGCTCTCCTCAGCAGTGCCCTGCAATCCCATAACAAACTGTTATTTGCTGCAGGATTTTCTCTGATGTTTTTGGGGTTTTCCCTGATGTTTTAGGGGTTGTACCTTCTCTTTTTAGGGTTTTCTCTGATGTTTTGGGTTTTCTCTGATATTTTGTGCGGTTTTCCAGAGCTATTCCATGGCAATGTGCCTGGTGAAGCAGCTCTCCTCCACAGTGCCCTGCAATCCCATAACAAACTGTTATTTGCTGCAGACAGGGTTTTCTCTGATGTTTTGGGTTTTCTCTGACATTTTGTGGTGTTTTCCAGAACTATTCCATGGCAGTGTACCTGGTGAAGCAGCTCTCCTCCATGCAATCCCATAACAAACTGTTATGTACTGCAGACAGGGATTTTTCTGTTTTTGGTATTTTCTCTGATGTTTTTGGTATTTTCTCTGATGTTTTTGGGTTTTCTCTGATGTTCTGTGGTGTTTTCCAGAACTATTCCATGGCAGTGTACCTGGTGAAGCAGCTCTCCTCCATGCAATCCCATAACAAACTGTTATGTACTGCAGACAGGGGTTTCTCTGTTTTTGGTATTTTCTCTGATGTTTTTGGGTTTTCTCTGATGTTTTGTGGTGTTTTCCAGAACTATTCCATGGCAGTGTACCTGGTGAAGCAGCTCTCCTCCACGGTGCTCCTGCAGCGGTTGCGGGCCAAGGGAATCCGGAACCCGGATCACTCCAGAGCACTGAGTATGTGTCTGCCGGCCTTCTGTAAAAAAGGATAAAAAAATCACTTTTGTGAGGGGAGATTTGGAATTAGGACTGTGCTAACCAAGCTTTGGACTTCCTACAGCCCTCTGGGCTTTGGGAATGTGATAGTGGTGTTCTTTGTGTTCAGCTCCAATTCAAAGACTCAGAGCCTTTGTTTGCACTAGGAGCCAGTCCAGGAACCCTGTTGACACTGTGAGGGGAAAAATGCAAGAGAATCTCTTTCAGCCCAGCCATCCTGGCTTTGTTTGTGCAGAATGGCACAACTGTGCTCTGCAGTCAAGTGGGCATTCAGTACCTCGGGAGAAGGAATTGGTGGAAGTTTGTGGCATAAAATCGGCACAAACTGCTGTGGGTTTGGTTTTCAGGCAGAGGGGGAAAATCCCAGCCCCTGATAGTGGTGTTACTCTTTAATTAATGCTCACATCAGGGGTTGTACCTTCTCCAGAGGGGGAAAATGAGAGCAGCAGTAAAAAATTGTGGAGAATGGTATAAATGTGTTTTACAGTGCAGTGGGCTGAAGGCCGAGGCCTGCGCAGGAGCAGCTCCACCGAGCATTTCTGTTCCCAAAGTTGTGGGGTGAGCCCGGAGACAGTGCCCAGCACAGAGCCCCTCCTCACTGCAGAGTGAATTTGCTGCCTTTCTGCCTTTCTGTCTCCTCTGACGACAAATTGGTGGAAATTTGTGGCATAAAAACATAAAAACTGCTGCAGGTTTGGTTTTCAGAGAGGGGGGAAAATCTCAACACCTGATAGTGATGTTACTCTTTAATTAATGCTCACATCAGGGCTTTTACCTTCTACAGAAGGGAAGAAATTAGTACAGCACTAAGAACTGGTGCAGAATGGCACAAGTTGGACAATGTTTTACAGTGAAGTGGGCATTCAGCACCTCAGGGCTGGAGCCTCCCCCGGGCCTGGGTCTGGGCATTTCTGTTCCAAAGTTGTGGGGTGAGCCCAGCACAGAGCCCCTCCTCACTGCAGAGTGAATCTGCTGCCTTTCTGTCTCCTCTGACAACAAATTGATGGAAATTTGTGGCATAAAACCAGCAAAAGCTGCTGTGCGTTTGGTTTTCAGGGAGGGGGCAAAATCCCAGCACCTGATCATATAAAATTACTCTTTAATTAATGCTCACATCAGGGGTTGTACCTTCTCCAGAGGGGAAGAAATGAGTCCAGCACTAAATAATAATGCTGGGCATTAATTTGTCCTAATGCAGTTTGATGATTTATGCACAAAATGCACAAAAATCTACAAAGTTCCAGGTGGCTGCTGCTCTGCAGGGTGAGGATGAAGGTGTAGGTCCAGTCCTTAGCAAGAGGAATAGGAATAAAATGAGTCTGACTTGTTCATTTTACCAATGGCTGCTCATGAAACAGGCCTTGTAAACAAAAATAGAGGATGAAAAACTCCAGGAATTAAAGACTTCAATATTTCACTGCAGTTATTTAAATCTCAGATTTCGTCAGGGTACTGCTGACTGCCTATTGCTCAATTTGCTTTTCAGTTTGAAATCACTTGATGAGGATTTTGGGGATTGTAGTGGTGCCTGTCCATGTGAGAGTTGTTAACAAGTTTAGCTTGAAGTTGGAAGTGAAATTAATGTGATACTAAATATTAAATAATGGTCAGGTACAAAGTTGCATGCAAAGGAGTTAAGACATCTCTGGGTAAACAAGTTTTAGGGGTCTTGAGTTCAAAGTTTAGCACACCATTTCAGATTTATTTTATTTCTTTATCATCCAATTCATGTTTGAATTAACCTAAAATAAACCTTTTCTTCTTTCAAATGCCAGTTAAAGAGAAGCTAACTGCTGATCCAGACAGTGAAATAGCAACAACCAGCCTAAGAGTGTCTCTGCTTTGTCCAGTAAGTTGATTTTTTATTCCTCAAAAGTGATTCTGATGGAAATGTGGCTGTTGTGGTGGAAATTACCTCGTGTTTACCTGGTGTAACTTTGTGGGGACAGAGAGCAGCTGAAATTATCTCTGTGCTGAAAAGCTTCTGAAATGCCCCTGGGAAAATGAATATTCCATTAGCTTGGAATTGTTACTCAAAATATATGTAAGCATACATTTAATGTGTCACTGGATCCTCTGAGAGTGCAGCTTGGGCTTGGATTGATAAAAACTCCCTCAAAAAGGGGGAAAAGGGGGGAATCTGATGTTCAAAGCAGCCAGAGGAGGCAGCACCTCCTGGAATTGTGCAAATGCATACTTGGATTTAATAATCTGAATTTAAAGCCAAAGCAGTGTCCTGGAATAGTTCAAACAAAGTGTTTAATTTTAATTTAATTTTATTTTAATTTTGGTTTTAATTTTAAATTTTAATTTAAATTTTACTTTTTAATTTTGCCCTCCAAGCTGCTCAGATCTTCCCTGGAATTTGGCATCCAGGATCCAGAGGGGCTGCTCTGAGCTTGGACTTCAGAGCACACTCAAATTCATGTTCATTTCTTCCCCTGAAAGCACAAAGAAATAAATCCTCAGGCCCTGCAGCAGGACCAAATATTTAACTGGAGAAAAATTCCAAATCCAGGGGTGTACTGGAGGTTCTGCAGCTTTGTTTACAAATCCTGAACTCCTGTTTTTTAGCAGGGAAATAGAAATGTTTTGTGTGCTCGTGAAAGAAATTAATGCAGTGTTTTTTTGGCTGCCAGCAGGCAGAAGTCAGTCCCAGTGATGGGAATGCAGCTTTTCCACACTTGGGATGCATCCCTGGTTTTTTTTTTTTTTTGTTTTTTTGTGGCAGAGCCGATCCAGGAGGTTCAGTGCCAAAAATGGGAAAAAAGCATCAACCTGGGAACTCTGAGCCTGGTTAAATCCCATCACAGGCAGAGGTTTTTTACCAAAACCCTGGAAAAAAATCTTCCTGTTTTTTAAATCTTTTTTTTATTTCCCCTCAGGGATATCACAGGCAGAGGTTTTCTACCAAAACCTTGGGAAAAATCTTCCTGGTTTTTAAATTAGCTTTTTCTTTTTCCCTCAGGTACATCACAGGCAGAGATTTTCTACCAAAACCTTGGGAAAAATCTTTCTGGTTTTAAATCTGTTTTTTCCTCTCAGGAGATGGGGTTTTGATGTCCTTCCTGTCTTTGACTTTCCTTATTTTCCTTTTGAAGCATCCAGGTTTTCCCTCTGATGCTCCTGAGCTGCGCCCAAAAGTCAAACGAGCCATTGCCGCAGCAGCTGGGAGATGAGAACTCCTGACACACACAGAGCAGGGGGGGTGTTGGATTTGGGATGGGAAGAATGTGATTTTTGGGATTGGAATAATGTGTTTGGTCATGGATTTGGGGGGAGGAGGTGCCAAACGCCTGGCACCAGAGAATCTCCTGTGGGAATTCTGTGTCCCCTCCCGTCACTGGGGACAGGGTGACGGTGACTGAGAGCCAGGGGGAAGGAAAATAAATGAGATTTCAGTTCAGAGGGAATAAAAACAAGCCCTCACCATCAGGCTGGAGGAAGTGGTGGCCTGTGAGAAGAGCCTTTGTTTGTGGTGTGGGTTTGGGTTTGGGGATATTCTGGTGCCATCCTGTGGCATCCTCCCTGTACTGCTCAGCATCAGCTGGATTGAGCCACGCTCCCAGAAATCCCACTGCCAGCCCAGGGAGCAGCCAGAGCTGCTCAGGTGCAACCTTCTGCATGTTTCAAATAAACACAGCTTCACACTCCTCAGTGGGAACAATTCTCCTCCTGATGCCTCAGGTTTGGATTTTATATTTTTCAGGTTCTGTGCTGCTTTAGTGGGTGGGTCTGGGTTCACATGAGGGGATGGTGAGCTCTGTGCACAGAGCAGGGAGACAAAACAATTCCTGCTCCAGCTGGGCACCAAGGACAAATGATCCAAATCTCAGCCCAGGAGCACAAACCCCGTGGGCTGGAGAGAGAAAAACAAGCAGGGTGGGACTGCAGGGGCTAAAGCTGGAATGGGACAATGAACTGCAAGGTGCAAATGGAGCAGAACTGATCCCAGGGACAGACCCCGTGCCCGGCCGTGCATTTTGGGGCCATTTTGGTTCATCTTGGGTGCAGCCCTGGCTGGGCTCTGGTGCTGCCCAAGGTGGATCCATGGAGGAGATGCTTTGAATAAATCCCTGCTTTATTCTGGAACTCTGCCCAGCCTCTGCTCCAGCTCAGCCTTCTCAAGGCATCACTCCATAAATTATTGTTCTGTTGGGTTTTCATGTGGTGAAAATCCCGGTCAGACCTTGCTGCTCTCACCTTTGCTGTGGTCAGTCCAGGCCCCTCCAATGCTTAAAACAAGAGAAGTGATTCAAATAAACAAAAATACATATTATAGTAGAGCCATGTAACATGAAGTAGTCAATTAACAACAAAGTTCAAAGAGTTTCTTTTTAGTTGTACCAAGAGGAGGAAATGTAGGGAATAAAGGTAAGATTTTCAGAAAGCTGTAAAAATAAGCCTTAGAAATAGAAAGAGCAGAGAAAAAAAGAACTAACTACAGCTGCAAAATCTGAACGTAGAAAAATTACGATAGTCTAGCAAGCAAGAACATTTGGGGTTTTTTGAGCAACTGCTGGCGTTTTGTGAGGAGATTTTTATTTCAGATTAAAGTGAAATTCCTTTTGCTGTCTGCTTTCCTTTCAGTGTAATGATACTTGCATGATAATGAAGGATAATGCTGGTTTTGGTCCATATAATACATGGAGTAATATATAATAATTCTATTTTTTGGTCCATCCAGGACACTGCTGTTTACAAGTGCTCAGTGCATTTTGTTACAGGAATATGGCAGGATGTATTCTTCAGCTTCCTGGATCAAATAAAACTCAAAACATGATTTTTATTCACTTTTATGCCCTTCCAAACATACAGGAAGGAGGGAACTGTGTGCATGTGACAAAACTCAGATTTCTGAGAGTTCTTTCTGGAATAAAACTCAACCTATCTCTTGTCTCTTTTCAGGCAGGAAAGCCCTGGTGGTCAGTTTAACTCCAAGGTAATAAAATCCTGTTTTTTTTCCTCTTCCAGCTTGGCAAGATGCGCCTGACCATCCCCTGCAGGGCCCTGACCTGCTCCCACCTGCAGTGTTTTGATGCCACTCTCTATATCCAAATGAACGAGAAGAAACCCACCTGGGTGTGCCCTGTGTGTGACAAGAAAGCTCCTTACGAGCATCTCATCATTGATGGGTGAGTAAAACTGAAATCAGAACCCCAAGGGGATGTTCCTGTCTGAAACCAAGTGGATTTCCCTCCTTTTGGAGCTCCCCATGTTGGATTTCACTGCTGCTGGTCAGGAATTCCTGAGCAGCTCCTTCTCAAGGATTCTGCTCCTTCAAACTCAACTTGATAATAATGAGAGCGATTCTCAGTAAATTCCTGAGCTTTCCTAGGTGCAAACAGCACATGCTGTATTTCCTTTTAATGGAGCAGCTGTACAAATCTGGCAGGGCTGATAACAGACAGAGCAAATCAATGCTGCCACCCCTCTGAGTGCCTGCACAATTCCGTGTACAATTTCACACTCGGGGAGTTGCTATCTATAGAAAGTGACACACAGATTGATTCCCTGGCTCTGCCTGCTTGCAAAACACTGAAAAAATAAATAAATCTCACCTCGGGCTGGGCCAAGTGTGGATTTCTGGGGTTGCATTTTAATTTCTTTAAGAGAGAAATTTTTCTTTTTTTTTATATAGAGGGGGAGAATAAGTAGAGGTTTCTGAGAGTACTCTCAATATGAAAACAAAGCCCAAAGATTGATGAAACATGCACAGAAAAACCCCAAAAGCAAAGCTGAAAACCCCCAGGAAGCCCCAAAATCTTAAAAAACCACCTCATCAATGGGGAGTCTTTTTTAGGGAATATGTGTTTTATTTTGCCAGGGAAGGATGAGATCACTCAGGGTCCCTTTAGAGCCTTGCAAAAGACACTCAGGCTGATCTGGACTCCTGCATCCCCAAATTTCCAGGGATAAATCTGCCTTGGATCAAAGAGCTGGGGGGCTCCTGCTTGAGGTTTCTGCCTAAAACAGCCAAGCCAAAAAGCAGGAATAATGCAAACCCCACATGTCCCTATTTCTCCTGGTGCTGCCAGGTGCAGATGTTGGGTCTGATCTAACTGGAGCATCCTGAAGAGAAAGTTATTTGTGGAAAATGCTCCGATCTGGGAAAGAGGGAGCTAATTAAAGCCAAGCTCTAATTAAAGCCAAGCTCTTCCCTGCAGAACCACATGAATGGGCCTGGTCAGAAGCTGGAATTCCCACTGGCAGTGATGTGCTGCCAGGATCCTAAAATTTTAGGAGGTGCCTGTAGGAGGAGAGGCTGCAGATTGAGATTCTCATGCTCTGCATTTGGTAGAAAGTTTCACAAGTCCTTAAATCCTCAGATTTAGGAGAGGTTTCCTCAGTTAAGTTTTGTCAGGATTTTTTATCAACTCTGGTTCACAGAATTCCTTTGTTTTGGGAAATGGAGAGTTCTGTGTCATGAGCTCTGCAGGACTCCATTCTCAGTGCTTTTAAATAATTTTTGCAGATTTTTATTTTAGGTAATACTTGAATTTTGTCAGCGATTCCTTTTTATCAAGGAGACAGTGAGAGAAGAGCAGAACAGTAAAAGCTTCACCACAAATTCAGACTTACACTGACTAATAAAGGGAAAAAAGCTCTTTTTAGGACTGATATAAGATATTTTTATGAACAGGCTGTTCATGGAAATCCTGAAGTTCTGTACAGATTGTGATGAAATCCAGTTCAAGGAGGATGGGTCCTGGGCTCCCATGAGGTCCAAGAAGGAAGTGCAGGAGGTGACCGCATCCTACAACGGAGTGGATGGTGAGCCATGGCTGGGCTCTGAAGGGCTCTCTGGGATCCCCTGGGCTCCTTCCCTCCCAAAATGCTCATTTTTAAACATGTATTTATAGCTTTAATCATTTCTGTTCAGCTAATTGGGTCACCCCTGTCTGGGGCTGGTGGTGTTTAAAGTTACCAACATTCTGTGATTATTTTTTATTTTAATTTTGAGCTTTTTAACGAGCTGTGGGTGTAACTGATTGTTGGTTCTGTGCAGGATGTATCAGCTCCTCCTTGGAACACCAGGTGTCCTCTCACCAACAATCCAACAAAAATAAGAAGGTGGAAGTGATCGACCTGACCATCGACAGCTCCTCAGACGAGGAGGAGGAGGAGCCCTCGGCCAAGAGGAGCTGTCCCTCCATATCCCCAGCATCACCCATGAACAACAAGGGGTGAGCACTGCAGGGGGAGTCAGAGATTCCAGCATAAATCACCTCTAGAAACTTCTGGGGCTGGGTTAGAACCTCCTTTGGTAGCTCTGGGTTTGCTCCCAGCACGAGGCCTGAGGTTGAATTCACAGCTTTGGGTGAAATGAAATATTTCTGTTGTGTTTGTGAAATGGCGCAAAGGGGAATCAAAACTTGAAGTGTGGAACATAATGAAACATAATGAAATATTTCAGTTATGTTTGTGAAATGGTGCAAGGGGAATCACAGCTTTGAGCGTGCAACACAAATATTTCTGTTGTGTTTTTGAAGTGGTGCAAAGGGAATCAAAGATTTAAGTGTGCAGCACAAGTATTTCAATTGTGTTTGTGAAATGGTGCAAAGAGGAATCAAAGCTTTAAGTGTGGACCACAATGAAATATTTCTGTTGTGTTTGTGAATTGGTGCAAAGGGAATAAAAGATTTAAGTGTGCAACACAATGAAATATTTCTGTTGTGTTTGTGAAATTGTGCGTAGGGAAATCACAGCTTTGAGTGTGGAGCACCATGAGATATTTCAGTTGTGTTTGTGAGATGTGCAAAGGGAATCACAGTTTTAAGTGTGCAGCATAATAAAATATTTCAGCTGTTTGTGAATTGGTGCAAAGGGAATCACAGCTTTGAGTGTGCAACACAAAATACTTCAGTTGTATTTGAAAAAAGTGAGTGTCAAATGATGCAGAAGGCACAAAAATGTGGATTATGCAAATCTGGGAATGTTTTTCTCCCATTGGGAAATGTGGAAGCAGCAGCCAGGGAGGAGCAGGGCTGTGGGAATAGGGAGTGCCACAAGCACCTGGGCACACCTGAGCAGCCAGGCTGGAAATAGCTCCTGGTTTGCATAAATAGTCTGGGATGGAAGCCAGGGATGCTGTGGGAAGTGTTCCTGCTGCACAGTGGGAATCACTCAGGGACCACTCCAGCCCCTCACGACCTTTTCCAGCTGGAATCACCTTGTAGGGTGTCAGTGCTGTGGGGTCACACAGATCCCTCTGGGATTTTGAGTTCCATATTCCTTCAGCATTGTCTTGTCCTTGTTGAAAACACCTGTAACACATTTCCAGAGATCCCAGCAGCATTTCCAGTTTCTGCTGTTTGGGACTGAGCTTTCCTTTCCTAAATTCCAGCTGTGCTGGGCTGAAGGGCTGTTCCTGATGGAATTCCGTGAGAAGCTTGGGGAGTGTGATGCAGCTTTGGAACGGCTGCACATCCTCCAGGAAATTCAGAATGTGTTTTGAATTGAAGTCCAATCTGAAAATAAGCAAACAAGCATCCCCTGATGGGACAGCAATAAACCAAGAGTGTATGTTATACTTTTAACAAGCTTTTTTTTCCCTTGCAGCATTTTAAATTTACCCCACCAAGCTTCTCCTGTGTCAAGAACCCCAAGCCTTCCTGCTGTGGACACCAGCTACATCAACACATCACTCATCCAGGACTACAGGCATCCATTCCATATGACACCCATGCCTTATGACCTGCAGGGTGAGTTCTGGCTGCTCCTGCACAGCTCTCCAGGCACTCATTCAATTGTAAAATAAAAATAATGAGGTTAATATCTCTGGTGGCAAAGAGAATTTGGAGTGTCATCACTGTTTGGCTGGTTTATTTCAAAACAAGCGGTGAAAAAATGGACAGGGGCTGTTTTGAGAAGCTGAATTTTGTTTTTTATCTCTTGACAGGTTTAGATTTCTTCCCTTTCCTGTCAGGTGACAATCAGGTAAGTCAGGGAGAACCAAATCCTGTGGCAAACACTTTTCCAAGCGGGATTTGCTGTGTGGGAAGCAGCAGCATCATTATCTGAACACAGGTGTGGGATGAGGCACAGCAAAAATAAACATTTGGGGAGTTCTAAAATTTTAAACTCAGCAGCAAAAAAAGGGAAGCTGGGATGTCTCCCTGCCCGTTCCGCCCTCCCAGGGAGGGAAATTGCACTAAAATTGCCCTAAAAGCTGAGGGACACTTTGCTATCCTCATGGAGAGCAGAGCCTGCACTGGGAATTTGGGTCAGGAAACCTGGCTGAGTATCCAAGATCTGAGAATGATTCTGATCCAAGGAAAGCTGCTCTGGTTGTGGAGGAATCTTTGGGGACAGCCTGGATGTTCAGTCACGGTGGGAAGGATCACTGAGAGCAGGGTTCCTCCTCGGGGAGGTTGTGTTTCAATGGGATTTTTGGCTGCTCCAGCTCCTGCCCTTTGGGGCTGCAGCAGAGAGCAGAACCTGGGACAGCCCCTGCTCCAGCCTGTGGGACCAAGCTGGCCCTAAAGGCATTTCCCAGGATTGTGCCTTGCTGCCAGCAGGGATCAGCACAGCTCCACCTCTCAGCTGGCCTCACCCTGACTTCTGGGGCTGGCAAAACGAATTTGGGGGGAATTTTTGCCCCCAAGGAATTTTTTGAACAGCTAAACAAAACAAAAAAAGCTCCAAAAGTGCTGCTGCTTGCCCTTTTCCCTGGTTTTGGTGCTGTGACCTC
>NW_005054366.1:2757093-2760532 GCF_000277835.1 Geospiza fortis
TTCCTGCTTGCCCTTTTTTGCGGTTTGGGCTCTCTGATCCCACTCCTGCTTGCCCTTTTTCCTGCTTTGGGCTCTCTGATCCCAATCCCTCCCTGCTGCTCTGGTCTGTGGGGTTTGGGTTTACAAACCACGTTTGTAACCCCAACATCCCCCAATTCCTTTCAGCTTCAAAACTGGGGGACCACAGAGCTAAAAATCCATTTCATATCCCACCGCCTGAGCTGCTGTGAAACCCAGAACTGCCAAAACCTTCCCTTGACAAAAACCCCTTCATTTCCTGCTGCCAAACCTGAATTTTAACCCCTTCATTTCCTGCTGCCAAACCTGAATTTTAACCCCTTCATTTCCTGCTGCCAAACCTGAATTTTAACCCCTTCATTTCCTGCTGCCAAACCTGAATTTTAACCCCTTCATTTCCTGCTGCCAAACCTGAATTTTAACCCCTTCATTTCCTGCTGCCAAACCTGAATTTTAACCCCTTCATTTCCTGCTGCCAAACCTGAATTTTAACCCCTTCATTTCCTGCTGCCAAACCTGAATTTTAACCCCTTCATTTCCTGCTGCCAAACCTGAATTTTAACCCCTTCATTTCCTGCTGCAAACCTTGAATTTTAACCCCTTCATTTCCTGCTGCAAACCTTGAATTTTAACCCCTTCATTTCCTGCTGCCAAACCTGAATTTTAACCCCTTCATTTCCTGCTGCCAAACCTGAATTTTAACCCCTTCATTTCCTGCTGCCAAACCTGAATTCTCCTTGGACTGATTTATTTCTATTTTTTTTTTTGGGGGGGGGGAAATGGGGGGGGTTTAGGGGGGGTTGGGGACAGAGGAAATCTTTGTGCTCGGTTTTCCTTTCTGTTCTGGAAAAAAAACAAAAAAGTTAAGACAAGGTGGTTTTTTTTTTCCTTTTTTTAAAAAAGGGGAAAAAAAATTTATGTGTACAGAGAACAAAAAAAAAGTCTATTTTCAGTTTTACTTTTGTATATAAACCTAAGATGGCCTCGCTGGTAAAAATAAGAAAAAAAAAAGACAAAAGAGAAAAAAAAATTAAGAAAAACAAGGAGTCAGTTCATTTTTATGGATGCTGAAGATTTTACACCTGTGCATTTGTCATGTGAGTTTCTTTCCTTTTCTTTTTCCCCCCTATAGTTTGGACACCAATGGCGTTATTTTCTCCACAGTTACAGGAACGGGAGAGGAGCTGAGCTTCTAAAGTTCAAGCTTGGGGAGAGGGGTTTTTTCTCCTGTTGGAGAATTTCCCTTGGCTGGTGGAATCTAATTCCCCCATCCCATATTTAGTGCAGATTTTATAATTCTGGCAGCAGAGCAGACCCTGCTCTGTCTGCAGCCCAGAGCCTTTCAGGAGTGGGGTTGGTTTTTTGGGATTTTTTTGGCATTTCTGGTTCTGTGTCCCCTCTACCCAGGCAAATTCTCCTTTTGAATTCCATGCTTTAGTCAGGAATGTTGCAAATTCATCCAGGGAGTTACACACAGCTGACTGGGAGGTTTAGGTTGGATATCAGGGAAAATTCCACCTCCAGAGGGTGTGTGGCACTGCCCAGGCTCCCCAGGGAATGCTGACATTCCCAAGGCTGCCAAAGCTCCAGGAATGCTGGGACAAAGCTCCCAGGGATGCACAGGGTGGGATTTGGAGATGCCCTGGGCAGGGACTTGGACCCTCATGGGTCCCTCCCAACTCAGAATATTCCACATTGCTGGGATTCAGTTACTCCTGAGGGCCTGACCCCATCAAATCCCAGCTGGGGAGTGACCTGTGGGACAAGCTGTTCCATTTTTGGGGAGTGGAGCCCCAAATCAACATCAAATCCCAGCTGAGGAGTGACTTGTTGAGGAATTCATTGAGAAATGAATTTGATTTGGACAAGATGTTCCGTTTTTATTGAGTGGAGCCCCAAATCCCAGCTGAGCAATGACTTGTGGCACGAGATGTTCCATTTTTATGGGGTGAAGCCCCAGACCAAAGCCTCACTCGCGGCTGGAGGGTTTTGTTCCTCAGAACTTCAGTCGTGCTGAGCTCACTTCAGCTCTTCCCTGAGCGTGTGTTGGTGTCACCTGGTGGAGCTGCTGTGTTTAGACTCAGCCTAAGCCCCTGCAGCTGGGCCTGGCCTGGCAGGGCGGCGCAGGTTGCGGCGCAGGTTGCGGCGCAGGTTGCGGCGCAGGTTGCAGTGCTGCAGCTGAGGCTGTGCCCCAGCACGCCCTGCATGCTCTGAGTGCTCCCCCTGGATATTCCCTGCTCAGTGCCAGCCTGAACCCCAAACCCACCAGGAAAACCCAGACTGTTCCTCCCCATCCTGCTCTTTTAGGGGTAGTGGCTTCCAAAATTCACTTTTCCCTCAGAGTTCTTTGGATTCCCGGAATTTTTTTCAGCCGTATTCAATTCCTGGTTTCTTTTCTCATTGTTTTTAAGTTGTGCATGACATAGGAAAAAATTTTTTTTTTTTTGGGTCATTTGGGCTGATCCGTTCTTCTTAAGGAGTGGAATGTGTAAATAGCTGGAATGCAGATTTTTTTCAGGAGATTCTTTAAAGTCAGAGAAAGGGGGAGGGAAGGAAGTGATTCTCTTGTGTCCCAAAGTCCATGTCAGAGAGAGTAAATATTTCCTCTGGTGTGAAAAATATTTTTATAACTGGTTGAAAGTGCAGGTATTGAGTTTATCAGGAAAAAGAGAGTTAAGGAATACTAAAATTAGCAGATTCTTGTCTGAATTTTTTCATGTCCAAAAAAACCTGTCGATTGCAAATAGTTGCTTCAAGCATTGACAAGGGCCACCTTTTGCCTATGAAGTCGTCTCAAAAAACCATAAATATAAATCTTGCATTGATTTAAAAAAAAAAGGAAAAAAAAACAGGAAAAAATTAAAAAAAAAAACAAGAAAAAAAGAAAAAAATCTTTAATCCAAGTAGCATTAGGTATTGCTGTCTGATCAGTCGTATGGTTATTTGAAAGGTTCACATGATGTGGCATCAAAAATTGTTTTTAGTGTTTTTACAGCATCCCTCTGCCACTAAATAGTTGACTTGAATTTTGGAAAAAGGAAACTGTTGGTGTTTATATGTATATGTGTGTGTATATATGTATTTATAGATCCGTGTGTGTGAGTTCCAGGTGAGTTCAATAGTTTTTTCCCATGCATGTGTATTTCATACATATCTGGCTGATATATTCTATTTCACCATACACCGATTTTATAATTTATTAAATGTCAGTTAAAAAAAGAAAAAAAAAAGAAATAAAAGGATAGAAAATGGGAAAGACTTATTTTTTAAACAGTCTGATTTTGAAGTGATTCAACCTCTGCTAGGAATATCTCTTACCCAGTTCAGGAGGAGATTTTTCATGGATAAGCTGGAGGATTTTTCTGGAAGTGGGGCTGTGAGTGCCGTGGTTTGCCTGGAGCCTCCCTGTCCCAGCTCCTGG
>NW_005054366.1:2760575-2763891 GCF_000277835.1 Geospiza fortis
TCCATGGCGTCTGTGAAGGGTGGCCCCAAGAGCAGCGGGATCAAAACTCCATTAATGCCATAGGAAATGGAATGTGGTGGTGTTGGTATCCTGGGATTTGGCACTTTGGGAATGGCAGCTCGGCTTGGTGTTCCCATTCCTGTGATCCCAGTGGGGGGAAGGCTCCAGGCCAGGGCTGGCATTTGTGACCTGTGTCCTGCCAGGAGGGACAGGGGCCCTGCAGGATGCATGGCCTGGGAGCATTCCCGTTCCACACTCCAGCATTCCCGAGGCTGGAATTCCTCTGTGCCTGCAAGCACAAGTGAGCCTTGTGGTACAAGTGTCAGTCTGCTTCTCCCCATTCCCTGCCTGTGTCATTCCCAAATTCCCAAACTCCTAAACTTCCAAATTCCCAAACACCCAAATTCTCCAACTTCCAGACTCTCAAACTCCGGCTCTGTGGTCTCCAGCCCTGCAGTGGTGGCCTGGGCTGTGCTCCTGCTGTGATCCCTGGAATTGCAGGTGGGATTGTCCTCAGGGTGTGCCACATGGGGTGGGGTGTGTGCACACACCTGGGGGATTTCACACATCTGGGGTGTGCAGATGTGCCTGGGATGCGCACATCTGTCTGGGGGATGTGCACACACGTGTGTGGGATGTGCACACCCTTGTCTGGGACATGCACGTGTGAGTGTGGGATGTCCATGGGTTTGGGATGTGACACGTGTCTGTGGGATGTGCTCACATCTGGGATGTGTTCCTGTGTTTGGGATGCGCACAGGTGTGTGGGGTGCCCACATGTGTCTGATCACACACATCTGGGATGTGCACAGGTGTGTCTGGGGTGTGCACACCTGTGAGGGACGTGCACACACCTGGGATGTGCAGACACATGTGGAATGTGCACACATGTCTGTGGGATGTGCACAGGTGTGTCTGGGGTGTGCACACACCTGTGGGACAGGCATGTGTGTGTGGGGGGACATTCACACGTGTCTGGGACATCCACACGTGTCTGGGGTGTGCACATGCGTGTCACATACACACACTCAGGTTTGGGACATGCACACAGGTGTCTGTGGGACATTCACACACGTCTGGGATGTGCACACGTGTCAGACGTGCACACACACTCACATTTGGGATGTGCACACGTGTGTCACACTCTCACACTCAGGTTTGGGACATGCACACGGCTGTCTGTGGGACATTCACACACGTTTGGGATGTGCACACGTGTGTCACACTCTCACACTCACGTTTGGGATGTGCACACGTGTGTCACACTCTCACACTCACGTTTGGGATGTGCACACGTGTCAGACATGCACACACACACATTTGGGATGTGCACACGTGTCCCTGCAGCAGCAGCAGCTGCAGCTGCCTGGGAGCCCCTGTCCCATCCTTTCAGAGCTGGAAATTCCCCCTGAGCCATCCCAGAGCCGCCCCTGCCCCTCCAGAGGGGTGGAACAGCAATTCCCCTTCCTCTCCCTGCAGGATTCCACAGCTGGGATGGTCCAAGGGTTCCTTGGGTTCTCCAGGAGCTGCAGGGCCCAGGAGTGTGAGGAGAACGTGGTGGAAATCCATTTTTTGTTGAAATTGAACAAAATATTTCAGAGTTTGAAGTATATTTTAGTGGGAAAATTTTTGGTTTAGCAGTGTGATTTTATTTTATTTTATTTTTTTAAACAGAACTTCGGTTTCTAACAAGGGAAAATCACTGGTGGTCCCCGAAAGTGCTGCTGTTCATTCATGAATTAACAAAAGGGAAAAAGTGTAAATAAGGACAATATGAAAATGACCATGAATTCCATGAATGGAAAGCTCTCATCCATTGCCTTAAACCTTTTCTCTTCGTTTTCCTTAGGGCATGCCAAACCAATCCATGGAGTTACAAATGTACAGTAGCCCAATGTCAGTTTGTATAAAAGTACTGAGTGAAAATATTTACTATATGCATTGGAAAAAAAAGAAAAAAACAAACTAACCCCTGGTTAACCTTCTGAATGTTCCCTGTTCCTGTAGAAATCCTTCAATGTAATAAAAAGCATTCGGTTATTCTGTGTTTCCTGAGGGGGACGAGTGGGAACAGAGGGTTTTCCTGGGTGTTTTTGGGGCTGGATTGGGTTTTTTGGGATGATTTGGCGCTGGGACAGCGCTGCTTTGTCCCGGGAGTGGGTGTGAAGGGCGGCTCCTCCCTGGCAGCGTTTCTTTGGGAATGTTTTCCCAGCCCAGAGCAATCCCCAGGGATTGGGAAAGGGGAGCGATGAGGCCAGCGATGGATGGGAACAAATTCTCAAGGAATTCCTGCTCCATCAGCTGCACAAACCGAACCTTTCCTGGATCCAGGATGGTGTGCATCACCATCCCTGTGAAACTTCCCAGCTGAATCCAGGGAGAGCTGCCTGAAATTCCAGACACCCCTTTGAGGACCTGCCGAAGGCTCTGAGATCCAGGTGGGTCAAAAATGAGGATCAGAGGGAGTTTGATCATCCTGGAAAATGAGGATCACAGGGGGTTTCATCAGTCTGGAGCTGGGGAGGTTTATCCTGGTGTGGAAAAAAGGAATTTTCCTGGAGAGTTTTTTCTTGGTGTGGAAAAAGGGAATTTTCCTGGGGAGTTTTTCCTGGTGTGCAAAAGGGGAATTTTCCTGGCCCTGTTTTTCCTCCCTTCCTTCCCATTTTTCCTTTATGCAGACACCAAACACCTGCTGGGCTGTGCTGACTTCTTGGAGAACCAGGAGACCTCGACCACGAGTTCCTTCTGCCACAATCCCGACATTTAAATGCTTTTTAAAATGATTTTTTTACAGCTTGACACATGTTGTCACACTCGGTTTATTTCAATAACAGTTATTATTGCTCTAATACATATATAATAATATTATTTCTTGTTTTTCCAGGAATCAGGGGGGAACCTATGGAAGTGTCAGCACTAAATGAAGGCAAAATCGGGTTTTGAAAGGCAACTGCTGGTTCCTGAGTCTGACTAGAAAGTGGGAAAAATAGAAATAGAAACCCTGCAGGTGCTGCTCTTAGCAAATCCTACTCTGGGTTTCAGTAGTCGACCGAGGGAAGGCAAATGAGGCGCACAAATTCCTCGTATTTGATGGTTCCATTTGGCCCAACTTTGGCTTCTTTTAGCAGGTCATCCACTGAAAAACGGGAAAATATCGTTGGGATGGGGTATTTGGGGGTGTTCAGAAGCAAAGCAGCACTGCAGGATTTGGGGTTTGGGGGATTTTTGTTGGCAATCACCTCTGGGATCAGGTGAGAGTTTCAAACTGGCACCAATCAGCACCTGGATTTTAATTCCATGTAAAATTCTCTGCAGC
>NW_005054366.1:2763921-2765794 GCF_000277835.1 Geospiza fortis
AGCAGGAATATCCATCTTTTTAAGTTCCACAGGGGGGAAAAAAAACCCACAAATTGAGTCCAGATGGGCTTTTGGGGTTTATTGTGCCCCTCGGAGCCAAATTTCTGACAAACTGGAGGGGTTTGGGGTTTTTGCCTGTTTTTACTTTGGTGTCTCCTGCTGGAACAGGCCCTTCCTAATCCCAGAGGCAGCTGCAGAGGAGGAGAAGGAAAAGAGAGGAGGAAAAAACAGAAGAGAGAAAAGAAAGAGGGAGAAGGGAAAGGAAAGGAAAGGAAAAAGGAAAAGAGAGGTTAGGGAAAGGGGAATTTGGTCCCAGTGGGAATTGCAGGTACCCTCCTCCTCGGAGAGCTTCTCCCCGAGCCGGGTGAGCTTGGCGCGGAGCTCGGGCACGGCGATCACTCCTCGCTTCTGCCGGTCAATCATGGCCAGGGCTCTCAGGATCTCCTCCTGGGGCTCCTCCTGCTTCATCTGCCTGTACATGATGTTCAGGAAGGTGGAGAAGTCCAGCTCTGCGTTCCTGTCTGGGAAAGGAAGGGCAGATCCTTTGGGAACGGCTCCGTCTGGGGGCTGGATCCAGGGCTAAACACCCCCCTCGTCCTCCCCCAGTTCCCTTTCCTGGGGTTTCCTTTCCCAGTCCCTGGTCTGGACCAGGGCATGTCACAACTTTCTCCTAAGAGAATCCGTAAAAAAACGGGATTTTTTTCTCCTAAATCCCATTTATAACTCTGTTCAATTTGTGCTCTGAACTCAGATCCTGATTTTTTATTCCCCCCCGCACCTGATCTCACAATTCCTTGGGGTTTGTGCTTTGTTTTTCCCACAGATCTTCAGCTGAACACCTTTCTGTGCTCTTCTACCTCTGTTGGCTGGGCTGGACAGTCTCCCACCCTCCAAATCCATATTAAATGTTTGTCTCCTGCTTTCTTAGGGATTTTAATGGCACTGTTTTGATCCGTGGGCTGGATTTAAAACATCACAACAGATTCTGGAGACTGCTGTGGGTGGCTGTTCCCTCCTGGAACATCCCAGCTCCAGGAAAACGGGATTTTCCCATGTTTAATCCCCGTTTTGGTGGCTGTGCAGGCGGCTCACCAATCCTGTGCAGCTGCAGGTGTCTCTGCACCTCTCCCGGCGTGGGGCTGGCTCCCAGGCACCTCATCACTGCCAGCAGGTCCGAGGCTTTGATCTTCCCTTTTTGTTTCTTGTCGTACAGGGAAAAACATTCCTTGAACTCTAATTAAGAACCAAAGCTGGGTCAGCGGGCAGGATCCCATTGAGCCCCGCTCGGGGCCGGGCAGGATTCCAGCCGGGATCCGGTGTCGGCCCCGGCGGTGTCGCCTTTCCGGCAGGGCGATGGGCACAGGGGAGGAACCAGGCGGAATTACGGGCAATTAAAACCCCGAGCGGCGCTAATTGGGGCGCTCCAGGCTGAGGAAGCGCGGCTGGGAGGGGAAAAGGGCTGGGAAAGAGGAGGGGTTTGGTTAAAAGCGCTTTTCTTGCTTTGGTGCGGCGGGAGAGGGGGCAGAGGGACGGAGGAGGGGGGAGGATGATGGAGAAGGAGGAAGAGAAGAGGAAGAAGGAAAAGAGGAAGAAAAAGAAAGAGGAAGGAAAGGAATAGAAGGAAAAGAGGAAGGAGGGGAAGAAGGAAACGACAGAAGAAGGAAAAGGAAGGAGGGGAGAGGAGAGGGAGAGGGAGAGGAGAGGAGAATGACGGAGCGGAGGATGTTGGAGGAGGAGGATGCTGGAAGATGTTGATGGTGGAATATTTTGGAGGTGGAGGCCGCCGAGTTCTGCCCCATCTCCCGCAGCCCCGCCCGGCTGCAGCTGACCCAGATCCGGCCGGGCTCTCCCCCGTTCCCCCCCCGCTCCCTCC
>NW_005054366.1:2766956-2768795 GCF_000277835.1 Geospiza fortis
AAAAAATAAAAAAATTTCCAAAATTCAAAAAAATTCCAAAAATTCCAAAAAATCCCAAATTAAAAAAAATCCAAAAATTAAAAAAATAAAAAATTTCCAAAATTCAAAAAAAATTCCAAAAATTAAAAAAAAAAAATCCAAAAATTCAAAAAATCCAAAGATTCTGCAATAAAGAAAAGAAATAAAAATTCCAAAATTAAAAAATATAATCCAAAACAAAGAAAATTAGAAAATGGAAAATTCCAAAATAAATTTTAAAAATCCAAAAATTAAAAAAAAACCAAAAACAAACGAACAGAAAATTCCAAAATCCAAAAATTTAAAAAAAAAGAAAAGGGAAGGGCTGAGGGCTCTGGAGGGGGATTTCTGGATCTGCAGGAGGGTTTGTAGGGAAGGGGGCTGTTTTTATCCCAAATTTCACCCGCAGATTTCCTCCTCCCACCGCTGGAGCTGGAGCTGCATCCTGGGGGCAGCAGCAGCTGCTCAGCCCTGGCTCCCCTTTTGGGCTGGTTTGGGGAATTCTCAGGGATTCTCGTGCCTGAGTGAGAGCTGAAGGTGCTGGGGCAGAGATGCTGGGAGTTCCCCCCTGCCCGATGGATTTTGGGGCTGTTTGTGGGGAATTTGCCCTTTGGTGAGAGCAGAAGGGGCAGGTGCACAGACCCCTGGAGTTCACCCTGTGCCTGATGGATTTTGGGTTGTTTTGTGGGGAATTTACCCTTTTGTGAGAGCTGGCAGTGCTGGTGGAGAGACCCCTGGAGTTTCCCTCCTTCCTGACGGATTCTGGGGCTGTTTGTGGGGAATTGGCCTCTCCTGCCCCATTCCTCTGCTCAGCAGTGAGAGCGAGTTAATTAATTTTAATTAATCCCCTCCCTGACCAGCGGTAATCACCACACAGCCACCGTCACTCAGGAATTTATTGGAAACACGTGGATCTACATTAGAAAAACTAGATTTCTTCTCTTTTTTGTTTTTTTTTTTTTCCCCCTCAAAAATATCAAAAGCTTAGAAACTGCCCTTAGCTGCGTGCAGGTTGTTCATGTGCAGGGTGTAGAAGGCCCAGGGCTCAGGGATGTAAATCACCCCCGGGTACTTTTTCCGGAGGATTTTGTCATTCCAGAGCCAGCCCACCCAGGCGGCGATGAGGAGCAGGGTGATGGTGAAGGAGAGGAAGAGGAAGAGCCCGTTGCTGTCCAGCACCAGCCCCTTGCGCCGCTGGTGCATCACCAGGGCCATCATGGCGAAGAAGGTGAAGATGTAGAGGATGAAGATCTGGCCCTCGGTCACCAGGTACCTGCGGGGAGAATTCCTGGGGATCCCGAGGTGCTGGGAGAGCGTTCCCAGCTCCTCTGGGATCAGTTTTGATCCTGGGATCACAGGGAGAGCGTTCCCAGCTTTTCTGGGATCAGTTTTGATCCTTTCCCAGCTCTGCTGGGATCAGTGGTGATCCTGGGATCACAGGGAGAGCGTTCCCAGCTCCTCTGGGATCAGTTTTGATCCTGGGATCACAGGGAGAGCGTTCCCAGCTTTTTTGGGATCACTTTTGATCCTGGGATCACAGGGAGAGCGTTCCCAGCTTTTCTGGGATCAGTGGTGATGCTGGAATGCAGAGAGAGCATTCCCAGCTTTTTTGGGATCAGTTTTGATCCTGGGATTGCAGGGAGAGCGTTCCGAGCCCGGCAGAGCAAAAGCTGCCCTGGGGAATGGATCAGCTCTTCCTGGAGTATTCCTGGGTACTCCTGGAATTTTCCTGTGGAATTCCCTCCCCACCCCGAGGGACTCACCAGTAGTAGAGGCTGCTGGGCCCCACCAGGAGCAGGGCAGCCAGGGGCAGCCAGCTCT
>NW_005054366.1:2768994-2775171 GCF_000277835.1 Geospiza fortis
TCCTGCTGCTGCTGTGGGATTCCCTGCGCAGGGATTCCCTGCTCAGGGATTCGGGCAGGAAAAGCCCGAATTTGCTGATGAATGCAAAGCTGGGCTCCAGCTGCCTTGGACAATTCCAGCAGGGCATTCCCAGGCTCCTGTGCTCCTGGGATAGAGATCAGGATTCCTAAACCCCCCCGAGCTCTTCTTCCCTTTAAAGGGCTCCAAAGAATGGGGTTTGCTCCTTCCCAGCACTCCAGGAACCCCAAATCAGGCGGGAGAGATTCCCCCAGGATCACCCAGAGCGGGTGCAGGCCCAGCCAAGCCCTCCTCTTGGGATATTTGGGGGATCTGGGATGTTTGGGATATTTGGGGTATTTGGGATGTTTGGGGTGTTTGGGATGTTTGAAATGTTTGGGGTGTTTGGGGTATTTGGGGTGTTTGGGGCACATCTGGGGGTGCTGGAGAAGGAACCAGGAGGAACCTCCTGTCCACTCCTGGAAGGAGAAGCTGTTCCTCTGGCCCCCCAATCCCAAAATATCCCTGAGCAGAGGGGATTTTCCAGCGATTGCCAGATCCACCCTAATCTGGATCCTAATCCTAATCCAGCCCTGGCCAGCAGAACATTATCCCCAGCCAGCTCTGGCTCGGGGGGTTTTTGTTCCACTTTAAGCTCTGCCCTTCCCCCTGTGCCATCCCACGATCTGGGATCACTCACCACATGGAGTGCCCCAAATACTCGTCGTAGTAGTAGAGCAGCTCGAAGGAATCGATCTGTGACAGGACACGGCGGGAGAATCCCAGTTAGCAAACGAGCACATCCCCAACAGCTTCATCATCCATAAATTCGGGTTTCAGAAACGCTTGAACCCACCTCAGTCTCTTACTAGGGTCACTTATAAATTCTGATTTTAGAAATGCTTGAACCCACCTCAGTCTCTTACCCGGGTCATTCATAAATTCTGATTTTAGAAATGCCTGAGCCCAGCTCGGCCCCTTACCAGGGTCTAAGGCTCAAGGTTCCTTTATAATTTATAAACTCAGATTTTAGAACCCACTTCAGCCTCTTACCAAGGCCTTTGCCTTGAGGTTCCTTTATCATTTATAAATTCAGATTTTATAAATACCTGAGCCCAGCTGAGCCCCTTACCAGGGTCTAAGGTTTGAGGTTCCTTTATAATTTCTAAATTCCAATTTTAGAAATGCTTGAGCCCAGCTCAGCCTTTATCATTTATAAATTCAGATTTCAGATCCCAGCTGAGCCCTCACCAGGGTCTCAGGTTTGAGTTTCCTTTACCATTTATTAATTCAGCTATCAGAGCCCAGCTGAGCCAGGTTTGAGGTTCCTTTGCCATTTATAAATTCAGATTTTACAAACTCAGCTGAGCCCTCACCAGGGTGTTGGGTTTGAGGTTCCTTTACCATTTATAAATTCAGGTTTCAGAGTCCAGCTGAGCCAGGTTTGAGGATCCTTTACCATTTACAAATTCAGATTTTAGAACCCTGGTCAGCCCTCACCAGGGTCTCTGGTTTGAGGTTCCTTTACCATTTACAAATTCAGGTGTCAGATCCCTGCTCAGCCTTCACCAGGGTCTCACGTTTGAGGTTCCTTTACTATTGATGAACTCAGATTTCAGATTCCAGCTGAGGCCTCACCAGGTCTCAGGTCTGAGGTTCCTTTACCATTTACAAATTCAGAATTTACAAACCCAGCTTAGCCCTCACCAGGTCTCAGGTCTGAGGTTCCTTTACCATTTCTAAATTCAGGTTTCAGATCCCCGCTCAGGCCTCACCAGTGTCTCAGGTTTGAGTTTCCTCTATAATTTACAAATTCAGGTTTCAGATCCCCGCTCAGGCCTCACCAGGGTCTCGGGTTTGAGGTTCCTGATGATGGGGTTCTCCCTGACAGACAGGTGGTGCTGGTACCCGCTGAAGATCAGCCGGTGGTTCACCGAGTCCCCCACCAGGTGGATGCTGGCGCCCATCACGAAGGTGATGATGCTGACGTAGACCATGGACCTGGGCAGGGTCTTGGGGGACCTCTCGATGAGCTGCAGGCACAGGGAGGGCGTGAGGAGGAGGAGGAGGAGCAGCAGGGATGTGGCAGCTCCTGCCCTCGCTGGGTTTTGGGGTTTTTTGTCAGAGCGCTCAGAAATTCATCACCAAAAACCCCAAAATATCCTGAGTTCGAAAGGACCCAAAACATCATCAAGTCCGACTCCTGAGTGACCTCATACTGGGGTCAGAGGCACAGGTTTTGTGTTTTTAGCACCAGGAGCTGACAGAGTTAGGCTGTGCTGAAGAGAATGGATTGCTTTCTGCAGGTAAGGCACCCGTATCTCACCAAAATCCAATTCCAGGCACTCTGCCTTTCACTGAAAGTTGCTACTCAAACAGATCCCAAGAGTTTCATGTCGTAACAGCAACAGATAGCCTTGGTTTACTGGGATAGGAATTAGAAATGGCATTAAGTGCAATTTTAAATGAACCCAAGGTAAATATTCCAAGACAAATATTGTCATTCTGCCAGGGTGCTTCAAATCAAGTGTTACAGGCCTGGTTTTAAGCACTGGCCCTCAGGTTTTAAAGGTATAAACTCAGGAAAGTTCAGCAAATCCCTTTTTCTCAAAGATGTAACCACCTGTCCTGGCTTAGGGTAATTTTGGGAGGAAAACCTCTAAAGGGGTTTCTGCTGCTTTCAACCCCAAGAGTTCGTTTGGTTTGCTGTTAACGAGGGTTTCCTCATTAAAAGGCCGTGGTTCTCCTGCCTCTGGAGAGGACTGGATGTGGTTGGATGTGCCCTCCAGTGGCCGCAGAGCCTCCAGCACAGAGCTCCTCACACTTCCCACCCTGTCTGGACACTTCAGGATCCTCCATGTGAACATTCTGGGGTTCTGTTCCCTTTCTTCCCCATGGAATTAGACTCAGATCTGAAGAGAGCTTCAGGATTGCCCAAGTGAACATTTTGGGGTTCTGTTCCCTTTCTTCCCCATGGAATTAGACTCAGATCTGAAGAGAGCTTCAGGATTGCCCAAGTGAACATTTTGGGGTTCTGTTCCCTTTCTTCCCCATGGAACAGGACTCAGCTCCACAGAGAGCTTTAGGACACTTCAGGATTGCCCAAGTGAACATTTTGGGGTTCTGTTCCCTTTCTTCCCCATGGAACAGGACTCAGCCCCCCACAGTTTGACCCCACAGCCAGGAGGAGCCGAGTGCCACAAAACCACTCGGGGCAATTTCTGGGCACCACTTGCAGTGCTGGGCTCTCTCCCTGCCCCATCTCGAGCACCTGAGGCTGGCTCAAGCCTTGGAACAGGAGCAGGAATTGTGGGATGCAGCTCCACTCTCAGCTTGCACAGCAGGGAAGAGCTCCCGAGGCAGATCCCAGCTCCAGGAGTTTTCCAGCTTTGGCTGGGTCAGCTCTGGGATCAGCCAGGGCCCCCCCTCTGCCTAAATCAGCTTTGCAGCCCTCCCCAAGCAGGGAAAAGCTCCTTATTTGTGTTTAATTTTGACCTTATTTGGGTTTAATTTGGAGGCTTAACTTTCCCTTCCCCTGGAGCTGCGGCACGGACGTCACAGGAGGACAAGGAGAGCACAAGGTCCTGGAGGGGACAGGAGGGGGGACATGTCCCTGGGCCAGGGAAATGCATCCTGGATCTTTCTGTGGGTGAGCCCTGCAGAAATCACCTGGGAAGGGTCAGCTCCCACACCCTGGATATTCCCTTCTTGCCCCCAGCCTTGAAATCCTCCCGGAATATCGAGAGGGAATCATTTCCACCTCAGGCCATAATTCAATTCCCAGCTAATGAAGGTTAAAATAGATTTTTAATTGCTTTCTCCTCAAGTGTTTAATGGGAGAAGATTCCTAATGATCTGACAGGATTTCACCTCATGAATGGTTTATGGGATCCAGAGGTTGGCAGCTGGAGCCGGATAAATTCAGGCTCCAGCCACAATTCCAATGTCAAAGATCAAGTGGAATTAAGCTCTGAACAATTCAGAAAATCCACTCTGCTTCCAGCTGCCTTTTAAGCCAAGGGTGGATGTTGTCCTAAAAATATCATTTGGTAACAGGGCTCTGACCCCTCCTGAGGCCATAATTCCAGGGGGAAGTGATTTGCTTTGGATATGCAGGAAATTGAGGTGCCTTTAAAAGGTGGCACCACAAATCCTTCCTGGGGTGGGAAACTCCTCCTTGCTGGAAGGAATTTGGGAATAACCAACATCCTAAAATCCTCTGAGCCTTTGCAAAACCTGGAATGGAAAACCCCTGAACATTCCCAGGTTTACCTTCAGCTCTGACTCCTCCTGGAGCCAGAATTCCAGGGGCATTTGCTCTGGACACGCAGGAAATTGAGGTGGCATCACAAATCCACTTAACTCTTCCTTACTGGCAGGAATTTGGGAATAACCAACACCCTCAAAACCTCTGAAACTTTACAAAATTGGCAATGGGGAACCCCTGGACATTGCCAGGCTTACCTTCAGCAGCAGGAAGGGGGTGATAACGTTGTAAGCCATGTGGAAATAATCTCCAGCGCTGGGTTTGTTCAGAGGGAACCACTCCAGAGGGAGGATGATCTGAGGAGAGAGGGAAGAGCAGCACACCAGCGATCATGGGAGAGGGAAAACGTTGGGATTGCTTGGGAATGCTCAGCTGGGCTTCAGGGGGTTGGCAGGGACCACAGCAGGCAGCTCATCTTGGAGCAAACTTCCCAAAAATCACTCTCTGGAAGTTTCCACTCCCAGCCCTGCCCGGCGCTGGCAAGCTGTGGGGTCAAGGAAGGCATTTGGGATTCCTGGATCTTCCTGAACCTTCTGCCAGCTTCCAGCTCGAAAAAAATCCATTGAAATGGAATGGCCACTCCTGGAAGCTGCAGCCCCAAACGCTGGGATACAGGCAAGGAATGGGGAATGGCAGGAGGAACCTCCCAGGTGTGAAACAAAGGTGCGGGAGAGAGAACAGGGAACAGAGACCGGAGCTGGCTTGGCCCCAGTGCCACCAGAGCGGGGCAGTGGTCCCAGCTCCTCCAGGACACCCCCCTGGCCCAGGGGACAGCCCTGGGGACCCCCGGGCCGTGTCCCCTCACTCACCATGGCGATGGGGCGCCCGAAATCCAGCACCCAGTTCTGCAGGGTGAAGTAGAACCACAGGTCCAGGTGGAACGGGGACGTCTTGAAGGTGTCCTCGGCCTTCCCTGCCCCGTGCCTGGAGGGGACAGAGGGACACGGAGCCCTGGAGCAGCTCTGGGAGGAGGCAGAGCTGCCAGCCCACAACAGAGCTGCGCTTCCCTGGCCCTGGGAGCTGCGGGGTAACAAAGCTGAGGAGCAGGCAGGACAGGAGAGCACCAAGCTGTCGCCGTCCCTGACCCGTCCCTGCGGGGAGGCTCCTCCCGGTCTCTTCAGCAAGGTGAAAAGTGCTGAATTAAGCGCAACTATTTTTAACTTTTGCATGATGAAGCAAAATCCCAACTCCCAGGAGTTGAGCTGGGGGCTGAAGATGCGGCGCTGCCCGGCGGAGTTCCAGCACTGGGATGCTCGGGATGCAGCGTCACCTTCAGCTCCTGCTCCCAGCACCCTCTGCCGAGGATCCAGCCCCGAGGGAGCCTTTCCGTAAGATGCCCCCCCAGCACTTCTGGACCTTCCCCTCCCTGCAGGGAAAGCGGATCAATGCCTCTCCTGGGGCCCAGACCAGAACGGGATCAGCTGGAGCAGCCCCGAGCGTGGGCTGCCCGTGGTCCGAAGTCCATGGAAGTGTCCCTGCCCATGGACCCACAGGATCTTTAAGGTCCTTTCCACCCCAAACCACTTTGGGATGACTCAACGAACCCCGAGAGCTGTAGGGTGAGGATGGGGTACCCTGGATGAGCTGGGAATGCTGCAGCTCCCTGGAAGAGTCTGCCAAACCCTGGATCGGCTGGAATAACCCAGGTACGCCGGGATGCCCTGGACAAAGCTGAGTGGGGGAACCTTGGGGAACCTGGGGATATCCTGGATCCCGACCCTGGGGATATCCCGGACCCCAGTCCTCGGGATATCCCGGATCCCGACCCCAATGATGCTCCGGACCCCGCAGCACCGGGGGTGGTGCCCGGGAAGGGGCCGGGCTGTCCCGGGGGGCTCAGGGCGGGCTGATCCGGGGGAGCTGGATGCGGTGAGGATCCCCGGTGAACCCGGGGTGGATTTTCCCGTTCCCGA
>NW_005054366.1:2775381-2777790 GCF_000277835.1 Geospiza fortis
CGGGGTCGGGTAACCCCGGCTGTGATGGGCTCCCCGCAGTGCTCCTGGGATCAGAGAGGAATCCCCCGGATCCCCGGGCAGGGAGCGCTCAGGGCATTCCGTGCCAGTCCATCGCTCCGAGCCCCGGGTTCACTGGGAATGAGGAGCTGGAGCTCGCCGTGGGTTTGGCCACGCTGCTTTTCCCGAGTTTCCCTTGCCCTGGGTTATTCGCAGTGGATGCCCCGCTCTGTTCGGTGCCTGCTCTCGGTTTTGGCTGGATAAATCCATCGGGATGGGGTCGCGCCCGGCTGGGAGGGATTCGCAGCTTTTGGGGCTGGATTTGCGCTCGCCGGGGTTTGGAGTTTCGGGTTTAAACCGGGAGGTGCATCCTGCCATGGGCAGGGACATTTTCCCAGGATTATCCCAGGTTATCCTGTCCAACCTGGCCTTGGACGCTCCAGGGATGTGGCAGCCACAGGCAGGGCCGCCCCCCCCCCACGAAGAGTTTGAGTCACCAAAGCCCTCCCGGAGGGCTTGCTCTGGGCACGGAGGCTCCATCACCCCTGGGAAGGGAGCTCCGTGTGTCACACCCTGTCCCCATTCCCTTGGACGTGCACGGTGTGACACGGGATGGGAACAGGACAGTCCCTGGGAGCTGCTGTGTGTTCCACTGAGGAATTCTGCCTGGAATTGTGGTCCCGCCAAAGCTGCAGGGGCTCCCAGAAGCAGCAGAAGGGAGATCTTGGTCCCTCTCGAGGAGCGGGGGACCCTCCCCACGCCATCCCTGCTCCCCCAGCGGGACGGGGGTGGCACCGGGGAAAACATCCCTGAAAAGTGTCGGAGATCACCGAGATAACGGAGCCACTTAATCTTACCAGGACCCTGCTTGTCACCCTGAGCCTGACACTGCTCTGTGGCTCTAGACAGGGCTGGCCACGGCCTGGCTCGTGTCCCCTCGTGTCCCCTGGTGTCCCCCGGGCTCCGGCTGCTGCTCCATGAATAATGCACATCCCACAAAGAGCCGCGGCTCCGGTGTCAGGACTCCAGGTTAAAAATTAACGGGGCTGAGACCGGATCCCCCACAGGACAATGGGGCAGCAGATGGGCCCGGGGTGGTGTCCCCTTACTGCTGTGGCTCGTGTCACCAGCAGCCAGGGAGGCGGCCCAGCAGGGGGTTGAGGTGACAGGTGTGTGACAAGGTGTCCCCAAAACCAGGGGTGAGGGTCCCGTGTGTGCTGGGGGCATGGCTGAGGTGATAGGAGCTGCTGGGTCTGGCTTAAAAAACCCAAACTGAGCCAAACCCAGCCCAAACCAGCCCAGCTGAACCCAACTGAGGTCAGTCCAGTCTAACCCAGCTCAGCCAAACCCAGCTCAGCCAAATCCAGTCCAGCTGAACCTGGCCCAGCCCAGCCCAAATAAACAAATTCCAGCCCAACCCAACCCAAACCAGTCCAACCAAACCAACCCAACCCAGTCCAATCCAGTCCAACCCAGTCCAACCCAACCCAACCCAACCCAGTCCAACCCAGTCCAACTAATCCAACCCAACCAACCCAACCTAACCTAACCCAGTCCAACTAAGCCAACCCAACCCAACCCAATCTCCCTCTCCACACTCCCTGACAGGAGGGGGCAGCCAGGGAGGGTTGGGCTCAGCTCCCAGGGAACAAGTAACAGGATTTGAAGACATTTTCTTAAACTGCACCAGAGTTGGGGTTTAGGTTGGGTTTAGGTTGGACATCAGGAGGAATTTCTCCATGGAAAGGGTGGGCAGGGGCTGCCCCAGGGGGTTTGGAGTGCCCATCCCTGCAGGTGTCCAAGGAATTTCTGGATGTGCTGCCTGTGACACCGTGGGGGTCAGGCACAGCTGGAGGTGTTTTCCATTCTTAGTGGTCGTGCGGTGGAAATGAGGATGAAAAGCTGAGCTGGTGACACAAGCAGTTGTCTGTGTTATTGTGCTTTGGGGACACTCGGCCATGGCCTGGCGGTGCTGCTGATGCCTTAAGTTTCAGTTTTCCTGTTTTCCAGATTCTGTACTGCATTGGTGTATAACTGAACTTTGCATAAAGTGTTAGCAGTTCTCTTTACAGTTCAGATAAAACAATCCTTTTCCAGCCCCAGAACCAAGGACACTGCTGCAGCTTGGGGGCCAAAAAGTGCAAACAACAGCGAATTGAGGCGAGCAATCTCACAGCATGGGACTGCACAACCTGGAGCTGGAACTGGACAATTAACCCCAACATAGAAACAGACCAAAACTTATAAAAGTGTGAAAATTTGTGACCTGCAGTCCAACTTGGGTGTAGCCACGGCCGGGCTCTTGTGCTTCCCAAAGTGTATCCTTTGAAGGCCTTTAATAAATCCCCACTTTATGCTGTAGCTCTGCCCGGCTGTGTTCCGGCAGCCCCTCAGGCCCCGCTGCCCGGCCTG
>NW_005054366.1:2778416-2784824 GCF_000277835.1 Geospiza fortis
TCTCTTCAGCTCCGGCTCTTCTGTGACGTGCTGGTCCCAGCTCAGATTATTCCGTGGCTTGGTGGTGCTTGTGGATTCTTACAGCTCAGTGTTCTGTGACTTGGTGGCCCTTGTGGGTATTTTTCAACTCGGGCTATTTTGTGGTGGTCCATGTGCGGCCCTTCCAGCTCAGTGTTCTGTCACTTGATGTCCTTGTGGGTTCTTTTCAGCTTGGGCTCTCCTGTGACTTGGTGGTGCTTGTGCTCCCGACTCCGTGGCTTGGTGGTGCTTGTGGATTCTTACAGCTCAGTGTTCTGTGACTTGGTGGCCCTTGTGGGTATTTTTCAACTCGGGCTATTTTGTGGTGGTCCATGTGCGGCCCTTCCAGCTCAGTGTTCTGTCACTTGATGTCCTTGTGGGTTCTTTTCAGCTTGGGCTCTCCTGTGACTTGGTGGTGCTTGTGCTCCCGACTCAGATTATTCTGTAACTTGGTGGTTCTTGTGGGCCCTTCCAGCTCAGTATTCTGTCACTTGATGTCTTTGTGGAGCCCTTCCAGCTCAGGATTCTGTGACTTGACGGTCCTTGTGGTCCCAACTCAGATTATTCTGTGGCTTGGTGGTGCTTGTTTGTCCCTTCCAGCTGGGGACATTCTGTGACCTGGTGGCCCTGGTTGGCCCTGTCCAGATCAGCATTCTGGGCTCTGATGGCCCTTGTGGGTCCCTTCCAAGGCTGTTCAGTGATCTGTGATCACTTCCCTGCCCTCTGTGGGCCTCAGCAGAGCTCCCAGGAGGATCTGTTCTCTGACTTTCCCAGGCTGACAGGTTGGCAGTGCCCAGGGCCCTCCTTGCTGCTGTTTTTAGATACGAATTCGTGACATCCTCACCTAAACATCACGTGGGTGTTGGAGGCCACAGTGAGGTCACAGTTTGGTGATTTTCTGGTAAAAATGCCTGTGTGGTTGGAGATCCCACCTGATGCTTTATGAGCCATAAATGACTTTTCCATTTAGGAATTCCCCCTGTGAAGCTATGGACAGGATAATATTCACAGCCCAGAGAGCTTCTGCTGGGCCAGAGTGGCCTTTTTGGGATATTTTTGCTGCTGCAGGTGACAGTGCCATCAGGAAGGGTTCTCACACAGCTCAGTTTTCACATGCAGAACCACTTCCCTGTGTGGTTTGATTTTGATTCCTTCCTTTTCCCTTCCAGCTCGGTTTGTTTTGGTTTTTATTGCATGTGTTTTTTGTTGTTGTTGTTGGTTTTTTTTTTTGTTTTTTTTTTGGTTTTTTTTTTTTTTTGTTTTTTTTTTTTTTTTTTTTTTTTTTTTTTTTGTTTGTTTTTGGGGTTTTTTTTTCCCCAATCAGAAGCAGCTTGAGAATTCCCGGTGTGAGCATTCCTGTAGGAAGCACCTCCTGACAGAGAGCAGATGCTGGATTTTTGCCTGGCTGGGGTGGGGATGTTTTCCAGAGGCTGTGCCTGGCACGGATGGAAGGAGGAGTTGTGGGAGGCACAATGGATGCCGAGAGAGGAGCAGAGCCCATGTGATCCCCGGGGATTGTTGCTCCTCAGATAAGGTGGCTCAGCAGCTCCTCTCCCTTGGGCTTTCCACTTGGAACCTCAAAACACTAACAAATCACCTCGGGTTCATGAAAAATCCCCCCTCCTGACTCTCCTCCTGCTTCAATACGTAAATATTTTAATGGAGTTATTTACAAAATCAGGAACTTCTCACTGGGAATTCTCTCTGAGATCCCGAAGAGCCTCTGGAGGTGTTGGATTTACACACAGTTGCTGTGGAGCTGCAAGGGCTTTGTAATAATTAAAAATCGCTGTGAAAGTGCAATTTCAGCTGATCTTACCATATTTTAACTTTGGGGAATGTGGCTGTTTGGAAATATTTGTCCTTCCTGTGTGTTTGGGACGTGCCTTGAGGGTGTGTGAATCCTGCCTGTTTCTTCATTAAAATCCTTCAGAAACCAGGGAATGGGAAAGGCAAATCCTTTATTTTGTGTGCTGCATTTGAGGGAATGAAAACAGCTGAAAAATAAGGATCTGTTCCTTCATTTCCCTGTTATTCATGTGACACAGATCTGTGGAGCAGCCCAGCCCAGAACTTCTGCTTTTTTGGGTTTTATTTTCTTCCTGGAGTTCCATTTGTGTCACCAGATTGCCAGGCTGGCTCAGGATCTCAAATAGGGAAGTGCTGGGGAACTGTGGCTCAGGGAGAAGGGATGGGGAAGTGATCAGAAGTTTTGAAGCCGGGGCTGTTGCTGGTGTCTAAATCTGATTTTTTTTTGTGTCAAAATATCCATTTTAAGGTTTTTCTCAGTCTTTAATATGTCACTTCATGGCACTGAAAGGGTAGTTTTAGAACTCTTCTTGCCAGACCTCTCTAAACTGAGGCTGGAGTTTGTGAGTGGGATCTTCAAGGTGGCCAAACCCTTTTGGCTGCTTTGAAGCTCCAACTTCCAGCGCTCTGTGTGCTCCCTTGGCCTCATTCCTTGGCCATGGCAATCCCGGTGAGTTCCTCGGAATCCAGGGATGGGCTGGCTGTGAAATCCCTGTTGGTGGCTGGGTGTGGGATGCTTTTGGAAGAGCATCAACCTAATTCCCTGTCCTCTCGTCCCCAGCTTCGTCATCGACGGGGCCACCGCGCTGTGGTGTGCGGCCGGCGCCGGCCACTTCGAGGTGGTCAAGCTGCTGGTGAGCCACGGCGCCAACGTCAACCACACCACGGTGACCAACTCGACGCCGCTGCGCGCGGCCTGCTTCGATGGCCGGCTGGACATCGTCAAGTACCTGGTGGAGAACAACGCCAACATCAGCATCGCCAACAAGTACGACAACACCTGCCTGATGATCGCGGCCTACAAGGGCCACACGGACGTGGTGCGCTACCTCCTGGAGCAGCACGCCGACCCCAACGCCAAGGCCCACTGCGGGGCCACCGCCCTGCACTTCGCCGCCGAGGCCGGCCACCTGGAGATCGTCAGGGAGCTGGTCAAGTGGAAGGCGGCCATGATGGTCAACGGCCACGGCATGACGCCACTCAAGGTGGCCGCCGAGAGCTGCAAGGCCGACGTGGTGGAGCTGCTGCTGGCTCACGCCGACTGCGACAGGAGGAGCAGGATCGAAGCTCTGGAGCTGCTGGGGGCCTCGTTTGCCAACGACAGGGAGAACTACGACATTTTGAAGACTTACCACTATTTATATTTAGCCATGCTGGAGAGGTACCGCGACAGCGAGAACGTCATCGAGAAGGAGGTGCTTCCCCAGATCGAGGCTTACGGAAACAGGTCGGAATGCAGGACCCCTCAGGAATTAGAGTCCATTAGGCAGGACAGAGATGCCCTTCACATGGAAGGCCTCATAGTGCGGGAGAGAATCCTGGGCTCGGACAATATCGACGTCTCCCACCCCATCATTTACCGGGGCGCGGTCTACGCGGACAACATGGAGTTCGAGCAGTGCATCAAGCTCTGGCTCCACGCGCTGCACCTGCGGCAGAAGGGCAACAGGAACACCCACAAGGACCTGCTGAGGTTCGCTCAAGTCTTCTCCCAGATGATCCACCTGAACGAGCCCGTGAAAGCCAAGGACATCGAGAGCGTCCTGCGCTGCAGCGTGCTGGAGATCGAGCAGGGCATGGCGCGCATCAAAACCACGCCGGACGCCGACATCCACACGGCCATGGACAACTACGAGTGCAACATCTTCACCTTCCTCTACCTGGTGTGCATCTCCACCAAGACGCAGTGCAGCGAGGACGACCAGTCCCGCATCAACAAGCAGATCTACAACCTGATCCACCTGGACCCGCGCACGCGCGACGGCTCCAGCCTGCTGCACCACGCCGTCAACTCGGGCACGCCCGTGGACGACTTCCACACCAATGATGTGTGCAGCTTCCCCAACGCCCTGGTCACCAAGCTCCTGCTGGACTGCGGCGCCGACGTCAACGCCGTGGACAACGAGGGGAACAGCCCTCTGCACATCATCGTGCAGTACCACCGGCCCATCAGCGACTTCTTGACATTGCACTCCATCATCATCAGCCTGGTGGAGGCCGGCGCCCACACGGACATGACCAACAAGCAGAAGAAAACCCCTCTGGATAAAAGTACCACCGGGGTGTCCGAAATCCTCCTTAAAACTCAAATGAAGCTGAGTCTCAAGTGCCTGGCTGCCCGCGCCGTGCGGATCTACAACATCAGCTACCAAAACCAGATCCCCAGAACTCTGGAGGAGTTTGTCCAGTTCCACTAGGCCGTGTCCAACCTTTTGTGGTGGTGCTATCCCAGGACGACACCAGACAGCAGAATACACCCGTGTCCATGAAGTTGTTTTTCTCCATTCCTTTGGTTTTGGGTTCCTCTGGATTCCGTCTGCGGCCTCAGTTCTCGGGTGGAGATGGTGGAGGGCAGGGGGGCAGGAAAAGCCACATCGTTGTCCTGTAGTTGAATCTGATGTTTGAGATTTTGGTCCTTTTCTGTTTGTGATTAAATGAATCCCTTCGTTAGCTCTTGGTTTTCTAAATGACACGAGAAGAATCCCCCAGGTAACTCCTGTCATGTCTGACAGGATTCGCACAATTGGATTTCAAACTTCTCACAGTGAGGTGGGAAAAGAAAAATTGGGAATTCTGTGGTAGTTGGGTTAAAAGTGGAGTGTCCACCCCCAGAGCAGTGCGTTGCTCTCATACCTCACTGTGCTTTTTATGCCTTTCAGCTCGTGCTGAAGATGTTGGTAATGTTTTAAAATTTGTGTTTTAAATCAAAATTTACAGCTACAGACGTGAGGGGTGCTCTGTTAGGAAATGCAGGTGGAAGTTCAGCTCTGAGGGGCTGAATTCCATTATCAAACTCTTCACTGACACTGCTCCAGTAAGTATTGAATAACCTATGGACAGAAAACCACTTCCACGCCGACCAAAAATAACCGGAATCATCGTTTCTTTTTCCGTAGCTCCGTCGCTCCTATCCAAACATCATGCATGGATCCCTAGAAACTGGGTAGGGAATTTGTGTTTGTGTGTGTCCCAACATTTCAAACTGCTTTGGACTTGGGTTTTTTTCTGTTGTTCCGACGCTCAACACGCACCTTTTTTTTGACTCAAAGTCTGTCCAGCTGCACTCTTGGATTCCAGATGCTGTATCTTCCTAACGGAGCCGTCTGCCGCCAAAGAGAGTCTTCCTTGAACCTGGCTTTTCCAAGAAGCGTTGGAGTCTGTGCCTCCCTGAATTGGACTCGAGGATTTTTCATGGTTTTTACTCCTTCCAGTAGGAAAATCTCTTCTTAAAACTGATTTTTACAAAAAAAAAAATTCTCCTCTCATCAGCCTCTTTGCTGATGAGCGAGTGATTGTACGGGGACGTTGTCGCTTGAGAACTTTGGGAGAAGTGGCAGATGCTCCAGCAGGAAAATGTCACTTGTTGGGACAAGGCTCCTGAACCCTCTGTTCCTTTCCCACGCAGCTTTTTAACCGTCAGGATGAACGAATGTTCTGTGGGGTTTTTTTTAAAAGCAATCCAGGTAGAACTTTCAGGCGAGATTTGGGGCACACGTTTCTATTTGTATGACAAAGAAATAAACATTGAATGTGGAATTACCTTGGAATTCCTGTTTTTTTTTGTCCAAAGTTTGTGTCCTTTGAGGGAAAAGCTTTAGGGTCAGGTTTAGGTTCTGCAGAGAAGCTGTGACTGCCACATCTCTGGAATTGTCCTAAGGTAAGTCTGGGATAGTGGAAGGTGTCATTTTCCTGAGGAGAATTCCAAAGTAACAATAAAAATTCCTGGCTGTTGATTCCAAAACACTCCGAGCAGGGGAACGTCTTTGCTGTGGAAAAGCTGCTCCTGCCTCTGGCCTGTTCCTGGTTGTTATCCTGCTTCCCAGTGAATTACTGCTGCCTGCTGTCATGGAATGCTGTCCTGCCACCTTCCCCGTGTCACCAAGAGCTCTTGGCAAAGGGGAGGGAGTACCTGTGCATGCAGCCTTGGGAATCCTGGGATCTTCTCCAGGATCTGGAATTTTCCTCCCAAGCATTAAACACTCTGAGGTTGCCCTTGCTCTCCCTGTTATTTAAAGCCCCTGATAAAATTCCTTGGAGGCTGCAGGTGCTGTTTTCCCTGGAAAAGCACAGAGTGAGGGAAGAGCCGGGTGCTGCCGGGGGTGTATTTATATGTATAAATATATCAGTGTATTTATATATATTAAAAATATCAGTATATTTAGATATATTAAATATATCTGTATTTATATATATATAAAATATATCCATGTATTTATATATATATATATGACACATCCGTGTATTTATATATATAAATATATCAGTGTATTTATAGATATAATATATATCCATGTATTTGTATATAAAAAACATATCTGTATTTCTATATATATAAAATATATCAATGTATTTCTATATATA
>NW_005054366.1:2784889-2786231 GCF_000277835.1 Geospiza fortis
ACAAGTGTATTTTTATATATAGAAAATATATCTCTGTATTTTTATATATAAAAAAATATATCCATGTATATATATAAAATATATCTGTGTATTTATATATATAAAACGAGTGTATTTATATATATAGAATATATACATGTATTTATATATATATATAATATATTAGTGTATTTTTATATATATATATATGTGTCAATGTATATATATAAAAATATATAAATGTGTGTATATAATAAATTTTGTATATTTATAGAAAACCTTTTAAATATATTTATATTTATATAAATTAGATATAGAAATAAAAAGTATTTATAATTTATATTTTTATGTATATACACACATATATTTTATATATTTTTTGTATTTTTATATATGTATACATATATATATATACACACACATTTATTTTATATATATACATATATACACACATCTATGTTATATTTGTACACACACACACATATATATACATTTTAAAAGTCTAAAAATAAAACTATTTATAAATGTATATGCACATATAATGTGTGTGTGTAGATATATATCCATAGATATAAAACCACAAATATATATGAACTATATATGTGTGTGCACATATATTTTATATATAAGTAAATATATTTAAATATATATAATACATATAGATATAAGTAAAAGATATAAACTGTATCTATTTATATATTTATGTGTATATATATTATATGAATGCATATATATTTTATATGTTATATACATATACACATAAATTATATGTATAATTATAGATAATATATATTTTATAGATATGTTATGAACATATCTATAAAATATATATTATGTACGTTATATGTATATATATAATATATATTATTATTTTATATATAGTAATATAGTATATTATATATATTATCTATATCACACATATATATTATATGTACGATTTAATACACATATATTAGATTTAAGATATATTTATATATACACATAACATATATACTAATATATAAATAATAAAATAAATATAAATTAATAAATATATATAAATATAAATATAAACATATTGATACATTTATATATTACTATTTATATGTATAGATATATCTAATTACATACATAATCAGATATATTTTATACATATATATACATACATATATACACCTACATATATACACACATATATACAAATTTATCTAATTATATACATAATCATATATATTTTATACATACATATATATACATATATATGCATTTTTAGTGTGTGTGTGTGTATATATATATATTAATATAAATACAAAAATATATAAAAATAAAAATTAAAAAAATGTAAAAATCCCAAAGGATCCTGCCGCCTCCTGCCCGCTCTCCA
>NW_005054366.1:2786247-2786757 GCF_000277835.1 Geospiza fortis
CCAGGAATGTGGGAGGGAGGTTCCTGTGGGCTCCCCTGGGGCTGAGCTCCCAGATCCCAGGTTGGGCTCTCCGGGGTTTCCCCGCACCCCAGCCAGACCCCTGAGCTCTCAATCCATCAAAAACTGGGAAATGCCGGATTCCCACTCCAGCTCAGGATGGAATATCTGATTTGGGAGGTTTTTATCCCATTTTACACCAAGTTTGGGTCTCCCAAAGAGAGACTTCACTCGACTGCTCATCCCTTTCAAACATCCTTGGAAAACCTCACATCCCTTAGAAATAAATGATGGAAAAATTCCAGGATCCATCCTTCCCCCTGGTCCCAGAGCAGCCCCCCTCATATCCACAGAAAAAAAGGCAACAGACACCAGGAATTTTTAAAATACCATATTTTTAATCCTTAAAAAATACCAGGAACAGTATGTCCTGAACCTCACCCCGCATCCAGAAAAATCCTCTTCCCTCTTCCCCAAAAAATTAATATTAGCATAAATAATTCCGCTATGCCA
>NW_005054366.1:2786767-2796072 GCF_000277835.1 Geospiza fortis
CATTCCTGCCCTTAAAATTCCATGATTTCCATGGCACCAGCTATGTACAGGTATGATACATGTGGGCTCCCCAAGCTGCTCTGCTGGGACGAAACTCATCAAACTGCTTCTTAATTAATTCTTTACACGATTTTAAATTTTTTTCAAAATTATTTCTAAGTTTGTGGTTTGTTTTTTGGTTTTCTTTTTTTTGGCAGGATTTTTAATTTTCCCCCCCCTCCTTTCCTTCCCGTTTTTAGAAGAATTATGTACAGCCGGACACTGGAGAGTTGGCATTTAAGGTGCTTGAAATCACAAGAATTTCATTCAGTGCATTCAGACTAATTAACGCCTCCACTTAATTACTCCTGTTAACGAAGGCAGTTTGAGAGCCGTGGCCAGCAGAGCCCGGGATCTGCGACAGCTCCGCCATGGGAAGGAGCAATCCATGGGGGATTTTTTGGGGATAATATTTTTATTTTAAGGAGTTTTCCAGCTCCACATCAGGGACCCCTCACACCGGTGTCCCCTCGTCCCCACTGCTGCCACCCTGGTGAAATCCCAGTTGGAAGCACTTCCGAGGAGATTTTTGGGGAATTTTTGGTTGATTTGAGGTCTTTTTTTAATGCAATCCCAGTCGAAAGCACCTCCGAGGAGTTTTTTGGGGAATTTTCACTTGGTTTGAGGGGGTTTTTTATGGCTTTTAAGTGCCGTCCCACAAGGAGTGTTCTGTCATCCTGCTGCAAAGCCAAGCACAGCCCCCAAATCCCTCGGGATCCCGGGAATCTCCGGAGCTGGGAGGGGGCTCCTGGCCCCGGCAGAGTCACTCCATCCCGTGGGAATTCTGCTCCCGCTCGGCCGCTCGCCGGCGGCTCCCGCTCTTGAAGAACCCGAGCTGTGGGGAGGGGAGGGAAACAAAATCCCGCTGTTATCCCAGGAGCTTTTAATGGGATAGCAGCTGGAAGTCGGTCCTGGATATCATTTATATATGGAAAGGGGTATTTTGGAGGAGGTTCTGAGGATTTTTGGTGGTGTTGAGGAGCTCGTGGGGCGCTGGACACGGATCCAGAGGGTTCCTCCACACATGGAAATCTCCAAAAATCCCCCAAAAGCTGCTCACCTTCCAGAGCGCCAGGACCAGCAGGGCCAGGAGCAGGAGACCTCCAAAGGTGCTCCCAAGGATGATCCAGATGGGAATCTGCGATTCCTCGGGCTTGGAGATCTCAAACGTGATCTGGAGAAGAGAAAACACCGTGGATTCCAGGCAGGAATGGCAGGGAAAAGGGGATAACGGGAATGCTGAGCAGCCTTTCCTTTGGGAACACTGCACCAAGGATTTGGCTCAGTTTTCCCTGCGGAATCCGGAGATTCCAGGATCAGAGCTCGGCCACAGCTGCACCGAGTTTTTCCGGACCTGGGTCCCTCCATCCACAGGGATTCTCCCAGTGGGATCAGGGCAGGGTGTGGCAGCATCCCGAAATTCTGGGTGCCCCCATCCCAGGGCTGACCTGGCGGCTGGGATCCTCCTCCCGGAAAACGAAGGGGCTCCGGAAGCGCCGCTGGAGCGCAGCGATCGTGGTGAGCTTCAGTGCCTTGAACTTCAGCTGCACGGAGAGGGGTGGGATGAGCATTCCACATGGAAAAGGAGCCCCCATTCCCAACGGGATCCATCCCATCCCCGTGGGCTGGGATGAGCATCCCACGTGGAGAAGGAGCCCCCATTCCCAACGGGATCCATCCCATCCCCATGGCTTTGTATCCATAGGGATTCTCTTTGCATCCATGGGAGAGGAGGATGCAGGGCAGGCAGGGAGTGGGGCAGAACAACAGCAAAAAAAGAGGTTTTAGATGAATTAACTTTGCATTAATTAATAATGCAAATTTAATGGAATTAAATAATCCATAATGAGGCAACGTGGATGCACGATCCAATAGGAGAAGTGGCTTTGGGAATAAAAACCAGCCCATACATTCCTAGGCTTCCTGGATGGAAAATCCCACGTTTTTGGGGTGCGAGGGTTCCTTCGGGGGATTTCTCCCTGAAATCCACATTTTCTGATGAGCACTCACTGCTTTCAGAGACTTCATCCACAGATTCCCACGCAGGTGCAGGTTCAGCTCCTCGTTGGGAGCCAGTTTCACCTCGCAGTCGATGGAAACCACGTCGGAGTTGCTGTGGTTCTGCAAAGGGAAATGTGGGATCACAGCTGGAGAAGGAGGGAAAATCCCACTGGGATTCATCCCTGGCAGGCACTGAGGGAGGGAGGGAGGATCCCACGTGTCCGTCCTCCTGTGTGGCCAAATCCCCACATTCTTTAAATTTTCTCCCCCTTTTTCACTCCAAGCTTCCCAATTTTGCTGGGTTTTGTGCTGTTCTTTCCCTCCAAGTTTTCCCTTGGAAAAAAAAGATCCTGATCTTTGTGAGCTGGAGAATTCCCTCGCTCCCCATAAATCCTGAGTATTAATGGGGCTTAAATTGCAGTGGCTGAGAGGAAAAATAAAAATAAACTGACCGAAGGGCTTAAAAATGTCCTAAAAAATTCCAGTGTGCCCCTCCCACATCCAAGGGCCATCCCTATTCCAGGTTTTTCCCTGTTTGGGATATCCTGGAGCCAGGATTGCCCCGTGCAGGTGAGTACCAGGTGTGGGGTGCGGGACAGGTCCTCCTCTGCCGGGGTTCTCCGGTAGTCAGTGGTGTTCCCCCAGATGCTGCAGGTCGTGTTTTCCTGTGGGAGAAGCCAATGGAATTCCAGCATGGAATTGTGGCAGTGGCTTTCCTGTGCCACCATCCCATATCAGAGATCCCCAGCAGCCTCCAGGATTTGCTGCAGCTGGGATTGAGTTTGGCTCGCTGTGGGATGTGGCCGGAGGGCTGGGATCCCATTCTAAACTGGGCTGGAATCCCATCCTAAACCAGGCCCGAATCTCATCATAAACTGGGGCAGAATCCCATCCTAAAATGGGCTAGAATCCCATCCTAAACTGGGCTGGAATTCCATCCTAAACCAGGCCTGAATCTCATAATAAACTGGGGCAGAATGCCATCCTAAAATGGCCTAGAATCCCATCCTAAAGTGGGCTGGAATCCCATCCTAAAACACGCTAGAATCCCATCATAAACCAGGACAGAATCCCACCCTAAACCGGGCTGGAATCCCATCCTAAACTGGGATGAAATCCCATCCTAAACTGGGACAGAATGCCGCCCTGAAATGGCCTAGAATCCCATCCTAAACTGGGCTGGAATTCAATCCTAAACCATGCTGGAATCCCACCCTAAACCGGGCTGGAATCCCACCCTAAACCACAATCCCGTCCTACCTGGTCTGCCCGGAATTCCGTGGGCAGCAGGAGCCGGTTGCCCGCCCGGGTGGCCACGGGCACGGTGATCTTTAGCGTCACCCCTTGCACCGGGAAGAATCCCAGGTTCTGCAGCTGCCAGGGAAGAGCAGAGGGATGTGTTGGGATCAGGGGATGGGGATCCCTGCTCCCGGGGCAGATCCCAAATCTGGGAGAACTCAGGGATCCGGTTCCTGCTCACCGTGAAGGTGCAGTGGAAGGGGGGCCCGATGGGGTTGGATCCATCCAGGGAATTGTTGGATCTGATCTCAAAATAATCCAGGCTTGACGTCCTGTGGGACAAAGAGGTTTTTTGTAGGATTTTCCCTTTCTTTGTAGAATTTTCCCTTTTCTTTGCTGGATTTCCCCTTTCTCTGCAGGACTTTCCCCTTTCTGAATAGGATATTCCCTTTCTTTATAGGATTTCCCCCCTTCTTTGCAGGACTTTCCCCTTTCTTTGCAGGTCTTTCCCCTTTCTGTATAGGATATTCTCCTTTCTTTGCAGGACTTTCCCCTTTTATGGCAGAATTTTCCCTTTCTTTATAGGATTTTCCCTTTCTTTGCAGGATTTTCTCGCCTCTTTAATAAAGCAGAGCCATCCCAGGCCCTGGCTGAGGTTTGGATGTCACAGGAGGTAAATCAATCCCTGCTTTGCAGCTGGAGAGGTGGGAAAAGAGCCAGGAATGTCCTGTGGGAACCCATTCGGGAGCACCTGTGATGGCCCCAAATCCCCACATTCTTTCAAAGTCCCTCCCTCCTTTTCCACTCCAAAATTCCCAAATTTGATATTTTCTGTGCTCTTCTTTCCCTCCAGGTTTTCTCTTCATTCTGAACTGGAGAATCCCCTCGCTCCCCATAAATCCTAAATATTAAAGGAATTTTATTTGTGGCGTCTGAGTAGAAAATATAAAATGACCGAAGGGCTGAAAAATCCCCGAAAAATTCCAGCAAGCAGCGCCAGGGAATGTGCTTTGGGATCCCTGATTTTCCCATCAGCAGCTTCCTAAATTATCTCTGCCTTCATCCCTGGCTGTCCCAGACTTGAATTCCCGGTGATTCCACGCTCATCCCACAGCTGAGCTTCCCTCCGATGGTTTTGTGGGATGGCCACTGGCCCAGACACCGGGAACACCTGTTATGGCCATTATTACCTCCAAGAATTCCCTTTTTTTCACCATAAAAACTCACCCTCACACCTCTTTAATAAAATTTATGCCTTTAAACACCGGCAGAGTCCAGCTCCCCACAGCTCGCCAATTTTATAAAAATCTCTCCCTGACTTCATGGCTCCTGTTTTTTCAATAAATTCCCGAATTAAACCTGGGTTTGAAGGCTGCTCCCAGCTGGTTTTCCCAAGGGGTTTTCCCAATCCATGACCTCCCAGGAGCCGCATCCCAACCCAAACCCCTCACCTGGTGAAGAGCAGGTCGGCCTCGTACTTGAGCTGGAAGTTGAGGTGGGCAACGTTGTCCTCCTTGGTGCTCTCCTTCTCCTCGCTGTCACTGGAACAGCAGCAGGGCCAGGGGGTCAGGCAGCAGCCAAATCCCCCTGGGAATATTTTTTGGGAATGCTGAGCTTTTTTTGCATTTTGGTCAAAGCAGGATTTTATTCTGGGATTTTAATCATTAAAATGATTCGGAGGGTGGTGTCACCCCCAGCAGCTTAAAGTGGTGCAGGGGAATCCCCCTCTGCTCTAATAATTGGTGAAATTCAAAAAAATAATTAATTAATATTAATAATTTAGTTAATAAAACCAATTATTTATTAATATTTTAATAAATACTAAGTTGATTTAATTTTTCCCTTTCTTTGTAGGATTTTTCCCCTTGTACGATTTTCCCTTTCCTTATAGGATTTTCCCTTTCCTCATAGGATTTCCCCTTTTTTTTTCAGGATTTCCCACATTTCCCTGTGGGAAATCTTTACCTGTGCAGGAATGGGGAGTAAGAAGAACTTTGTAAAATTATTAGGAGCTATTTTTCCTGGGATATATTTGTGGTGAGAGCGTGGATGAGAAAGCAGCAGTGGCTGGAGATCCAGCAGAGCCCGGCAGCTTCCTCAGGCATGGAAAAATCACGGATGTAAATCCCCAGATAAACAAAAATAGCCAGGTTTGGGAGCACAGGGTAACCCACAGCAAGTGGGTCTCCATGGGGTTATTCCATGGAAAACCTCTGGCTCTGGAGGAAGGAATCCCAAGGAAAGCCAGCTGCATCCTGGGGTGCCCAGAGAAGCTTCCTGGAATTGTCCAAGGTTGGACACCCTGGGATCAGGGAAGGGGTGGGACTGGATGGGCCTTTTTTTCCAGCCCAAACCATTCCATGATTCTGTGATTCCAGAGGGAGAAAGCATCCCCAGACCTGCTGGCAACCATGTAGACCTCCATGCTCTGCAGGAAGATGGACTTGCTGAATTCAAAATCCAGGCGGAAAGCGACCTGCGGAGAAGGGAAAAACACAGGGAAAAACATCGGGAAAAACATCCCAGAGAATAAAATCCTGAAAGCTGAGCAGGGCCAGTGTGGGACCCTGCAGGACACACAATTCCCAATCCCACCAGGACTGAGCAGAGCCTTCCCAGGCAGAGAGGATTTGCAGGAATTCTCTCAGCCCCTGCGATGGGAGCTACTTGCGGCTCCCTGTGGAAGCAGATCCCTCCAGAGGCCCGGGATTGGCGGGAAGGGGAGGCAGCTGGAGAGAGCCAACACCAATAAAACGGGATAAATGTGATAAATGTCACATCTGCAGTGACCTCAAACCGTCTGGGCCGGCACAGCTGACTGGAATATTAAAGCTCCCGCGGCTCCGCAGCCAAAATTCCATTTCCAGCCTGTCTTTGTTTTGGCAGGAGCGGCACTACCTGATGGCCCACGGACGCATTCCCGACCCCGTAGGTCATGGGGAGCCAGCTCCTCGTGCAGCCACAGGCATCCCACTGGGATTTTTGGGAGTTTAAAGCCGAGCCTGGTGCCTGAGGCTCATCCATCATAATCCAGGAAAGGTTTCAGACGGATACAGGAGCTGGGGAGATTTTATCTCCAGATCCTGCTTGTGTTGGTCCCTTTTCCCACGGGTGGCAGGTGGGATTCCATGCAGATCCTGAGTGGATCTCCCCACTATTCTTTTCCCTACTGAACCCTGAATTTGATGTTTCCCAAGGGTTTGTGGTTTATAAAAATTATAAATTTGACTTGGGCTCATCCCAAATACTGGGAATACTGATTTGGAGGATGTCACCACCCAGGAGAGCTTGGACTGGCTCTGAGCAGGATCCAGAAGCACCTCAGGGCAAGGAAAACCTCTCAGGCAGGGAAGGAGCCTCATCCTGCAGGGAATCAGCTCAGGGAAGTTCCCATCTATGGTTTGAAGCCAACATTAAATTTTTCCAAAGGATTTGAGGCAAATTCTGTCACCTGGAGGAGCTGAGTTGGATTCTGGGGCTCTCCTGAGAACCAGGGCAGGATCCCAACCATCCCAGCTTCCCTAAGATGCCTTTCAAACTCCAAAAGGGAATAAACCAAAAGTTTATCTTCAAAATCCTGCTCAGGGCTGCCCAGATGTGACCCTGGGGGCAGAAGGTCCATGTGACAGCACAGTGGGAAGTTGGGAATGTCCTACCTTGGCCTTGGCTCGGAAGAAGGGGTAGCTGACGTTGCACACCCTCCTGGTGGGGTGTCTGTCGTCGCTGGCACAGTCGATGTTGATGTCGCTGTCATCCTGAAACAGGACATGAAGTCCTGTCCATGGAGTGTCCGGGACACCGGGAATGAGCCCCGGCTCTTTGGGAAACTGGGAACACCCGAGGGGCTGAAAACGGGCCTTGGCTTTGGGGAAACAGCCAACCAACCAATGACCAACCAGCATCCAACCAATGGCCTACCAATGGCCAATCAAATAATGGCCAACCAGTGGCCAACCAAAGGCCAACCAATGGACAATCAACCAATCACCAACCAACCAAAATCCAACCAGCCAATGACCAACCAACAACCTAAACCCAACCAACCAACGACAAGAGCCAACGACCAACCAATCAACCAATAACCAACCAACCAGCAACCAACCAATGACCAAAACCCAACCAACGAATGACCAAAACCCAACAAAACACCAACCAACCAATGACCAAAATCCAAACAAATTCCAATCAATCACTGGCCAAGAAACTAATGAATGAAGGAAGGATACAACCACCAACCAAGTATGAACCAAAACCCAACCAAAGGACCAGGCAAGCAACCAGCCAGTCATCCAACCCACCCCGCTCGCTGGAGCTGGGAATCCTTCCCGTGCATTTGTTGATGTTCCTGGAAAGGAGCATCTCTAGGAAGCAACTCCCAGTTTCCTGATGTAAATCCTCTTTATGAATTTAATTACAGCAGTGGATGAATTTAACTGCAGTGAATGAACAAACCTGATTATTCCTGGCATTCCTGATTTTTCTACGATGAGGAGTCATTGGGAAGCACTGAGAGATAACATGAGCTGTTATCCTGCATGGCCACCAGCTAAGCTGGAATTCCCTCACCTCAACACTGACGTTCCTGCTGCTGGAACACCCTTCCACCTCTCCAGCCAGGCAGGGATGGGATGTGGTGTCCATCCTCACCATGAGAGGATGAGCTATTCCAGTTTTTATCCCACAAGGGGTCATTTTGAGCTGCTGCCACTGGAAAAGTCCTACCCAGGAGCTGGAATATCCCAGCACCAGCCACCATCAACACCCTGGAGCTTCCTCCCACTCTTCTGTTGAAATTATGGACTTTTTGGGGCCACAGACACTTTTTATTTATAAGATGCAGATATCCATCCCCACTGGATCCTCCTTGATAAGGAGGGACAGACAGGAGCCTGTTATCCATGACTCCTCCCTGACCAGCTGCAAATATTCCCTACAACCACTGCTATCCGGTGCTTTCTCTTCCTCACCATCCCAGGGATTTTCCCTGCTCCCCTCACTTCGCTTGGAATAATCTCCAAAAAATGCATTTTTCTTATTTTGTGGGCAGCAAGCCCCACAATTTTCCTTTGGCACGGCTCGGAGAAAAACAAAGGAGATGGGATCTGCGGGCGGGGATGAAGTCATGGGGGGGTGAGGGAAGGCTCAGCAGCATCAGCACATTCCCAAACCTCGCTGGGAGCAGGGAGGAGTCGCACCAAGATCGAGCGAGTGGGGCAGTGAAATTTTTGGGGCACTCGGGGACCACTCCAGGGAAAGCCATGGAGAGGTGGCATCGCCCGGCTCGGTGCTGAGCTGTGGCCACATTCCCATGATCAGCTCCCACTTCCAGGAGTTATTTCTCAGCTGCAAAAACTCATTCCTGACGGGAACTTGGCGATGCGCAGGGAGTATTTTTAAACAACTGCAGGAGAAAAATAGAGGGAAATAATTTCCTCTGTGTTTGACCTTCGCTCAGGCTCTTAAAACTCAAAACCTTTTTGTATTTCCAAAATAAAGAGCTGGAAGTGCTTAGAAACGGAGCCCATAAACAGCTCTGATTTATGAGGGATGGAGACAGATTTGGGCTCTGCTTTGGGCTGCAGCTTTCTCCTCCTGCTGGGATTAGCAGCACCTCTGGAAAAGCCTGGATGTGCCCCGGGAGCTCACCTTGGGGATCAGGCTGGCGAACTGGAGGTTCCTGGAGAAGGAGATGTTGAGGACGGTGCTGTAGGCGTTCTCCCCGCGGTTTTCCAGCACGGCTTCCACGGCCACCCTCCTCCTGCTGCTCTCGATGACGAAGACGGAGGCGTCGAAGGAGAGGCTGAAGGCCGAGCAGTCGCCCCTGCGCAGCGCCCTCCGGCAGAATTCCCTGCAGGAAGGGGCATTCCCGGGATTTTACCACCACGGAAATCCCTGCTCTCCCCCTCTGTCCTGCTGTGCTGAAAGAGGAATTAGGGATTTTCCCCATCGTCCATAATTTGGGGATTTTTGGCCAATGGTGTGAAGATTTCTCAGTGATTATTAGGAACGCTCGGGGCAGCTGAGAT
>NW_005054366.1:2796163-2797795 GCF_000277835.1 Geospiza fortis
CGAGGCACGGCCACGGCTGCTCTGGGAATTCCAGCCCAGCCCCTCCCCACCCTCACAGGGAACAATTCCTTCCCAATATCCCATTGATCTCTCTTTCACCTAAAGCCATTCCCTGTGTCCTGTCCCCCCATCCCTTGTCCCCAGTCCCTCTCCAGCTCTCCTGGAGTGCCTTTAGGCTCTGAAAGGGGCTCTGAGCTCTCCCTGGACTGTTCCCTTCTCCAGGTGAACATTCCCAGCTCTCCCAGCCTGGCTCCAGAGGGGCTCCAGCCCTTGGAGCAGCTCCGGGGCCTCCTGTGGATGCAACCTTTAATAGCTCTGTAACCACGGAGCTGCAGTGTGGAATTATTTCCATGAGTCAAGCCCGTAATTGCCAGGTGGGTAATGCCAGCCTTGCAGTTATTCCCTGGTATTTCCTGATTTGTATCCCTGGAACTCATCACCATGGCACCAAATATTCGCCGGTTTGTGGATTCCCCGAAAAACCACAGACAGGGGGCCGGGAGAGGCTCAGAAGTGCCAAGGAGCACCTCATGGAGGGCTTGGATGAACCTTGGATGAAGGACCAGTGATGTCAGAATTTACAGAACGCAGATTGGGGCTGGATTTTTGGAGACTCCCCCAGCTGCTGGCACTCCTGGAGGATGCTCTGGGTCACCTACTCACATGGCACTGGGAATGTCACTTCTGGCATCCAGCACCAGGTCGGGGACACAGTGCTCGTCCTCGTTGCAGCCATTCCAGAAGGGGACCTGAGGGGACAAGGAGAGCAGCTCGGTGACAATTCTGCCAGGGATAAACCTGCCCTGGTGCCTTGGGAGGTGGAACCTTGGGAGGTGGCACTTGGGGAGGTGGCACCTGGGAGGCAGCACCAGGGAGGTGATACTTTGGGAGGTGACACTTTGGGAGGTGTCAGCTGCTACCTACAGAGACCCTGAGGGAGGTGGGCCACCCATCGTCCAGCATGGGGCCGTGCTCGGGGTGCTCCAGCTCGTAGTCGATGGAGAACGTCACCGGCTTCACATAATCCGCCGAGTCCTGGGGCACACGGAGAACACTGAGAGGAGCCTGGGGCTGCCTGGGCGGGGGCAGCCCCTCAGGGTGTCCCCAAAGGTCACACATCTGTCCTGCAGCCCCAGCCCAGGGCTGGAATGTAACAGAAAACAGATCCCATCTCCAAAGTTGGTCCGAGCCCCATCCACCCTGGCCTTGGATGCTTCCAGGGATCCAGGGGCAGCCACAGCTCCTCTGGGAATTCCATCCCAGCCAGGAATTCTTTCCCAATGTCCCACCTAGCTGTGCCCTCTGGAAGCCCCTAGGAGCTCCTCCCGTGCCTTGCCCCAGGGTGCAGAGGGATGCTCTGAAGGGAGATGTTTTTTTGGGCTAAATCACGAGCTCCGGCTCCATCTCCAGCCTCCAGTTTCCCAGAAGTTCACGGCAGTTCAGCCGGGGCTTGGGGCTGGGCCAGTCTGGCAGCTCAGGCCTGCCTGGCTTCCATGAGATTCTCCTCATTCCCTGGGAATGTTTGGGTTTGGCCAGGTTTGTGCATCAGCTGTTCCCTGCGAGCGAGGGATGCACCAGCTCTGCACCCCGGGGTGGGACCCTGCCGGAACACAGGGGGACACCACCAGCGAC
>NW_005054366.1:2798011-2808571 GCF_000277835.1 Geospiza fortis
GATCTCCCGCTCCCCACTCACCAGGACGTGGAAGGGCAGGGTGTGGCAGAGCTCCTGCCCGGCGGGCAGCACCAGCCCCCGCGGCGCCGCCCGGCCATCGTCCAGGTGCGCCCGGGGCGAGTAGCGGCGCTCGTCGATGGTCGTGTTGTACCTGAGCCCTGCAAGGACAGGCCCAGCTCAGCCCCTGGGGCCACACGCCCCAAACCCTGGGCAAAGAGTGGCCCCAGGGCCCATTCCCTGCTGAGGGAAATCCAGGGAAGTCCCAGGCAGTTCAGAGAAGCTTCCCGTCTCCAAGTGAGGGGTTTGGGGAATGTATTATTGCAAGGCCCTGTGTAAAATCTGTGCAGGCGTGGATTTGTTTGCCTCTCAAGTGTTCCCGTGCTGCTCTGGAGGAGCTGGAGCTCACCCCTCACCTGGATGATTTATGGAGATCCTTTGCTTCCTGCACTGCTGCTGGAAAGCAACTGGAGATTCCCAACCAAGCAGGGATTTCAGAGAACCACAGAATCTCAGAATGGTTTGGGGAGGGACCTTAACTCTCATCTCACTGCAGCCCCTGCCATGGCGGGGACCCCTTCCACTGTCCAGATGCTCCCAGCCTTGTCCAGCCTGGCCTTGGACATTCCAGGGATCCAGGGGCAGCCACAGCTGCTCTGGGAATTCCATCCCAGGGAACAATTCCCCCCCAATATTCCCAGGGAACAATTCCTTCCCAATATCCCATCTGTCCCTCTTTCAGCTTAAAGTCATTCCCTGTGTCCTGTCCCTCCATCCCTTGTCCCTCCCCAGCTCTCCTGGAGCTCCTTTAGCCCCTGGAAGGTGCTCTGAGCTTTCTTTGGATTCTTCTCTTTTCCTGGCTGGCTACCCTCAGCTCTCCCAGCCTGGCTCCAGAGCAGAGGGGCTGACTCTTTATTTCCAGGGGAAATAAAGGTAAAATCAAATAAATAAGGAAATCCCACTCAGATTTTATCCCACAGGGACAGCAGCAGGGATAAAAATGCTGTATTTGACAGCACAAAACAAAACCCTTGCTCTGGGCAATGGGAGTTTTTCCTTGGCTTTGGATGCTGATTTTCCTTGGACGGCGTTTGCTGCTGGCTCGCAGGGGCCGAGCCGCTATCGCTTCCCTGCTCCGCTGACTCCCGGGAATCCGCCGGGGATCACTCGGGGTCACGGCTCCATCCAGGGGTTTAACGGGAGGGCTGGCCAGCTCCAGATTCTCTGGGATGTTGTGGAAAATGCACATCTGGCCGGCAGATGTGTCCCGCTGCAGTGGGAGGCAGAGGGATGGATGAGCCCTGCGGAACACGGGCCGGGCACGTCCTCTCCTGTCCCATCGGGGTGACATTCCCGTCACTTGGAGCATGGAAAGGCAAATCCCAGGAGAGCTCAGCCCAGGGGGTAGGTGAGGGATGAAGTGGGATTTATCCTGGGGGTGTTTCTTTGGCAGAACATCCACCAGAACCCAGAGACTCGGCCGGGGCAGGGACAAACGTGAGTGACACCAAAGTGGCGGATGGACACGCGAGCTCCTCCGAGCTCCTGGGTGGGTTCCTGTCACAGACACATTTTATGAAAAATCCTTTCCTTAGGATTTTTTCTCCTGAGAAGCTAGGAGGTCTCAGGAACAAAATGTAAACATTGATTATCTGCTGCTGTGGAATGCAACAGGTGCATCTGTGATTGGTCCATGTTGGATGTTTCTAATTAATGGCCAATCACAGCCCAGCTGTCCGGACTGTCTCGGTCAGTCACAAGCCTTTGCTAGCATTCTTTTTCTATTCTTAGCTAGCCTTCTGATGAAATCCTTTCTTCTATTCTTTGAGTATAGTTTTAATATAATATATATCATAAAATAATAAATCAGCCTTCTGAAACATGGAGTCAGCTCCTCGTCTCTTCCCTCATCCTAAGACCCCTTGCGAACACCATGACACTTTCCATCCCAAAAGTTGGGTTTTCCATGGGGCTGGAGACCTGGGCAAGGCAGGAATTGGGGTCCTTACCCACGCTGGCAGTCTGGAAGTGAGCAGAGAGGAAGAGGGCGGTGAAGCAGACGAAGGCCCTCATGCAGGTGGCCTCCTTCCCGTTGCGCTTGCAGTCCTTGGTGAAGATGTTGATCTTGGGGGGCTCGAAGCGGAGGCTGGCGTTGATCTGCACCACGCTGCGGGACCTGCAGGGTGGGGAGAGGGCATGGGATGGGCTCTGGCTCGGGATGGGACATCCTGGAGTCTCCCACAGCTCCAGGTTTGCCTTTTTCACTCCTTTTCCCTCCTTTTTGCAGAAGGTTGGAAGACCGAAGGTGCTCTCCAAGCAGAGCCCAGGGTGACCCATCTCGGGTGGGCACAGCCACCCTCCATCCCAACAGCTTCAAGGGACTCTCCAAACATTCATTAATTAATATTTGAAAATATTGCTCTAATTAAACCAGAGCAGAAGGAGCCTGGGCAAATCCCCACAAATGAATTTGGAACTTTTGGAGAACTATGGATGAAACTCAATGGAAAATGAACCCTGGCATCTCTTTAGGGCCTGAGGGTATTGAGATCCCACAGCCCCGTTGGACAGGGGATGGTTATTCAGGAAAGACGGCTCAGATTGTTGTGATACCAGTTTTTCATGGAAAAATTTTGGCATGATCTGGGCAGAGGAAAGAGGGAGAGGGCACCACAGATCCCTGGCTCACCAGAGCACCACGGCGTTTCCCAGTGAGCCCACGGCCAAGTCCACGAGCCCGTCCTCGTTCAGATCCAGCTGCCCGTGGATGCTGCATCCAAAATACATCAGGCCCGGAGCGAGGTCGGCGGCCGCGATCCGCTGGAAAGGAATGGGAGCAATCCAGGCTGGATTCCAGCAGGAGCATCCCTGCCTGCCAAGGCTTTGCCAGGCTGACTCCGCCTCGCCGCTGAAAATCCCCCGTTCCAAGAGAGCATGCTAAACATGGTTTTCCAGGGAATTTCTCTTTGGAAAAGAGAAAGCATTTGCTTCGAGAGCAATTTCTCTTTGAAGATACCATCCAAGGTTGTTACTGGATTTACCCTGCATATTTAACATTTATCAAAAGTGTAATAAATAAATAAGAAAAATAAATTAAAAAAAATTATAATTAATTCATCTATAGCAATCCCTTGCAATGACTGCTAAACATTGCCTCTAATTCAAACCTTTTTCCCCACTATTCCATGGAATAATTCTGGGAAAAACCATCCAAGATTGTGGAGTCAACCATCCCCCCGGCGCTGCCAAGGCCACCACAAAGTGTCCCCACGTGCCACATCCACACATATTGAATTCCAGCAGGGATGGGGACTCCACCACTGATTTCCAATGCTTGAATTCCAACATTTTGTCTTGGATGCCTCAAAAGAGGGAATACCTGGCCATAATAATTAACAATTAAATCCCAAGTGTGAATTTGTCCTTAAAACAGGGACAAATTATATTTTTCCCACGAAAGACGAGGAAAACCAAGCACGGGGAAGGCCCACCTGCTTGTATTTCTTCAGGATGGTCTCCTGGAATCCCAGGAAAACGTAAATGGCTCCTTGGTGCTCGTCCTCCAGAGGGGCCCCGACCACCAGGTCGTTGTAGGAGTCCTGGTTGAGGTCGGGAACGGCGGCGATACAGGAGCCAAAACGGGAATTCTGGTAACTCTGGAGGTCCACCAGGGCTCCGCTGGGAACAAAGAGGCTCTGCCAAGGAAAAAAAGGAAGGAAGACAATTCCCAAAGCATCAGCAGCAAGGCTGGGAAGAGGAGAAAGCATCAAGCGAACAGCGTGGTGATGTGGGAGGGATTCCCCAAGGAAGGAGGGGGGAGCATTCCCAGGGATGGGGGATTTTGGAGCACATCCCTGGGGAATGAGGAGCCCTGTGCCCCCCCTGAGCCAGCCCCACATCTGCTTTGCACCCTAAATAAATAATTCGATAGTAATAGTAGTAGTAGTAATAACAATAATAATTCCATATTAATAATACATTCCATAACAAATATAAATTCCATAATAGTAAACATCCCATACTCATAAGAAATTATATAATAAATACAAATTTCATTATTATTAATAATAATAACAACGACAATAACAATTCCATAAATAATAAAGTGCTTTGGGTGTAGGGATTCCATGCTCCAGGTGGATTTTATTTGCTTCATAATTCCAACTGGGGGAATTCCTCATCCAGAGCAGCAACTTCCACAGGGAAGCACCTTTAGGCTCTGGAAGGGGCTCTGATCTCTCCCTGGAGGGAGCAGGTTTGGAGGATGCCGCGTGGCTGGAGATGGTCTCTCCAGAGGGACATTCCCATGTGGCAAAGATCCCATTCTCCCCCTCCCTCGAGACCCCACCAGGGGACACAGGCACAATGACAGCACCCAGATGTGCCAGTGATGTCCCCAGGTGTCACTCACCCCGTGCAGGGAGTACACGTAGACCTTGCCCCTCTCCCTGCCCTCACTGAAGAACATGGGCGCTGCCACCAGCAGCACGTCGGTGACGCCGTCGCCGTTCACGTCCAGGGAATTGATCTCACTGCCGTAGTAGGAGCCGATCTGGGGGAGACAGGACGGGGTGGGAATGATGCCACCATCCCTCTGGATCCACAGGGACATCCCAGCCCTGCCACAGCCGCTGAGGATGCTGCCACAACCGGCTGTCTCGGGTTGGAAATGGGGGTGTGTGTTCTGTCACCATCTGTCAGAGCTGGGGCAGTTCTCTGCTGTCCATGGGGCAGTTTTCTTTATCTCTCCCACAGCCAATCCTCCCTCCAGGAGATCTCTTATGTTAGTGGGCCATTAATTATCTTCTGTTCCATTAATTATTAATTATCTTCTGTCCATGGCCACTGAGTGTCCCTGCATGGCTGATCCAATTCCATCATCCCATGGGGAGATGCTCCGCCCAGGGGAGGAGCCAAGCATTCCCACCTGGGTATAATCTGAGGTTTGGGACACCAGAGAGAGCCTTTCCCACTGCATTCCCAGGGGAACACCAGGCCCATCTGCAGCAGCCCTGGAGCTGCAGAGGAAAACTCCCCCCTTGTGCAGGATCCCTGCTCCAGCAGCAGCACAGCTGGCACTGCAGGGGGCCGAACCCCCATTGGGATGGGGCTGTGCCACCCCTGACACACAGGGAGCAGCTCCTGCTCTCACTCTGGCAGTGGTTCGTTTTCTTTTCTGTACTATTGCATTTGTATTTTTAATTTTCTTGGTAAAGAACTGCTATTCCTATTCCCATATCTTTGCCTGAGAGCTCCTTAATTTCAAAATTATAATAATTTGGAGGGAGAGGGTTTACATTTTCCATTTCAAGGGAGGCCCTGCCCTCCTCAGCAGACACCTGTCCTTCCAAACCAGGACACCAGCACATCCATGGCTACGCGGCGCTGCCGAGCCGTTCCAACATGGGAAAACCAAGGGAGAGGGTTGATTTTTCCAGGGGGGAAAAGCGGCACGGCATTCCCGGCTGGAATTACCTGCTCTCCCTTGAGGGCCTGGTGGATGGTGAGGTTCCTGTTGCTGTGCATGGTGAACAGGATGACCTTGCCCGTGTGGTTGAACCGCGGCGCTCCCGCCACGTAGATCCGCTCGTGCTTGGTGGAGACGACGGAGGAGACGGTGTAACCTGGAAAGGGATGGACACGGAGTGAGAACTCCCTGCCTGCTCCCGGGCTCTGCTTTCCATTAGCCCCCAGCTGCTGACACAGTTCTGGCCGCCTCCCAAAAATGGGAAGCTTAAAAACCGGGATTTTTGCAAAGACGAAATCACCCAGAGGGACCCCGGTGCCTCTGAGCCGCCCGCTCCGGTGCTGCCACGGCCGGGGCTGTGCCGGGAGTTTTGGCACTGCCTGATCCCCACTTCCTGTGCAAATCCTTCTTTTATCGAAGGTGATTCCAATTCCTGCAATTCCCAGACTTGTGGGTGTTTTATTTCATGGCTCACATCAAGTTGGACAGACACTCTGAGGTGCTGAGTGTTGGGAAGTTGCAGCTCCCACTGCTCCGGGAACACCGGGCAGGAAAAGCTTTCCTGGTGCTTCATGTCAACATTCCCAGTCCAAGAAAAGCCATGAATCCATCAAAACCATTCCTCCTGATGGAAATAACCCTGCCTAAGCCAGTGACCCCGAGCAATCCCTTTTTCCTGCTGGGATCACCCCCTGGGCTGCGGCACTTCCATGGCTGCAGATGGGATTTTGTAGGAATATAAAGCTGGGGCTGGCAAATCCCAATTTTCAACCCCAAGTCCAGGTTCCTGAACCTTCAGGCTCAGGTTTAAATTCCAATGAAATCCTTAGAAGTGGATTTGGGTGCCCAGAGAAGCTGTGGCTGCCCCATCCCTGGAATGTTCCAATCCCAGGCTGGATGGGGCATGGAGAAACCTGGGATAGGGGAAGATGGAATGGGATGAGCTTTAAGTTCCTTTCCAACCCAAATCATTCCAGAATTCTGAGATTCTATGGAACTCAAAGTCTGGCCAAGCATGAAAATGAATCACATTCCCTGGGATCACATCCAGTTGAATTCCGAGTATCTTCATGGATTTTCAGATCCCTTTCGCTGCTCACCAGCCTTACCTGGGGTTCCCAAAAATGCCCCTCCTGGAGGGATATTCCTAAACCAACCACCAGCCCTGAGCCCCTCAGGCTGCTCCTCAGCAGGATACATCATCATTCCTTAATATTCCCGGATTTCTCACTCCAGGCAGTGGTAAAGAGAGCCCAGCTGAGCTCCCACAGGGATTCCCATGGGACACCCATAGCCAATCCAGCTCGAGGGACACTCTGCTGTCACCCCACGGATGATCCACGTGTCCCCATTCCCAGGGAAGATCCTTGAGGCGCTGATCCCACAGAATCCCACCTCTCTCCCCTCCACGGGACAGCCCCATCTCTGAGGAGAGGCTGCATTTCTCAACCCAGGCTGATATTTTTATTCCAGAGCTGCAGTGGCTGCACATGGAATGGATTAACCCAGCAGGTATTTCCTGCCTAGGCATGAAATTCCATCGGAGCTTTGAAAGCACTCCAAGAAAAGCTGCGGATCACCCGCCGGCTCGGCTGCTCCTGAATTTAAATCCCATTTGTGCCCCGCTCCGGGGTCGGAGCCGGGCTCTTCCCAGGTGAGGATGATCCTGTGCTGCATCCCACAGCTCTCCCGTGAGCAACACCCCGTGCTTCCTCCTTTTTTAAGGATAAAATCCTGAACTTCCCCCATGTGGCAGCACGGCCTCGTTCAGCTTTCCCACCTAAGTAGGCCCCGTGGTTTTTCAGCTCCTCTGGAAATTCCTGCAGGTAGGATTCCCGCAGAGGGATGACCTTCCCACTGCTGGTCTCCTTCAGGACAGCTCCGTTCCAGTCGTAGGCTCCCACTGCTCCCAGCAGGATCCCGTCCTGTGGGAATACAGCAGTTTGGTGGGATTTCTTCCCAGGTGGAGGCAATCCCATCCCTCTGATCCCACACAGACCAAAAACACCTGGAATGCTGGAGGGTTTTAAAACTCCTGGAATGACACTTCCACCCTATTCCTGTTTTTCCAATGTGTTTTTTCCTCCCCAGTGAATTCCCAAGAGCTTTTTCCATGGACATCCCAGCACGTCCTTCCCAAGAGGTCATGGCATCAGGAGGATCTGCTGCAGATCCCAAGGGATGCTCGGGTCTCCCAACACCTCCCTTTCCCATGGGATAACCCAGCAGCAATTCCTTGTCCTCGTGTTAATTATTTAACTCTGTAATTAATAATTGTCCCAAATCCCAGTCTCCCACCTGGAGCGGGGGGTGATAAACAGGACAAGGCAGGAACAACAACAACAAAAAAATTCCCACATTTCCCCTCTTACTTCCACAACATGGGATGAAAATCCAGTCTGGGACATTTCCAGTCCAAAGGAGATCTCGTTCTTGTTGGTTCCTTAAACAAAAAAAAAGGGAATTTGTGTTTAATGGAGAGTTTTGCTTTCCTGGAACAGCTCCATGGCCTCCTCTGGAATTGCTCCAGCAGCTCCGCATCCTCCTGATGATCCCATTTCTCCCTAAATCCCCCAATTCCACAACCTCGTGCTGTCAGGAGGTCTGGGAGCTCTGCTGGGATGCAAGTTCTCCCCTTGCAGAGCTGCAAGGTCACCAAAAACTGGGGATTTGGAGGTTTTTGCTTCGTAATTCCAACTGAGGGAATTCCTCATCCAGGGTAACTTCCACAGGGAAGCGCCAGGCTGGACAGAGAAAACTGGGAAACTTGTGGGGAGTTTATGAGCTGGTTTGAGCCAAAATCCCCCAAATTCAAGATGTTTCACTCCCAGTGCAGGCCCTCCATCTTCTGTTCCAATTGTTCATTCCAGGCTGCATTTTTCCTCTGAAATTCGGATAAATTTAGTTTGGGAGGGTGACAAAGTTGTCACAAGAGCTGACATTTAAGACAGAAATATTTCCTGATATTTCATTTCAGCCAATAAACCCGAAATCCCAAAATTATTCCCATAATCTCCTGATGTCTGGCACCCCGGGAAGCTCCTGTGTGTTGGCTTTCCTGTTTACAGCCCTGGAACTTGATGGATGAGGAAGACACCGACGCCCAAATTCCCCCCATACCAAATCTCCAAAGGTTTTCTATAAAAAGGAAAAATCAAAGCCACCAGAATTCCTCTGGCTGGAATGAGGTGTGTCCTTTGGAAAAGGGATCTCTGCTCCCGATATCTGAGGGACACAACCACTCCAAATAAAGATATTTCCTCAAATCTGAAGATGCTCCAAGCAGGATTTTGGGCTGAGATGTTGCGGAAGCCTTGTCCAAATTCGGGGAAAAGAAGGATCAGCACATTTGCAGCCCTGGGATGTGCCGGGGAGGAGCATCCCTCACCTTCCAGGCTGAAGATCCTCTCTCCCAGGGCATCCACAATGTCCTTGAGGGCAGCCTCATCGGTGACGTTGAAGAAGTGTTTGTCATCGGGGTCGCTGGCGATGAATTTGATCTCGTTCAGAAAGGCCTCGGGGTTGATTCCTCTCCTGTTGTAATAACCCAAGACCTGGTTGGGGAACAAAATGCGAGACTTTCATGGAATTAGAATTCCCAGGTGGTTTGGGATAGGAGGGATCTTACAGCTCATCCCATTCCATGGGCAGGGACACTTTCCTCTACCCCAGGCTGCTCCAAGCCCTGTCCAGCCTTGGACACCTCCAGCGATGGGGGGCCAGCAGCTCCTCTGGGCCATTTTCCCAGGATGGATAAAACCATCCCAAAACCCTTTGGGCTGTCCACGTGGGAGAAGCCCCATCCTCGGATCTGACACCGCTTTGTGGGAACAAACAGAGGAACCGCTGCAATTCCTCCTGGATGGGCATTCCTCATGGAATTTGGGGTCCTGCCTGTCCCTGATCCTGGCACCAGCTCCAGCAGCTGAATCCTGAGCTGAGCATCCCAAAAGCAGCACTTGGAATTCTTGGAATGTTCCAGGAGCGGTGGGGATGGACAGGAGCTCTTGGAATGTTCCAGGAGCAGTGGGGATGGACAGGAGCTCTTGGAATGTTCCAGGAGTGGTGGGGATGGACAGGAGCTCTTGGAATGCTCCAGGAGCGGTGGAGATGGACAGGAGCTCTTGGAATGCTCCAGGAGCGGTGGAGATGGACAGGAGCTCTTGGAATGCTCCAGGAGCGGTGGGGATGGGCTGTCCTGGTGCTTTGGGATTGCTGGAGCGCACAGAGGACCTGTTGGAATGCTCCAGGAGTGGTGGGGATGGACAGGACTTCTTGGAATGCTCCAGGAGCAGTGGGGATGGACAGGAGCTCCTGGAATGCTCCAGGAGCAGTGGGGATGGGATTCGGGATTCCTGGAGCACCACCACGCTCTGCAGGGCTCCCAGACCCCCAGAGTCCCGTCACTCACCGCCACCGCGTATCTGGTGACGTTGTCCCTCTCGCTGTCCTCGATCACCTTCTCCAGGTCAGGGCTGTCGTGGGACTCTCCATCTGTGATGACAATCATTACTCTCTTTGCCCCTTTCCGGCCACCTTTCCGAAACGCTTCTGAGCTGCAAGTGAAGAGATGCCCCGGGCTGCTCAGCCCCGCCAGCTGCGCGGGGGCTCCGCCGCCCACCGAGCCCGCCCCGAGCGGGGTGTGGGAACCCTCGGGAAATGCTCTGGGATGTGGATTTCCCCACTTTTTGCAGGAAAGAGGTCGTAATTCAGGAAAATCGGGTGAGGGAATGGATCTGGAGTTGGCCAGCGGAGTTCTGGCTGTGGCCTATGGGGCCTTTCCCTGTGGGGGAAAATTTCTTCATCCATTATCCAGCCCTCCCAAAATCCCATGATTTTGACAAAGCACGATCCCAAATTTCAGCATATTTATGGAAAAGGGACACTGAGCAGGGCTGTGGACTCTGTGTGACACAAATCGTTCAGGACCTTGCTCGGATCTGGCCAGGATCCACCTAAAACTTTTCCAAGCTGCCCAGAGCAGTGCTGGAATCACCATTCCTGCAGGGATTTCCAAACGACATGGATGTGGCACTTGGGACATGGTCAGTGGTGGCCTTGGCAGTGCTGGACTTGATCTTTGACCTCTTTTCCAG
>NW_005054366.1:2808595-2815878 GCF_000277835.1 Geospiza fortis
AGCAGGAATACAAGGGCAAGGATTTGTCCCTTTTTTTGCTTATGAAATGTAGGGAGATTTATAGGGATTTATAAAGGAAAGGGAGGAGGTGGAGCTGTCCTGAGCTTCTGGGGACTCTCCAGAGATTTCCTGGAGAGCTCCAGGACCTGGGGCTGAATTTGGGGGCTGGGAGCTCCTCCCTGGGGTCTTCCAGGGAGAGGCCACAATTCCAGAGCCTGCCCCAGTTGCAAACGAGCAATTTTGGGAAGCGCCACTGCCAAAGCTCCCCCCAAATCGCATTTTCCTACAAACCCTGGCGATTCCCCCAGTCTAGAGCAGCAAGGAGAACAAAGGGAGAGGGAAGGATGGGGAAAAAACGGGGATTTGGAGGTTTTCCTGGGGATGGGAGCAGGGTCGTGAGGGGTTTTACCGAGCGAACTCGATGCCGTAGGCGGTCCTGGTCTCGGTGCCCCCGCGCTGCTCAATGTGGCTGGCGGCCGCCACCACGTCCTGCACGGACCTGTAGTCGTTCAGATGGAACTCATGGACCACGTCCTCTCCGTACTGCACCACTCCCACCTGGGAACGACGGCAATGGCACCAGGAAGGCCAACAGACCGAGGTCCTGCCCGCCACGAGCGCTGTCAACCGCCGGAGTCGCCAGCCACGGGTAGAATTCTCTACGCTCATTGTTTTCGAAATTCCATCGCACAGATTTCCCTCCATGGGGTCGTTATTAATTCCCAATTTTACGGCTCTCCCCCCTGCTCTGCTCCCAAGTTTTGGAGGGATCCAGATGTGCCAGACTGTCCCAGGTTGGACCCACAGCATCTCCAGGTGAGACCAAACTGGGTTGTTTTGGAAAATTTGGAATATTCCTGCTCAAATTCCTGCCTGAATCAACCCATGATTACTCAGAGCAAGAGCATGGAGAGCTCCTTTCCATGGGATTTCATCCTCCCTGTTCCCATTGGGATGTGGGATCCCTCCATAGCTCACTTAGGGACATTAATGGGAGCGTTTTCTTCCCATGGGATGAGTCGAAAATCCCAATATTTGGACAAATTCCAGCAGCTTGACAGAAAAGGGACATTGGGAATGGCCCTGGGATGACACAGGGCCTCACCTGGATCTGTCCAGGACCGATGTAAAACTTTTTCAGGATGTTTATCAGGAAGTGCTGGACTTCAACCCATGGATAAATGCTGTTGGATCCATCCAGAACGATGATGATGTCCATGTAGGTCTGGCATCCTGTGGAAAATCCAGGGATTTATTAAACGTCCTCTTGCAAAGGGGCAGATTTATGGCTTCACTTCCAGCCAGGTACGTCCTCTTAGGATTTCTTGGGGAAAAAAATCTGATTTCAATCGTTTGGGAAAGAACTTTGGGCTCCAGCAAGGTGGGGAGAAGCCACAGGAATCCTCTCTGCTGTGAAAAGATGGGATCACTTCCTAGGAATAACACTCAGCGGCATCATTTGGGATTCAGCTTTGGAATTTGATCCCATTTAATATCATTCCACACTTCAAAGAGGAGCAGGATCCGGCTCCGCTCCTCCCGCAGAGCCGTTCCTGATCCCTGAGTCATTCCCAGCCCTGCCATGGAAAGCAAGGCGGGCATTTCCTCCCTTCCCATGAAATCCTCGGCAGCCAAAAACCCTGGAGGGGACCCCAGGGCTCGGCTCTGCAGCCGGAGCAGGAAGGATTTGAGGATTTTTTCCAGTGGGGAAAATTGCTCAGGATCATCTCAGTCTGGCTGGTGTTTTACAGCGTTCCTTGGTGATCCTGGATTTCAGAGATTTATCGGCTGCTCTTTCACCCTACAATTTTTAATGGATGAAAGAATCCATGGATTGGAGTCACTCATGGATCACTAGGATTCTATGTGTTCCTCCATCCCATCCCAGGAATCAGGGAGAGGAGCCGACCCTGCATCCCATTAAATAAACACTTCCTAAAACTCCCTAAAATCCCAATTATCCTTTGCAGCGAGGGCTGGAACATAATGAGGGAAGTGACACTGGGAATTCGATGATGCCTTTACTGCCTTGATCCCGAAAATCCCATTTTTCCAAGCCCCTGTTTATGCCCTGGGAATTTGGTGGTGGGTTCTGCCTTTCCTGCCTTGATCTCCCCCAGATCCCATTTTTCCCAGCCCATCTGCCCTGGGAATTAACCAACACCAGAGGGGTTCTGGAGCTGGGCAATCACATCCCATGGGATGAGGAGCTCCCAGGAGCAGGACAGACTTGTGGGAATCCTTCCCAGCTCCAGGAAAGGCAGGAAACTTCACTTCAACCCTCCAAAACAAAATCCCAGCTCCAAATTCCCAAATTCCAACATGTTTGACTCCTGGTCAACGAGGGCTCTGTTTTGTGCAGCCAAAATGGGATTGGAGACAGGATTGGAGCAGGGATGGGAGCGGGGATGGGAGCGGGGATCTTGGTCCTCACTCTGCAGAGCCGGAGCCACGGTTCTGGAGAAGCGGAAGTTGGAGTTGACGCGGGAACACATTCCCGTGGTGTAGTAGGAGCTGCCACACTCGTGGGACCACAGGGGGCTGCAGGCCTAAAAAAATGGTAAAAAAGCGGGATTTGGTTCGAAGGATCCCGTTCCCGTGGATGTGCTTTATTTTAATTTATTTTTTCCACTTAATTTAATTCCATTTAATTCTATTTTAATACATTACATTTTATTTTATTTCATTTTATCAATAAATCCCCATAAATCTCCCTACATTCCATAAACAAAAACCCACCGAGAGGAACCTCCTGACACCTTCCCGTCCCGGCGCACATTCCCAGATTCCCAGCCCACGTTCCCGGGCATGCTGCTCACCAGGAAGCTGCTGTCCCTGGGGTTGGTGGCCAGGCTCAGGCCCAGGCGCATGTTGTCCTTGCGCTCCGACACGTTGGACAGCGTCACCCGCCCTTGGGAGAGAGGCTGGCATCAGGGACACTCCCAGAAAATCCCAAATGTCCCCCGGAATCCCCACAGCAACCGGGAATTGTGTGCTGGAGAGCAATCTCTGCCGGCGTAACTCTGGGTTTTGGGGATTTTTGGGAGGTGAGAAAAGATTTGGAAAACCCAACATCACACGCACTTGGGAGAGAGGCTGGGATCAGGGACATTCCCGGGAAATCCCAAATGTCCCCTGGAATCTCTGGAGGAAATGGGAATTGTGTGCTGGAGAGGAATCTTTATTCCAGGTTTTTTGGAAGGTAAGAAAAAACTTGGAAAAATTGGGTTTTTTCCTAGATGAACAACCAAGGAAGGAAATTTTTTTTGGAAATGAGGCTGGGAGCTGGAGAGGAAGAAACCCCTCGGAGTGCTCAGCTCCTCATCCTGGATTCCCAGGGAATCCCTGTTTTTCCCATGGCATAGCCCAGAAATTGGGAACAGCCCCCAGCACAGCCCTGTCAATCCTAAATGGGATTGGTCACTGAGTTGCGTCCCAAATCCTGATCCAACTGTTCCTCTGGAAAACAGCTCCCCATGAGCCAGAGCTCCCCCTTTGGGAAGCAAAATGGGAATCATGGAATAATTTGGGAATTTAAAGCCCATCCACTGCCACCTTCCACCACCCCAGGGTGCTCCAGCCCCATCCAACCTGGCCTTGGGCACTTCCAGGGATCCAGGGGCTTCTCTGGGACTTCCACCTTCCCAGGGAGGAATCCCTTCCCAATATCCCGTTTTCCAGGGATAATTTGGGATGTCAGGGACTGGAATGCCGTACCCAGGTTGAGCTTGGTGCAGTTTCCGTGGTTGTCACTCAGCACCGGACACTTGTAGACGTCTCCGGTTTTCTGCTGCCCGTTGGATTCGTAGGGAGCTCCCACCACCAGCCTACGGAAAACATGGATCTGTCAGCACCGGGACAATGGGAATCCCCTGGGAAAAACCCCCTCAGCCACAATTCCCGGGTTTGGGAGTGGCAGCAGAGGGCCCCAACCTCAGTGGGAGGAAAGCTTCTCCTTCTCTTCCCACTGGAAAGAGAAAAAAGCTGGGAATGTGACTCTGCCCCCTGGAATTATGGAATTCATTCCCATCAGCTGCAAGGAACGGATTCCTGGAGGGGAGGGAGGGATCCAAATCCATCTGGAAGCACAGGGAGGAGCAGGGAAGCAGCTCCAGGGCGGCACCAAATCCCTCAGAATCATTATGGATTGTCCCTTCTCTCCACCGCCTATGGAGGAGCCTTTCCACAGGGTCATGGAATGGTTTGGGATGGAAGGGACCTTAAGGATCATCTCATCCCAACCCCTTCCATAGACCTCCCACTTCATTCCCAGAACATCACCAGGACATGGATATGGATGCGGGATTCCAGCAGAACCAGAAGGAATAACAAGGAGCTGGTGGAGTGCTTCCAGCAAATCCTGCTGGGATCCACAAGGAATTTTTTCCCAGAAAATCATGGGAAAAGGGATTTGCTCCAACCCAGAGCTGTTATTAACAGCCCTGAGCTGAACATTGGGATCTCCAGTGGTGGGTGAGGAAATTGGGAAGGAATTTTCCCAGGGAAAACCCTGGAAAAGGGAATTTTCTCTAAGCTAGGGTTGTTATGAGCAGTGGGAGATGAACATTGGGATCTCCAGTGGAGGGAAGGAATTTTCCCCAGGAAAACCCTGGAGAAGGGAATTTGCCCCACGCTGGAGCTGTTCCGAACATTGGGATCTCCAGCGGACATCGGGAATTTTCCTGCTCTCCAAAAGAAGGGAGCTGCTGAATCCCATTCCCCAGCAAGGACACCAACATCCAGCTGAGATATTTTTGGGACATCCAAAAATTTTTCCAAACTTTTTCTTGACCACAGCATTCCAACCCAGCAACCCAAAAGCAGGAAGAGCGCAGGACCTAAGGAATCCATCCCTTCTTTCCAGGCTACCCCAAAAATCCTCATCACCACGAGATGATGGCAACTGCCGCTCCCAAAATAAATGGGATTTTTTTTTTAATTTTTTAGCTTCCCAAAAAATCCTAGGGATGCAACCATCCCAGTCTGGATCTCCAGATAAACAGGAGCTCTTTTGTTCCACAGGGCCCTTCCCAGCAGCTGGAAAAGCCACCGGCACAGATGTTCCCTGTTAGACCAGGAATTGTCATTCCTTAAAAATGTTGCTGCTCCAAAGACAAACATCCCATTCTTTTATCCCAAACCGGAATCACTCACCCAAGGAAAAGCTCCCGAATCCAAGGATTCTCATGGAAACACTTCCTGAATTACGGCTTAATGTGGGAATTCACCACGGGAAAATCATCTCCAGCTGGAGCTGTCCTCAACAGCATCCAGGAAAATCTGGGATTTTTCAGGAGTTTGCTCGTTTTCCTGAGGCTCTCCCACACTCTCATGTCCATTTAGGTTGTGGAGAGGAGGGAAAAGATGGAAGATCAGGAAAGGGAATGGGAAAACCTTGAGGATGAGGAGGGATAAAGATGGAGGCTCCTTGGAAAATGAGGATCTCCTGCTGTAATTCCCAATTCCCAAAGAATTTCAGGTACATGGAATTTCATGAACTTCTGGGAGCAGCTCCAGCTTCATGCGCCCCCCATCCTGCAGGGGATCCTCTTGGAGACTTTTCCATGAATTAATATTCCCATATTAATATGATCACACCACCCATTAATCAATATTCCCAAAAAAACAGCGGGTTTGGGGTCGGATCATCCCTTTGGGATAACAAGGCAGACCCAAAGGAAACCCAAACATTCCCAGATTTTGCCATGAATGAGGAGCGGCTGCGGAGCTCCCGAAGCCGGAATCCTTGTCTCCCAAAAAAACAATGGAATTGTTTTCCCTTTTTGGTTAAATGGGAATCATTAATCAGCTGGAGCTGTCAAATCCTCATGGAAACTTGGCAGCTCGGGAAAAAGGCTTTTCCAGCTGTTTGGAAGGTGTTTTTAGGGATGCTGCTCCACTCTTCCTTTACTTGGAAACTCAGGCTAGAAATCCTGGATTTTTCCTTCCAAAAAACCAAAAAAAAAAAAAATCAGGGATTTGGGATGGGTTGTCCCAAATTCCCAAAAATATCCAAATAATCCAGCTCATCCCCAGAAAACTGGAGCATCCTGCTATAGAAGGGAGACATTCCCGGGTTTTTTCAAGCTGTCCCCCTCCACACATCCTGGGATCATCCCAAATCTCCCGATTTTTCCCTGGGTTCCCAAGAGGGAAGCGGCTCCTGCATCACAACTTGGCCAAAAAACGAGGCTTTGAAAGAAAATCAGAACCAAACAATTCCTGCCTTGCCTCCCTCTCCGTTCCCTGCTCCCGGAGAAAACAAAGGGAAAAAAACCAACAGGGATTAAGTGGGAAAAGCTCTGACTGCTCCAAGCTGTCTGAGGATGGATTTTTAACTTTCATCCCAAAAAAAATAAGGAGAGAAAAAGCAGGAATACTGCAGGATATTGCTCTGCAAGCAAAGCCCAGTGCTGGGTCCTGATTCCCAATTTTCTGGCCAGGCTGGGAATGGGGAATGGGATGTGTCCATGCCTGCAGGCTTGGAAAGGCTCCAAACCAGCAAAATCCAGGAATTCTGGAATGGTTTGGGTGGGAAAAACCTTAAAGCTCATCCCATTCCACCCCTGAGCTCCAGACCCTGATCCTGGACAATCCCGGTCCGAGCAAAGGGAAAAGGAGGAGGGGGAAAAAAAAAAAACAGGGAAAAAAATCTTCTGGCTGGATCGAAAGCCAGAATTGTGCTGATCTGGAAAAACACTTCCAGGGGTTTCTGTTTTCCAGCTCCTGCCAGAGGTTTTCTTGGCTGGAATTCTCCCGTGACTTGGCCGCCGCCGGAGCGCTTGGAATATTTTGGTGGAAGCGCAGAGAATTCCATAATGTCTGCTCCCAGCTCTCCCTCCCACCCTGGGATGCAGGATTTGTGACAACCCACCCTATTCCCTGTTTATTTGAGGGGGATTTTCCCTCTTTTTGACCTTGCTTTCAAGAAAACCATGGAATGGTTTGGGTCATTCCAGCCCCACTTCCAGAGGTTGCTCCGAGCTGGATCTGAACATTCCATGGACGGAGTGGCAAAAAATCTGGGAATCAACAGTGGTTCTGAAGGAGAGGGGTTTGTTTGGGGTGGAAGTGGGAGACTGGGAAAAGTCACTTGGGAAATTCCCAGTTTTCTTGGGAATCTCCAGAGGGAAGCTGGAGATCCCACCGGACCCTGTGGATCCAGATCCCAGAATGGCTCCATGGAAAATCTTGGCTGAGCCAAGAACTGCAGAGAGGCCTCGCCTGGAAACATCTCCTTAACATCCCAAAAAATGGGGGGAAAAACCCTGGGAAAAACAGGA
>NW_005054366.1:2815888-2816660 GCF_000277835.1 Geospiza fortis
GCTGCCCACGGTATTCCAGAGTTCTTTGTGCTGCCTTTGCTCCCGTTATCCGCTGTTTTCTGGGATTTGGGCTCCGGATTTGTCACCGCTGCCTGTCCCCATTGTGTCTGTGCCCCTCTCCACGATTCCTTGGAAAAGGAACTCTGGGATGCTCCCTGGGAGGAGATTTGGGATCAGAACTTCCCTTTGGATAAGTGGGATATGAGGCTGGGATAGGGAAAGGTCCCGAGGAGCATCCAGCATGCCAAGAATTCCAGGAACTGGGCTCCAGGTGTCCCTCTCCAGGATTCCTTGGAAAAGGAGCTCTGGGATGCTCCCAGCCACAGCGCCTGGAATGATGGGAAGCACCCGGGACAAACACTTGGAAGGGGGAGATGAAAGATGAAGGGAATTTTTTCCCCTTTTTTCCCTGCTCTTGAACCTCCAGGAAGATTCTTCCCAAAAATTCCATGAGATTCCAGGTTGTGTTTGCCCCAAACATCCAGGAGCTCCCATTCCCATGAGAGCTTCCAGGTTTTAAGGGATACACATCCCATTTGCGGAATTCTGTTCGTTATTCCCAAAGAAATCCATCCACAGCGTCCAAACTGCCGGGATTTGGGATTCAAACCCTCCAAAGCCCTTTTCATCCTCCTGGGAATTCCTTCTCCTTACCCCAAAATTCCTCCCAGGTCATTTTGTCCCAGCAGCACAGGGAGTTTCCATTTTTCCCAAAAATCCCTAGTTTGGACACTGGGAATGTTCCAATCCCATAATTCCAGGTCCCTCTTTC
>NW_005054366.1:2816670-2821311 GCF_000277835.1 Geospiza fortis
GCCTGCTCGGGGAGCGGGAAGCTGCTATTCCATGGAGCTCCGGTGGTTTTTGGGATGAATTCCAGGCACCTGCTGTCATCTTTTCCATCCCCACTTGGAGAAGGCACCTCCAGCTCCACCGAAAATATGGAAAAAGTGTGGAAAAGGAGGTCTGGAAACCCCTCACTGCTCTGGAAAATGCCGGAGCAAAATCAAATCCCACATGGATGAGCTTTTCCAGCCTTAAATATCCAAGTGGAATTATTTCCCCCCCCAACCCCCAGAATTTAATAACCTGAATTTTTTCCTCATGGATTTTCCTCACAGATTTTCCTCACGGATTTTCCACTCTCTGGGATGCACTTCCATGAGTCTGGGTGGTTCCTTGAAAAGTCTGGAAAAGGGGAAAATTCCCGACTTCCAAAAATACCTGGAAAATCCGATCTGTTTCGAGCCGCTCCAATCTCCCTTTAGAAATATATGGAAAAAAACATAAACACAAAATTCTTGGAATCCGTTCCCAAACAATTCCCGGCAGCCAAAAGCTGCATTAAAAGGCTCAGACTGAGGGAGAGGTGCCAAAATCCTCGGATTCCGTGCTTGGAATTTGGCAGCTGGATCCCGGCACATCCATGGCTGGGATCCTGAGAGAACCCCGGAGCCTCTGCTGTATTCCAGTGGATTTTGTGGAATTCTTTGGGATGGGATTGGAAGATGCCCTGCAGGAATTGGGGTCTCAGGACATTTCCTTTCCTTCCGTGTCCTGCCAGCTCCTGGAATTATCCAGCTCCTGGAATTCTGATCCAGCTCCCTCTGCACATCCATGGTTTTTATTCCAGAGGCTTCCGGTTGCTCCCAGATTTCTCCATTTTTTAGCTGTGTCTTTCCATTTTTCCCTTGGAATTTTTTCCCGCTCAATTGCAGATTCCAGCAGCGCTGTCCTGAGTTTTTGTGTCCGTGTCCATCCATAGGATCCCACTGGAAAAATTCCATTTTTCCAAGCAGAGGAACCAACAGGAGGAAAAACTAGAGGTGGATCCTGTGGATGTTGGCAGGAAAAGTTGGGAAAAGAAGCCAGGGATGGTCTTTGGTCCTGCTTGGGAAAGCAGGAAAAAATTCCCAGTTTCCAGGGAATTCAGCCCTTGGCCACCCCACACGTGGTGGTGGCATGGAAAAACGGGATAAGAGATCCCCAAATCCTGGGAATTGCAGCCCCTCAGCTGGGATGGAGCTAAAACAGCTCCTATGGGTACAATCGGGATGAGAATATTCCCAAAATTGGGATTTTCCAGCAATTTCCCTCAGAATCCTGGGAAACACTGAACTCCCAACTTTTTATCCCAAGGCATCAGCCCTTCCATAGGTTGCACAATTCCAATGGGAAAAACTCCCAGTCCTGGTGGAAAACAGGGTGGGAGCCAGAGAAAGAGAGACCCCGACTCCCCAAAATTCCATGGAATGAGAATCTCAGGCTCAGGACACAGAAGGGTTTTCCAAAGGTGGCAAGGGTTGGATTCTGGAGTTCCAGGAGTATCCATTGCATTAATTATGGGATTAAGAGTGGATTCATCCACCTGGGGGGGGAAGACCTGAATTCCAGGGAATTCCATGGACCTTGGAGCATCCAGATTTGCTCCTGGAATGCGCCAAAGGTCTCTGCCAACATCTGGGTGGGATCTCCTGGGACTCATTCCCCTGGGATCAGCCTTGGGATCCCCCTGGGATCTGCCCTGGATTCATCCCCAGGATCCCACGGGGTCTGGCCCAGGATCTGCCCTGGATTCATCCCTGGGATTCCACTGGATCCATCCCTGGGATCAGCCAAACGCACCCCAAATCCCAAACCTGAGCCAATCCCAGGCTCATCCCACACTCCTGATGGATCAATTCTCCAGGCCCTGGCTCTTCCATCCAAATTGTAAAAACCTGGATGGCCTGGACCCAAATTCCAGACGGGATTCCAGCCCTGGGAAGTTCCAAGGAATTGTGATCCAGCCAAGACAACCCCTCCATACCCACCCTTCCCAAATTCCCAATATTCCCTTATCCCACCACCCAAAATTCCTCTTTTTTTAAGGAAAACCTTTCCTTCATTCAGCACCTCCATGAGCAACCTCATCCTGGCCCAGCAAATCCTGGGAATTCTGGAGGAGATTTGGTGTAATTTCTGCCAAAATTCCCCCTGGAATTCCCGGTTTTCCAGAGCCCACTCACCATTTCTTGCCGCCGATGTCATGCTGCTGCACCGTGTATCCAAAAAAAGATTCCCTGGATCCCGCGATGATCTGGGGCCTCTTGGTGTCGATGTTGAAGGAATTCCCAAATCCTGGGGGGAAAAAAAAGGGGAAGGATCCGTCAGCCAAAAAGCTGGAAAACACCGATTCCACACGGATGAACTCAGAATTCCGAAATCTCGGAAATGTTCCAGCCATGGAATTATTCCAATCCCAGCCCTGCTCTGGGTGCTCCTGCTCGGGGTTGGATTCGACAATTCCAGAGGCGCTTTCAACCTATCCCATCCTGGGAAAGCTGCTCCCGAATTTTTGAAGATGTTGAAGGAGCAGGGATGGGTTGATCCCATTCCCATCCCAGCCAGGATGGGAATTCCAAAGCATTCCAGCCCCACCTCATCTGCAGCTTCCCAAAATTCCGCTCTCCATCCTGGAGTTTCAAGGGAATATCCAGCCCTGGGGATGGAGCTCGGAGCTCATTGAGGATTTGGAATTCCGGGAATTCAGCCCATTCCCAGCCCTCAACAGCTCATCCTGGGAATTCCCTGGAGCCAGGATGGGAAGGGGAAGGAGAAAGGAGCTCCTCCCTCTGGAATCCATGGATTCAGCCACTTCCATGGGGATCACGGGATAGGATCCATGGAAAAGGGATCCTGGCCAATCCCGAGGATTTTCCCAAGGATCCAAAGCTGGGATTCCTATTCCCTGTGTGAGGAGAGGCAGCTCCAGGGGGGGATATCCCTAAGGATGGAATTCCAGTTGGGACAGGGTGATATTTGGGATTGGTCCTTTCCCTCTGGAAAATGCTGCTTCCCACAGAACAGCAAGCAGGATCCACGGCATCCTGATCCCGGGATTCTGGTGCTCACAGGGGACAAATTCCAGAGAAATTTCCTGTCCCTGGAGCAAAATCTGCGGAATGCTCTGGCAGCTCCTCCCTGTGCCTGGAGCCAGATCCAGGTGGGAAATTGGGAAATCAGGAATTCCTCCAGGAGTGGGAATGCTGGAGATGCTGCCCACGGGAAGCACAGAGGGACACAGCCCAAATTCCAGGACAGAGCAGCAGGATGGACATGGATAACCAGGATATCCCGACTGGATTCCCTGAATCCTGCTGGATGCTCCATTCCAAGAAAAACCTTGGAATCCTCCTCCAGGACAGGGACAGGATGCTCAGTTTGGAATATCTCGGGATATAAAGGAGCTGCCAGCAGGAAAATTTGGCACTGCTGCTCCCCAGGTGGAAAAATCCAGGATGGGAATGTTTGGATAGGCAGGAATGTAGGAGAAAAAGGGAATGTTTGGAATCCTAGGAACAAATCCGCTCCTGGAGCAGGGAATGGAGGAATCTGGCCACAGATTCCGAGGAGAAGGAGCTTCCAAATGATCCAGAAAGAAATTCTAGAAAGCCAGGATAAAAAAACCTGAAATAAAAAAAAAAAAACAACCGGGAGACAGGGATGAGAGCCAAGATATTTTGTGGAGCGTTGACCTCATTTCACATCCCAAAGAAATGAAAACCTCGGGAAGGGGGGGAAGCTGGGATTGGCCACGGAATGACGGGAAAGGGGGAAGGGCATCAGAGCACCCTGGAATCAGAGGGAATTTTGGGAACTTCGGATTCCCAGGAAGAAATTCCAAGATCCGGAAGAGTCTTGGATGCAGAGGAAGCGTTGGAGAGGATGGGATGGATTTTCCTCTTAATTTCCCTGCATTCTGCACTGCACACCCCCAAGGTGAGGATTTTTGGGAATGTGAACACTGGGATAAATTGGAGAATCCCATTCCATGGTTTAGGATAAAACTCCGGAAAAGGAACCAGAATAAATGAACAGAAATATTCCATGAAACGGGAAATCTCTGGGAAAACAGGGAGGAGAGCTGGGAAGTGGCTCCTGCTGGAGCATCCCAATCCCAGGGAAGCAAAAAAATCTGGGAGAGAAGATTCCAAGCAATGGATGAAACCTCAAAACTCTGACAAAAAGAAAGGAATTAAATAAATATTGGGAGTATTCCAACTGGGAATATTTCCTGCTGGGAATCAGGAAAATCTGGAAGTTCTCCCCTTTGGTCACTATCCCAAAGAAGTGACCAAAAGCTCCAGGTTTTCCTTGGAATTCTGAGGGCAGGAAGCCTCAAATTCCTCATTTTCTTTGGAGCTGCTGAAGCATCCAAACTTTTGATTCTTGTCAAGGAAAACACTGGGAAACAAGAAAATCTTTGGGAAAGAAAGATGGGAATAAAATCCACCTTTCCTGTCAGGGTAAAAATCAGGATAGAAATAAGTCCTAAAAGGGAAATGTCTGGGATGGGGATGATTCCAAAGGCCCCAGCACCAGGAAAAAAATGGGGAAAAACTGGGAGAGATAAGGGGGGAAAGGGGGAAAAAGAGGGAGGGAGAAGGGGGGAAAACTGGGGAAAAATTGGAAAA
>NW_005054366.1:2821338-2822537 GCF_000277835.1 Geospiza fortis
GGGGGGGGGAAGTGGGAATAAAGGGGGAAAAATGGGGGGGATCGGAAAAACTGGGCAGAAAAGGGGGAAATTGCCCTGCCTGAATCCTTTGGGATTCCCAGCTGGAAAAGGAACTCTGGGAAGTGCCTGGAAGCTTTCCCATGATTCCCAACCCTGGTTCTGCTTCCGTGAAAATTTGGGGCTGGATTTTGCTGCCTTTGCCCCAGAGTTTTCTGATTCCCCAGAAGAACATCCCGGTTTTTCTTGGACTGTCAGGAAAATCCAGCTTTTTCCCCTGGCTTCTGGCAATGCCCGAGCTCAGGGTGGAATTCCTGGAGAGGGAATATTGAGCTGAACAAGGAAAACTTTCTAAGGGATAAAGAAATTTTGGGAAAATATCTCTGGGAAGCAGCAGGGTGGGCTTGAATTCCTGGGAATCCAAGGGAATGCTGCCAGCTCCCAGAGTCTGTCATTGGCTTCAGGGAAAATCCCAGGATTTGGGTGGGAAGGGCGGGAATGCTGGGCATGAACAGAAGCTCAGTCATCCTGGAACATTCCTGTCTTCCCACAAAATTGTTTAACAAAAAAAACATTCCCGCTTTCCCAGAAATTGTTTCCTAAAGCTCAGGAGGGGCTTTGCTGCAGCAGGACCTTGTGCTTCCGGAATTCCCACAAAATCCCTGGATCCAGAAACATCCAGGGACAGAAACTCCCCCAAGAGGGAAATCCCTGAGGGAAAATTCACGGCCAGAAAAATCCATGGATAGGGGGGAAAAAAGAGAGAAGAGGGAAAAGCAGGGAATGTTTCATCCCAGAAGCAAATTTAAGGATCATTTCCACACATCCCAAGGCAGAATTCCCAAATCCCCCTTCCATGATCCCCCCTTTATGGACCAGCACCGTGTCCACGGGGGAATTTCCCGGGAATCTGGCAAATCCCAGGATTTTTCCAACATCCCATTCCGGAGCCACATCCATGCCTCCATCCACACATGGATCCAATTATTTCAGGAAAAGCAGCTCGGCCGCGGCTCCCTTGAAAGGATCCCCCGGCTGAAAGGGAAAAAAAATTCCCAAAAAGCGCCAATCCCATAAAAACCCCGAGCAGGCTGGCGCGTTTTCCAGCAGGAAGTTTGGGAATGTTTTCAGCTGGAGGAGGCGCGAGCCGGTGGCCGAGCTCCTGGCAGGGGGGACAAGCGCTTTTTTCCCCATTTTTTTCC
>NW_005054366.1:2822640-2825633 GCF_000277835.1 Geospiza fortis
GTCGCTTTTCCCAAGGAAAAACGCCGGGAAAAATCAGAAAAAAGTCCATCCCAGCCCCCCGGAGCAGAACGGGAGAAGCCGCAGGATCAGCTCCTGGAATTAAACTCCGCCTAAAGCCTCTCCTAAATTTAACCCCGAGCGCTCCCCGTTTTCCACGGGGACAAACCTCAGAAAAGCTGGATTTCGGGAAAAGGGAGTTTTCCTTTCCCCCCAGTATCCGATCCTTTGGGATTATCCCGATTAATGCCGCTGCAAGGCCGAGGAGGGATCGGGAGCTTCCCGGGAATTCCAGGATCTCCATCCCTTTCCAGCAGCCTCCAGCTCCCTCCCGCTCCCGGCAAAACTTTTCCAAGAGCCGCGTGAAGGTTTCTCCAGCGCTTTTCCCAAGTCATTCCCGTTTTTTTGGGGGGTGGGGGATTGGGATGGGCACTCCAAACTTTTCCCGGCTCCCTGACAGCGGGAGAGCGCTGGGAGGGAGTGGGAGGGACCAGGGAACGGGGAGGAGGGAAAGGATGGCAATGGGGACGGCCCTTTCCAGCCGGGACACCCTTTAGGGAGCGGATTCCAGGTGGGAATTCCAGCCTGGAATCAGGGCTGTGCCAGCCGGGAATTCCAGCCTGGAATCAGCTGTGCCAGCCGGGAATTCCAGCCTGGAATCTTGGGATGAGGTGCAGCAGGAAAGGATGGGAATGGGGACAGCCGCCTCCGGGCCGTGCCACCCTTTAGGGAGCGGATTCCAGCCGAGAATTCTACCTGGAATCAGCTGTGCCGGCCAGGGATTCCAACCTGGAATCAGCTGTGCCAGCCGGGAATTCTAACCTGGAATCAGCTGTGCCAGCCAGGAATTCCAGCTGGGAATCGGGGCTGTGCCAGCCAGGGATTCCAATTTGGAATCGGGGCTGTGCCAGCCGGGAATTCCGACCTGGAATCCCGGGCCTCTCCTGGTGGGATCCCACAGGGCTGGGAAGGGTTTCAGGGGACCCCGATGGCCGCGGGTGGCACCTGCGGGGGTGTCACCTCCCCTCGGGGGTCACCCGTGCCCAGGGGTCACCTCCTGTGGGAAAAGAGGGGATGAAAACCTGGGAGAGATAGGGGAGGGAAAAACTGGGAAAAAAGGGGGCAAAAACCTGGGAGAGACAGGGGAGAATTTGGGAGAGAGAGGGGGGAAAACTGGGGGAAAAATAAAAAACTGGGAGAGGGGAGGAGAAAACAGGGAATGTTTCATCCCAGGGAGCGAGTTCAGCTGGACACAGATCTGGGAATGACATCAGCCATTCCCAAAGGGAAGATCCCGTGTTTTTCCCAGATTAAAATCCTTGGATGACTCCTCAAAAACCCTGGAGAAGGAGGAGGCTGCTCCAGCTGGTCGTGTGCTCATAGCTGACCCCTGGATCCAGGAAAAGCTTTTGTTTGTCTGGAAAAACCTCTGGATAGCAGGAATTCCTCACGGAATCATGGAATGGGGAGCTCATCCCATTCCAATCCCTCTCCATGGGCGGGAATGGCGCCCACAAATCCCTGGATCCAAATCCCAGCTCCTCCAAATCCCACAGGGCTTTGTGCTTCCATCTCACCGCACTCCCGACCTTCCTTCCCGATTTTTTGGGATCATCCCAGGAGGTTTTCCGGATTTTTCCAGGCTCCAGCTGTTCCTGCAGCAGCTCCTCGATCCCGACCTGTGGGAGGCATCTGGCCTTGGATGCAGCTGCCTCGGGAGTTTGGGAAGAACCAGGCTGGAAACCAGGAATGTAAACACAGGCCGGGAATGACAACAAATTCCCAAATTCCCAGATTCCAGCACAGGAGGAGCTGGGGAGGGGGGGCATGCAGGAATTTTATCCAACTCCAGAGGCTTTTCCCTCTTCCCAGGGAAAGATGGATGCTCAGGAACAGCAAACCCCACTCCAGAGCTGGATTTGGGATTGGGATTTGTCCCTCTGGATACCCGGGAGCAGCTCCGAGCCGGAGCACGTGGATCCCTCATTCCCCATCCAGCAGCTCCGCTGAGCTCAGAGCTCCGGAGAATTGCTCCAAAAAAAAAAAAGTTGGAAGCAGAATTCCAGCCTCTCCCACAGCATCAGCTCTTCCCAGAGCCAGGAAAACAGGGAAGCAGAATTCCAGCCTCTTCCACACAGGAAAACAGGGATCAGCCCTTCCCAGATACTGGGATGCATCCTAGGATTATCCTCCCAAAATTCTGGGATGGATCCTTGGATCTGCTCCCCAAAATTCTGGGAAGGATTCTGGATGTAGCTCCCCTAAAATGTTGGGATGGATCTTGGAATTCCCCCCCACCGCAAAATGCTGGGGTGAATCCAGGGATCAGCCTCCCAAATTCTGGGATGGATCCTGGCATCTTCCCCCAAAATGCTGGGATGGATCCTGGGATCTGCCCCCAAATGCTGTGGTGATCTCTGGGATCAGCCCCCAGAATTCCGGGATGGCTCCCAGAAAATGGGCCGGGACTGGCCAGTGGGGGGTGGAAATATTGGGAATTCTGGTGGGAATGAGGAGCTCTGGGTGGGGGCTCCCATCACGGCCCTTTCCAAGCCCTGCTCCCATTCCTGGGAATTGTGGGAATCCTTGGCTCAGTGGGAGGCACTGGGGGGGTCCTGATCCCTGTCATCCCAAGGAAATTTGGGAATGCTCCTGGAGCGAGGGGAAAACCGGGAGCCGAGCCAAAGGTGTCGGGTTTGCCTTTAAAATTCCCGGTGGAGCCAAGTGCCGAACTCATCCATCAAACATCGGATCCAGGCATGGAAAACGCTCCTTCAGTTCCCTGGGCTGGCTTCCAACAGGATTCCTGCCAGGAGCCTTTTCCATGCTCCCCTCCGGCTGTTTTCCGAGCTGCCACCAGATCCCAGAGCTTCCAAATCCAGCTTTTCCCCGGCACACGGGAATGGGGCAGCTGTAAATTCCCTTTTCATGGAATTCCATATCCATGCAGGAGCCTGGGAAGCCCCAGGATGGGGAGGGGTGGGAAAGGGACCCAC
>NW_005054366.1:2825656-2827904 GCF_000277835.1 Geospiza fortis
CTCGTTCCCATTCCAGTGGACATTGCTCCCTAGAATTACAGGATATGAAAACTCTGGGAATTTCCTGGAAGCTCCCACAGCTCAGGGAGTCCACGGGATCCAAACGCTTTTGGATTGGGAATATCCCGCATAAACCTGAATGTTGGCGTGGGATTTATCCCAATTTTTTTTCCCGCTTTCCCCCCTCTGATTCCTTGAGCTTTATCTGTTGGCATTGGAAAAAGAGAGGAATTTTGCCGGATAATTCCAGGGGGTCACCACAATTCTCAGTCCATGGAGGATGTTGGGAAAATATTGGGAAAAGGTTGGGAAAATCTTGGATTTGGGAATGGGGATGGAGCAGAGCCACCCACACAGGGAGATTCCCACCTGAGTCCACCTGGATTCCATGGAATTTTTGTGATCTCCTTGGATTTTCACATTAATCCCTCATTTAACCCTCTCCTGCTGGGGTTTTCTGGGATCCCGCAGCTTCCTCTTCCTCCATCCTGCTGCTTTTTCCACTTCCAAATAAATCCGGATGGGCAGAAGATAAGGAGGCTGGGATAGGCATTAAAAATAGACACACAAAAATTATGGAATCCTGGAATGGTTTGGGTGGGAATGAACCTTAAACCCATCCCACTCCATGGCCAGGGACAATTCCCACTGTCCCAGGTGGCTCCAAGCCTCACCCAACCTGTCCTTGGACACTCAGATTCCCCAAATTCCTCTCTTTTCCTCAAAAATCTCTTCCCTGGATCTCTTGCCTCGCTCCTTCTCCATCATCCTCTCCCAAGCTTTTCCCATCCTAGGGAATCCACACTCCATTCCCAGGAATTCCTAATCCTGGTGGTCTCCAGAGGATTGGAAGCCGAGGGCACCACTTGGAATTGGGAATTTCAGCTCCCACTTCCTTCTCCTGTTCCTTTGGAAGCGATTTTCCATTGGGAAGAGCTTCTCCCCCAAATCCACACTTCCCACGAATTCCCAATCCTGGTGGTCTCCAGAGGACTGGAAGCCGAGGGCACCACTTGGAATTGGGAATTTCAGCTCCCACTGGGAGGAGCTGCCTCATCCAATCCCTTCACCCCTTGGAATTTTCGTTTGTGCTCCACATTCACTTCATGCTTGGAATGAGTCAAGGCGGCTCCAGATTCCCCTCCCAGTGAAAAATCGGGATCTTTTCCAGGGATAATGGGAACCAGCTGCTGGCGGCAGAGCAGACGGAGCTGTTTGTTCCCGCTCCCGGCGGAACAAATGGAATCATCTCCCCTTTCAAATCCCGGGATCTGGGCTATCCGTGCGCTCCCAGCGCCAGGTATTGTTATTCCAGAGGAGCTTCCATCCAAAGGGACGAGCGCCCGGCCCTGGACTTCTCCATAAATTATCCACTCTGGAATCCAAACATCAGCCTCCGGATAATTGGCGGCTGCGGATATTCCAGGGCTCTCCGGGTGCTGTATCCATGGTTTTCCCTTTCCTCTGTAATTGTGGGCAGAGCCAGGGACGTGCCGGGATTCGGCCACGCGGCTCCGGAATGTCCCGGAGCCGGAATCCCTGGAAGGGCCACGGCAGCAGCTCTGGGGGTTTTTCCCTAAGGATCAGGTTTTGCCAAGGAGGATCCTCCATCCTTCATTTCAGAGGGAATGGTGGTGCTGAGGAAGAGCTGGAAAAGCTGGAATTGTCCCACCTGCCCCTGAGGGGGTCAGGATTTTGGGGGTAACAGAGCTCCATGAAAGGCTGGGATCAGCAATCCGATGGAAAGGTTGGGATCACCATGTCCCATGGAAAGACTGGGACAACCGTGTCCCAGGGAAAAATTGGGATCACCACATCTGATGGAAAGATTGTGATCACCAATCCAATGGAAAGATTGGGATCCCCAATCCCGCTCCTCTCTTCCCACATTCCCAGCCAGCCAGGTGGGAATTTTCCCCCGAGGACTTTCTTGAATTGCTCACATCCAGCCCGGCAGCGCCAGGAAATTAAATTCCAGGATAACCCCAGGGGTGGGATGAGGAAAGATGGAAAGTTATCCATGGTGGGCTGCGGATGCCGCGAAGGGGGGAAAACGGGAAATTTTGGGAATGGTTTCATTCCTTATCCCGGCTCAGACCCCTGATCCTGAGTTTCTGTGGAATTCCGCTCATCCCAAGGGTGGTCCCGTGTCCCCGCGGTGACCACACCCCTGCTCCCGGCGAGATTCCCATTCCCAAGATTTCCGCAGCGATTCCCTCCCGGCAGCGCCAGGAGAGGGAGCCAGAGG
>NW_005054366.1:2827923-2830310 GCF_000277835.1 Geospiza fortis
TGTCCTCTCGTCCCATTCCCGGGACACGCCGCGGGTCGGGAATTCCAGCCGGGATTCTGCTCCAGAGCTCTGGGAATGGGGTGCCTGGATCCCAGTCCCGCCGGAGCAATTCCCGTTGGCCTTCCCGCGGGAATCCTCCTGGGCTGCGGGAGACGCATTCCAGAGGGCACCGGCACCAACCTGGATCTGTGCTCCTGCTGGGAATTCAGGGATCTCTGATCCTGCTGGGAATTCAGGAATTTCTGGTCCTGATGGGAATTCAGGGATGCTGGTGGGGATTCAGGGATCTCTGGTGCCTCTGGGAATTCAGGGATGCCGATGGAAAACCCGGAATCTCCGGTGCTGGTGGAGAAACTGCTGCAGCTGGAGGAGACCAGGACACAGCGCCCGGGTCCTGCTCAGTGCCAGCAGGAGATCGGAACCCTTGGAATTCTCTCCAGGTGCTGAGCATCTCCCTTTCCCAGGATCCGCTGCAGGATCATGGATGTTCTCCAGGAAAAGAAATCTGACTGGGAGCTGGAACGGGATCCCACCAAACATTCCAAGCCAAACCTGAGGCACAAAATCCCTGGGATGTTTCCCTGCCCTCCCCAGCATTCCCAAAGCCGGGATTTGGGATTGCAGGGCTGTCCTGGTGGAGCGTGAGCTGTTTTCCTGACCATGCCAGAGGAATTCCCTCTGGGAAGGGAACTGTCCCATCCTTGGCAGTGCTGCAAATTCCCTAATTCCCAAATTCCCACCCTATTCCCAGCATTCTCACTCCTCCCAGCTTGGATGAGGGGCTCCCCTGGCTTTCCCAGCTTTCCCAACTCCCAGCCCCTTTCCCAGCATTTCTGGGCTCCTCCCAAGCTGCATTTGGGATTTGGGAGATGCTGGGATTTCCCCAAATGTGGAAAATCGGGATCCATCCATCACCAGATTCCCAGGATCCTCCCAGCTCCAGGCACCTTCCCAGCCCTCCCTTCCCATCCTACCTTTCCCAGCTATCCCAGCTCAGCTCCCAGTTTTTTCCAAGTTTTCCGAGTTTTTCCAAGCAGTTCATTGGGATAATCAATTCCCCCTCTGGGATGAGGCAGCCGGGACACGGAGCTGCTCCAAGGCTTTGGGAAAATTGGGATTCTCCTCCTCCAGCTTTTCCAGGCCTGGATATTCCCTGCCCTGAGCTCTGCTTCATTCCAAGCATCCACTCGGATCCTTCAGATCCCGGGAAAACGGAGGATTTTTGGGAAAAGGTCACGGCTGGGTGGGTCGGGATTTATCAGTGGCTGATGTCATTAATTCCCTGTTAATTGCATTAACCTTTCCCACACTTTCCAGCCCAGCTCACGTGGTTTATCCTTAAAAATAGTTGATTTTCAAGGAATATTTGGGACTTTTCCTCCTCTTGTTATCAGATCCGTTGGTTTTTTACGGGGATGCTTGGAATAAAACTCATCTTCCATCGGATTCTTGGTGGAATAATCTCCTCACAAAAGGGAAATCCTTGCTTTTAGGGCTGTGCTTTTCTTCCAGGAGAATTGGGAAATGCCTTTGGAATTGGCCTGGAGTTGTTTGAAAGAAATAAAATTAATTGGAGGAAAAAATGAAGAAATAAAGAAAAAAATTAAAATGAAAAAATTAATCCTGGAGAATTCCAGGCCTTGGCTGTATGCTGGTTCTGTTCCCTGGAAACAAGGAGATAATTTTTTTTCCCCTAAATATTTATCCCCAGTATTCATCTATCATCCCAGAGATTTTGAAATATGGGAAAAAAATTCCCAGATTTGGGGCCTACAAGGTGTCACAGCCAGGGGTGGCAGGGATGCTCCTAAATTCCTGTATTCCATATTAGAATTCCCCAAATTCCCCCAGATTTCTTTGGAGTCGATGCCATTGGGAGTGGGGTTTTCTTGGTGGAGAGAGCAGGAGTTGGGATAAAATTCTCCAGGTTATTATTTTTCCCTCCGGGGCCTGGATTTTGGGGTTATTTGGACACATCGATGTCCCTAAATTATTCTGAGCGTCACTTCCAGCTGGGCCTGGAAAACGGAGCTGCCAGCCCTGCTGGTGTCACTGTCGACAATAAAAACTGGGTAAAAAATCTCCCTTTCCATGTGGATGGATCCTTCTGGATGCTGCAGCAGCCTGGAATACCCAGGAATATCGAAATATCCATGGATTCCTTAATTTCCATGGAACATCCACCCCCTGGATGGCTGGAAGCGGCCGAGGCCAGGCCTGGGATGGGATGGCTCCTTCCCAGCTCGGCATTCCAGGATTTCCTGGCGCTGTCGGGATGGGAGGGAGCCGGGCCATGTCGCGATAGCGGGGAATCCTCGCCGACACCGCGCGTTTCTCGCGACCCCTCCCCGCATGGCCGCAGCGGGCCGGCCGCGCCTCCCCGGGCC
>NW_005054366.1:2831448-2841409 GCF_000277835.1 Geospiza fortis
CGGAGAGGGCGGGGGGGACCCCAAATCCATCCTGGAGCAGCTCCTGGATTCCTGCAGGGAAGGTTTTGCTTCCTGGGGGTTGGTCCCGTCTCTTCCCGTCCCTGATCCCTGGGAACTGACCCTGCTCTCCCATCCCTGATCCCGCTCTCCCACCCCGTGGCCAAGGTTGTGGCCCTGGAGCGATCCTGAGCCCCTGGATCCTGCTGGATTTGGGATTAGGGAGCGAAGGGGCTGATTCCAGAGGAGCTGTGGGATTTGGGATCAGGGAGCTCCAAGCCTGGGCCAATTCCAGGCTGTGGGATCCTTGGGATTTGGGGTCAGGGAGCTCCAAGGCTGTCCCAGCCCGAGGGTGTGGCACAGCCATGACTTTGGGAGGTCACCAGACATTCCAGGGAATCAGCCTTGGGAAAGGTCATGGGGTGGGAAGGGTCTGGAATGACCTCAGTGGGCTCTGGGAATGGGATTGACGATCCCATAGAAGCCCTGGGAAAGGCTGCAATATTGGGAATGACACTGGGCTGGTGCGCTGGGAATGGGAGGCAGAGGGACTGGAGCTGATCCCTCTCCAAATCCTGGATTGGGATGTGGGAATGTCCAAACAACCCCAGGGAGAACAGGGAGAATCCCTCCTTCCCTTTTCTTTTTCCTTAGGAAAAAACTTGTGGGATGTCCCCAGTGCTGCTTTTGGGGTTGGGTATTCCCAGGTGCCATTCCCAATCCATGCCAGAATCCCTGGAAAAGTGTGTTCCCAGCAATTCCGGAGAGGGATTGATGAGCAGGATGGGATTTGGGATATAAATCCATAATTGGGATCAAAGACCCCCAAATTCCCAGATATCCAGGGGTGCAGCTGGAAGCCAGGCTGGGAATTTGGAGTGCTCATTCCCAGGGTCTTTTTTGGGATGGGAACAGATTTATCTCAGAAAAAGGCCCCAGGGATAGCACCTGCAGCAGGATGGGGAATTTTTTGTTGATTTTCAGGGAATGGATGAGCAAATGGAAAATTTTCTGTCTTCTGTCCCAAAAATTCCTCTGTTCCATCCAAGCTTTTCCCTATGGATTTTATCTCCTGAAATGTGGATTGATGAAATCCTAGGAAATTCTGGGAGCGGCTTCCTGACCTGATCCAGCACCGATTCCAGGGCTTTTCCAGGCAAAACTGGGACACGGATCTGGGGAATGTCAGTCCCTGGACATTCCCTGGATGTGGAGAGGGAAAAGGGAAGTGGGACAAGGAGCTGTGAGAGGCTTTTCCAGGATGGATTTGGCTCTCCGGATTCAGCGTGGATCCAGGAAAAGCTCCGGTGGTCCAAAGCTGCGGGGAATGGTGGGATGTGGGGATGGGAATTGTTCCCACAGAAAGGCAGGAAAAGGGGGAGCCCCAGGGAATGTCTGGATCTGCATCCTGCCCCAGCTGCCGGCCTTATCCGGGACAGGAATTTGGGATTCTCCTGCAGCAACTCCTCCCACGCCGGGGCCGCTTCCCCGAGGAGCTGCAAACCGCGGATAAGCTTTTCCAAAGTTTGTAAATATTCCCGAGCAATTCGGCCTGGGAGGAAAATCCAGCTGAAAATCGGGAGCAGGGCCCTAAAGCCAGCACCAAGAGCTTTTCCTGGGATTTGGAGGGCTGGGAAAAGGCTTGGAGGGGGCTGGAATATTTCCTGGATCCCTCCCTGTCCTGAGCCACCCCCTCCCTTCCCACGGGAAGGAGCAGCCGGAGCTGCAGCTCCTGCGGGAGTTTGGGACCAGGGAATTAAAAATAGGATGGAGCTGGATCCATGGGAATGCTGGGAGAGCCCACGCCTTGCTCCGGGAGCTGCCCAAATTCCCTGGAATTGTGGCATGGATACCATGGAATGGCCACTCCAGCTTTTTTTTTCCCATCTTCCAGAAGATCTGTAGGAATCTGGGATAATTCTTCTGTTCTGTGGAGTCTGATTTGGTCTCCATGCCTTGGCAAGGGAAAAGCATCCCAAATTTTGGGAATTGTTAACTCTCAGCCTGGATAACTCTCCCAGGAAGCCGAGGGAAGCAGGATTTGAGGGAGAAGGGATGTGAGTCAGGATGGGAACAGAAACAGCAAGAAAGAGGACAAAATTGCCATGAAAATGGGAATCCTTGGGAATAGCCAGGTGGGAATTCTGGTCAGGGAGGGGCTGGAGAATTTAACCTTGGATCAGGCGTTCCCAACTCCCACCCATTCCAGAGGCTGCTCCCAACTCCCAGATTAATGAATTTCTGGGATCTGGGGGCGTGGTTTTTTGGGAAGAGGGATTTGAAACTGTTGGAATTTTTCCCGAAAAACACTGTTGAAAGGAGGATGGTCCTGGGATGATCCCATGGCAAAATGATGGAGCCAGGATCCGAAGGAATGGGAACATCCAAAGGAAATGGAGCCAAACCCAGATTCCAGAGAGGAAATTCCAACTATTCCCTGTCAGGATTAAATGAATGGTGCCCTACAGAAGTTCTCCATGGCTGGGAGGTTGGAACGCCGGGATATTCCCAGTGGGAATTCTCCGTGTCCTCTGCCGCCTTGGAAGGGCAGATGTGGTGGCTGGAACAAATGCTGATCCATGGAAAAGCTGATACCGGATCAATCCGGGGGGAGCTCTTTGGAGTGGCTGGGCTGTGTTAGCAGGGAATTGGGATTTGGAGAACACGGATTGGTTTGCCGGGAATACAGGATGAAGGCTTCTCCGGGGGGTTGCTAAAAATGGATTTGATGGAGCAGCCTGCCCTTGAGAATTCCAGATATTCCAAAGGGGCTCCAGGAGAGCGGGAGAGGGATTTGGGATAAGGGATGGAGGGACAGGACACAGGGGATGGATCCCACTGCCAGGGGCAGGGATGGATTGGAGACTGGGGAGGAATTCCTGGCTGGGAGGGGCTGGGGTGGAATTCCCAGAAAAGTTGTGGCTGCCCCTGGATCCCTGAAAGTGTCCAAGGCCAGGGCTTGGAGCACCCTGGGATAGTGACAGAGAATCCATGGAATGTGGAAGTGGGACATTTCCTGCCTCATTATTCCTTTCCTTTCCTTTCCTTTCCTTTCCTTTCCTTTCCTTTCCTTTCCTTTCCTTTCCTTTCCTTTCCTTTCCTTTCCTTTCCTTTCCTTTCCTTTCCTTTCCTTTCCTTTCCTTTCCTTTCCTTTCCTTTCCTTTCCTTTCCTTTCCTTTCCTTTCCTTTCCTTTCCTTTCCTTTCCTTTCCTTTCCTTTCCTTTCCTTTCTTTTCCCCTTTCTTCCTTTTCCCTCATTCCCAAATTCTCCATAAAACTTTGGAAAAGCCTGGCTGGGGTCACCAATCTTTGGGATTGCTGTAGGTTGGGAATAGGGATAAGGAGCCATTGAAATCTGGAAAAGGAAAATCCCTGCTCCAAGACAAATTCTCCTCATCCAAGGCAACTCCAACCCTCGGCTTTTTAATGAGTTTTAATTGGGATTCTGTGCAATTAATTGGGATTCTGTGCAATTAATTGGGATTCAAAGGAATTAATTGGGGTCGTTAACGGGGCCTGGCGGCATTGCCGGGATCCGTAACTCACACCCGGCTGGGCAGGCTCGTTCCCAACCCCCTTCCCGCTCTTTTCCATGGAATTTTATCAAACCATGAATAGTCCCATTCATCCCGGATTCCTATCTCCCGAGTCATTCCCCAAATCTGGCAGCTGGGGGGAAAAACCATCTCCGGATGGAGGGAGGCAGCTGCTCCGGTGCCCCCCAAATCCAGGGATTCCGGCGCTCCCGGAGCCGTGCCAAGGCCGCTCCCAGAAATCCCGCGCTCCTTTGTTCGTGGCAGAGCCGCTGGCAGAGGCTCCAGCCACGGATCTCCGGCTGGAATGGGGCTGGGAAAAGCTCCGGGAGCAGAAGGGCCATGCTGGGGAAAGGCTGGAGCGGTCAAGGTGGTGTTGGAGAGCGGAAAAATTGGGATAAATCAGGATAAATTGGGATAAATAAACTGGGACGTGAGCCCAGATTGGGGTCTGGCTGTGGGAGATCCGGTTTGATGGGAAATGTGGGAATGCTGGGAATGGTGGCAGCCACATCCCTGTATCCAAACCTTTTCCAACCTCATCTTTTCCAAGCTCATCTAAAATCCAAAGATGTGTGCCTGTCCTCCCTATGGATCCAGAATTCTCATGGATGAGCCCCCGTCTCAGTCCTGCTCATTCCAATGGGAAAAGCGACTTTCCCCCTTCTCTGACTTCCCTAAAACCCCCTCAAGTTAGGAAAAATCCTGGAATATTTTTTCCCCTCAAGGAAGCAGAATTCCACAGAGCTCAGCCTCATCCTGATGGAATTCCAGCTGGGAATTTTCCCCTCTGGAAGTGATGGTTTCTCCCAGCACTACTGCTGTGCAAATCCCAACAAATTATGCGAAATAATGATGGAAAAATTTGGGGAAAATTATGGAAAAATCCTCCTGCGCCAAAAGCTTGGGAAGAGCCATGCTCCAGCAAAATTCCCTGTGGTGCATCCTGGGAAGCTGCTGGGATGTTTGGGATAGGGCGGTGCCAGGAGCAGGGATCGTTTGGATTCAGGAATGGGAATGACCTAAAAGCCTGAGCCGCATTCTGGGAATGTCCAAGGAAAGCTTGGATGGGGCTTGGAGCAATCTGGGATAGGGGAAGTGTCCCTGCCCATGGAATGGGATGGGGTTTAAGGTCCATTCCCACCCATTCCATAATTCCAGGATTCCATGATTTCCAGGGATGCTGCTTGGCAAAGCCTGACCCATGGCAATGCTGGATCCCTGTTGATCCCGACCCTTGGAATGCCACCAGGGACTGGAATTAATCCCAAAATCCTCTGGATCGTCATCCCTGTTCCCCAGTTTTGGCAACGCTGCGGTTCAGGATCCATCCCGGTTGGAACTTGGGATCCAAAGGGTTTCCTTCTTTTCCAGGCTCCTGGAGCAGCCCTGATTCCCTGAGCTCCGCGTCCATCCCGGGCGATCCGGAGGCGCCCGACCAGCCCGGGGCCGAGCAGGGCAGGTGAGGATCCCGAGGAACCCGGGGAGGGATGGGAACATTCCCAGGGTTCAGCGGGAATCTCCCATCCCATCCCATCCCATCCCATCCCATCCCATCCCATCCCATCCCAAATTTCTCCACTGGAAGCTGGGAATGTGCTTCCATGGGTTTTTATCCATAGGATTGCGGCAGCTTCCATGGATATCCTCCCAGAACTTGACCTGTTATCCCAAAAAATCTGTGTGGATCAAATCCGTGGAATGTTCGGTCTTTGTGGGAATGAGGATGAAGGAAATTAATTAAGGAAATGATGCAAAATGGATGGAAAAATTGGCCAGGGATGGGAATTCCATGCAAGCTCATCCAGAGGGATCCCAGCTCCCGGTGGGATCATCCCAACCTCTGGAAAAGAGTCTCGGGTGAAGAGCAGGGAACCCCGATTCCCAAAAAATCCAAGGAAAACCTGGGAAAAAGGGGGATTCGAGGCACATCCCGGGGCAGGGGAGGGACATCGTGGCCGCTGCTCCGCCGGCTCCCAGAATAACGAGGAAAACAAGGAAAACAAGGGAAAAAGGAAAACAAGGCTCCCTTGCCTTTCTCCAGAGGGTTCCGCTCATGCCGGGAGCCGGAGCACAAGGAAAGGCTTGTCCAGGATTCCCGAGGGTTGGGAAGGGGGGTCGGTGCCATCCCGCGACCTTCAGCCTCCTCCGGCGCTTCCCGGGAAACAGGAATGTGCAGCCTGGAATACTGACTGGATCCTGCTTGTTTTCCTTCCTCTTTCGTTGGTGGATTTGGCCGTTCCTCGATTTCTGCTGGAAAAGTCTGGGAGAAACTTCCCAAAAAATCCTTTGGGGGTTTTGGGGTTGGAGCCACCCCAAGGTGCTCATTCCTGGGAATATTTGGAATTTTTTACGTGGAAAGGGAGAGCTGTCAGAGCTGCTTCCCAGAGCTTTGGAAAAATTCCAGGGGAAGAAATTTCCCAGGATAAATAAATTTCCCTGTCCCGTGCAAAGCTGGGGCTTGGAAAGGGATTTTTTCCAGGCTATCCCAATGTTTCTGCTCCCGGTGGATTTTTTTTCCAGCAGTTTTTTAATCCTCTCCCACCTGGCACCTCCCTAAGGAGTTTTTTCCCTGTGGGGTCCCTTTTCCCTGACAGTTCCATCCCTTTAATTCCCACTTTAAAGTGGCTTTTCCACCTTTTTCCCATTAAAAAGCTGACTTTGGGAAAGGTTGGATTGATGGGATCTTCCCACTGGAGCCTTTTCTTGGGATAGATCCAAACTGCTGGATCCTGGCTGGAAAATCAAGGATTTGTGATGGGATGGGAAGTAATTCTGATGAATGAATCCCTGACTCATACTCATTCCAATGGGAAAAGCAACTTTCCCCCCTCTCCAGCTTCCCAAAAAGTCAGGAAAAAGCCTGGGATATTTTTTCCCCTCAAGAAAATGGAATTCCAAGGAGCTGGAGGGGGGAAAATTCCCGGGGGTGGTGCCCCAGGGCAGCTCCGGGGGCTGGGAATGTTTTGTTCTCCATCTGGAGCTTCCTGAGGTGGGAAGGACTCAGAAAACAGAGTGGGAGGACAACTGGGCTTGCTTCCGGAATTTTTGCTGGAGGAGGAATTTTGGGATTGTTCTCGGCACGTGGGGCCTGGGAAAGTTTGGTTTTCCTCCTCCGGGAGTTTTCCCAGATGGAAAATGATCCATTCTCGGCTCCCTGAGGGTGCCAGGGATGGGTTTTTCACCTTTCCGAGAATTCCATGAAATCCATGGAAACTTGGGAAGCAGCTCCAGGATCCAGGAGGGATGAGGATTCCTGGGAATAGCTCAGATCCATCTGGACTCACTTGGAGCTTTTTCCCAGTGTTTGGGAAGAGGAGAGGCCATTCCCAGGATTTCTAGGAAGTTGAAATCCTCGAAAAGTCGGACTCCAGGGAAATCCCAGGCTGGAAAAACCTCACCTGGGAGATTCCCGGCCGGGATTGTCCCACCTCCCACATTCCATGGATTCTGTCGCTGCCCCCGCTGCTCCGAGCCCCATCCAACCTCACCTTGAACATTCCAAGGATCCAGGGGCAGCCCTGGCTTCTCTGGGAATTCCAGCCCGGCCCCTCCCCACTTTCCTAGGGAAGAATTCCTTCCCAAATCCCATAATCCCAATTTTTTTACTTATAAACCCATGATTTTTACCCAGGAATTCCTTTGTCCTCTAGAAGGACTTTGGCAGCCAGGAGGAATTCTCCAAAAGCGGCAGGAGGAAACGGGATTGGAACCACCAAAAATTCCCTGCTGAGGGTCGGATCCCGGCCCTCCGGAGCAGCAGGAAGGGTTGGGGTGTTTTCCCTGGAATTCCTGGGAAATGAATGGAATTTTTTCCTTTCCCTCTCTGCACAGAGCTCCATGAGGGACCTGCACAAGTCTGAGGTGCTGGGGAGCAAGCGCGGCCTGGTGAGTGTCCCGAGCCGGGAATTCCCAGCTGGCTGCGACAGAATCCATGGAAAACTCATCCCAAGCCTGCCCAGAGCCTCCCAGGGGCCGGCTCCGCTCCAGAGATCCATCAGAACGAAGGGAATTCATGGCATTCCCACCCCACATCCTGAATTTCTTTGGGGTTTCCCTCTTGGGACGGAGCATTGATCCCGTGGTGAGGTGGGACTGGGAATTCCAAACCCAGGGCCGGGCTGGATTGGGAATTCCAAACCCATGGCGAGGTCAGATCGGGAATTCCCGCCCCGCAGTGAGGTTGGATTGGGAATTCCAGCCCCAGGAGCTCCTGCTCCTGAGTTTTCCCCTCCCATTCTGGATTGGGATGGGGAGGTGGCTTTGGAGGGGCTCTCCCAGCATGATTTGAGGTTTTCCAGCCTGGATTTCAATCCCCAAAATATTCTAGGATATCAACCCCAAAGTATCCCCTGCCTCCAGCTGGGCGGGGTCTGGGATCACCCCAAATCCATTCCCAAACAGACCAAATCCTTTGGGATTTAATCCCTGAGGCTCCCAAATCCCTCAGTCCTGATGCTCCCAGGTGCAGATTCCCTGTGGAATCCACCAGAGTTGGGATCACGGGTCTATCCCAGGAATCCCCCCAGGAATGTGGCACAGCAGCGAGTCCAGAGGGGATTTTTCCCTAAAAAATATCAAATTTTAAGTTTTTTTCCCCGTTTTCTGCACAAAGGAATTGAGGGATGTCCATGGGGTGGGACTGGGCAGCTCCAGCTCCTTCCCGGCGATTCCAGATCCTTGATTTTCCTCTGGAAAAGCGGCTCCTGTTTGTGCCCTGCGTTAATGAGCCATTGATGCTGGAAATGTCAAACTCCAGCATTCCTGACCTTTCCCATGGAAAAAAACTTTCAGGGATGCGCTGGATCCGGAGGGAGGGAGGGAGGGAAAACAACCCCACACCCGAGGCTGGGATCGGCTTGGATTTGGGATTTCTACATAACCCCCAAATTCCTACAAAACTCAGCCTTGATTTTAGCCAGAAGATCCCAGACAGGGAATTTTTGTCACAACCTCTGTGCCAGGAGAGAGGCAGGAAAACCGGGAATAATGGGATTTGGGTAAGGCTCCATCTCCTCAATCCCCTTCCTGAAAACCACGGAGTTTTTTGCATTGGATTTCCTTTTCCTGATGATTTTTCCAAGCAAATCCCTCCTTTTTTTTCCCCCCTGCTACTCAACCAAATCCATTGGAAGAACGAGGGAAGATCTCTTTATTCCCATTAAAAATCCTCAGGACACGGGAAGTGCCATGGTGACAACACAAAAGGGCAAGGGCACAATTCCAAGGAAAAAAAAGGCTGGAAGGGAGGAATTTTTCCCCCCAAAATTCCAGGTGAAGGCAGGAATGAATTTCTCTGTGAGCTCGGACACTCAGGGCGGATTACCAGGAGCTATTTTTAGGATATCCAGGTTTTTTCGGGATTAGGGCCGGGGCTCTGCCTGTTGTTGTGGCCACAGCTCCTTTCCCGATTTTTCCCTCGCTCCCGCTGTTTCCAAGACTCCCGAGGGATGAAAGGATCCTTTGAAAAGCCAAACACATTGAGACAAGAGCTGCTCCTGCTGCCGCTCCGGGAAAGGCCGGAGCTGCCAGAAAAGCGGGAAAATGTCCAAGCACGGCTTGGGGGTTGTTCCTGGGATCTTTTCCCTGTTTTCCAGGCATTGCTATTCCCAGGGAATGAGGGCAGAACCAATGGAATTTTACTCCTGAGTCCTTTTCCCTGTTTTTCAGGCATTGCTATTCCCAGGGAATGAAGGCAAAGCCGACAGAATTTTACTCCTGGGATCTTTTCCCTGTTTTCCAGGCATTGCTATTCCCAGGGAATGAGGGCAGAGCTGGGGATTTACTCCTGGGTCCTTTTCCACCAGGATCAGCTTATGGATCCTTGGGATCCTTGCTGGATCCTGGGCTGCTCCATGCAGGAAAACCTGCGGAAAACGCGGAATTTTCCCAATGCTCCCTCCGTCCCCCTCCTGCCCCAATTCCCGCTCTCCCGCCATCCATTTCCAACCCATCACATTCCAAGCCGGAATTCCTTTGTCATGTGCACCCAGGCGTGTCCTGGATGAGCATGCCCGCTCCAAAGGGGAGCAGCTGGAATTCTGTGGCTGTCTGAGCCTTTGGGAGCCTCTCCAGCAATGGTGCTTCCATGTCCGTGGTAAAAACAGGAGAGCAACCAGGAATGGTTTTATGGGAATGGGTTTTTTTGGGAATGCTGAGCTTTCTTTTTGAGCCTTTTGGGAGCCATTCCAGCACTGGGAGGGCACTTTCAATTTTTTGGGAATGTTCATGTTGGAATGGGCCCATCCCAATGCTTCCATGTCCATGGTAAAAACAGGAGAGCAACCAGGAATGGTTGTTTTGGGAATGCTGAGCTTTCTTTTTGAGCCTGTTAGGAACTATTCCTTCTCCAGGGGATGCTTTCAATTTTTTGGGAATTCTCATGTTGGAATGGGTCGATCCCAATGCTTCCATGTCCACGAGGACAAGCCA
>NW_005054366.1:2841477-2841838 GCF_000277835.1 Geospiza fortis
CCGCAGTACCGCAGCTCCAAGTTCCGGAATGTTTACGGGAAGGCGGCGAGCCGGGAGCACTGCTTCGACGGAATTCCCATCACCAAGAACGTCCACGACAACCATTTCTGCGCCGTCAACGCGCGATTCCTGGCCATCGTCACCGAGAGCGCCGGCGGCGGCTCCTTCCTCGTCATCCCGCTGGAGCAGGTGAGATTCCTGACAGGAATTTCCAAAAGAGTGTCCAAATCTCCTTTTCCTGGGGTTTCCTCATCATCCCACTGGAGCAGGTGAGATTCCCAAAGGGAATTCCCACAAGGAACCATCCCAAAGTGTCCAGATCTTTTCCTGGATGGGATTCCCAAAGTGTCCCGATTCCTAC
>NW_005054366.1:2841920-2855519 GCF_000277835.1 Geospiza fortis
CTGCTGAATCAGGTGAGATTCCTGACAGGAATTCCCAAAAAAGTGTCCAAATCTCCTTTTCCTGGGGTTTCCTCATCATCCCTCTGGAGCAGGTGAGATTCCCAATGGGATTCCCAAAGTGTTCAAATCCCTGCTGCTTTTTCTGGGGTTTCCTCATGGCTCCTGGGAATGGGATTCCCAGTTGCAGCTATCCCAAAATATCCAAACCGCTGCTGCTTTTCCTGGGGTTTCATGTGGAATTGGTAAATTGGGGTTTTTAAAGGAAGAATTCAAACATCCAATCAAAGCTTTTTTGGAATCTCTCCAGGAGGTTTTTCCATCATTTTGGACACTGGGAATGTCTCCAGCCTGTCTCATTACAGAGCCAGGTGCCACTCAGATCCCGGGATTTCAAGGAATCTGCTCCTTGCAATCTCATCCCACTGCTCCTTCCCTTTCTTTGGGTTTTCCAAGGAATGGCTGTAGGCACGCCGGGGATTTAAGGTTTTTTTTTTGGGAAAAATTCCTCATCCAGAGGGTGGTTGGGCACTAGAACGGCTCCTTTCCATGGGAAAAGCAGGAATTTTGTGAGGGATTTATCGCTGTCATCCCTGATCCAGGCGGGATCTTCCCCCACCTCCCTTTTCCATCTCCATCCAAGGTTCCCCCCACTTTTCCCGGGAATTCCCCTGGGATCTGCCCGTCTGAAGTTGAAATTCCCATCAATCCAGCAGCTCCTCGCCGATCCCGTGGGATCTGCGGCTCCCAGGAAAAGACGCAGCAGCGACCTTGAGCCTGGAGTTTACCTTGGATAGGGAAAGGGGAGTGTTTTGACGGGAAGAGAATCCGTTAAAATGAGATCAAAGGAATTTTTCCAGGGAGGAAGGCCCTGGCACAATTCCCAGGAAAGTTGTTGCTTCCCTATCCCTGGAATGTTCAAGGCCAGGTTGGAGCAACCTGGGATGTTGGAATGGGATAAAATCCCTTCCCATGCAACCCATTCCTGGATTCTGGGATTCTTGGATTGCTCCCAAAATTCGGGCACTCGCCTGGGCTATTCCTGTATTCCGAGCGGGAATCCACATCCCATCCCTGGGCACCTGCAGCTCTGGGATGCTCCCAGCCTCATTCCCAGGAGGAATTTTGCCATGGCTGAGCTGCATTCCCAAATTCCCAGATCCCAAACTCCAGCTGGGAGGGGAAGCTGGGAGAAGGAGGAGCTCTCCCTGGTTTTCTTTCCCTCCATCCCATCATTCCTTCGCCCCTTTTTCCTGTGCAACATTCCCGCCTCTCCTGAATTCCTTGTTCATTCCGGAGGCAGCTCCAGATGGAAGGAATTCTAATCAGGATTTAATTGCAGAGCACAGCTTGAGCCTCATTAATATTCCCAGAAAAAACCCCGGGAGCTTTGTCTGAGCACCCGGAACGCTCCAGCTCCGGCCTCATCCCAGCTCCTTCCTCACAGATCCCAGCTGGAATCGCCATCCACACCCCCTCGATCCCGAATCCTGAGGAACAACCCCACATTCCCAGCAAATCCCACTTTTTTCCCTGGCAAAATCCCAGTGGGATAAAAGCAGGGATGGCGTTCCAAAGGGATCCTCTGAAATCCTGGGATATCCAGCCGGTCAATCCCACCTGGAGCAGCCCTGGATGCTGGAGGAGTTAATAAATTCACGATTTTTTTTTTTTTTTTAATCTGGAGCCTGATTAGCTCATTAAGGAGAAACTAATTTTCCTTGGAAATCAGCAGCTCCCTAATTAATTGTGATCCATAATTAGAAGCTAATGAAGGTAACCCGGATACCGCGGAGCCGCTCCGTGGATTTGCTGCCGTATTTTTGGATCTTTTCCCTGGATTTTGCCCTCAGCAAAGCTCCCGGAATCTGGGCCGGGCCGTCTGCTCATCCCACATCCACATCCCGGGGTTTTCATGGAGCGATCCAAGGGATGTGTGGGTTGGGAAGAGGGAGCTTTGCTCCTCCCTCCTCCCAGATTCCGGAGCCTCGGGATTGGGAATGAGCCCGTGCCCAGCACCAGGATAAAAATATCCCAAGGGAGTGGGCGGAGGATCAGGAGGAGCAGGATTGGCTCCCTAGGAATGGGAGAATCCCAGAATCCTGGAATGGTTTGGGTTGGAAGGGACCTTAAAGCTCATCCCATTCCATGGACAGGACAGGGCTGGATTTGGGATGGGAGAGAGGCTGGATTTGGGATGGGACAGGGACAATTCCCACTGTCCCAGGATGCTCCAAGCCCTCTCCAACCTGGCCTTGAGGATTTGGTTCTGGAGACCTCTTGGAAAATATTCCTTTCTTGTGAGTCAGGGAACAAAATCCTTGGATGCTGCAATTCCATCAGGAAGCAGCCCGGTGCCGTCACATCCCATCCTTCTGGAGCTCATCCCGTTCTCCTGCAGCCAGGCTGGGAGAGCTGGGAATGTTCCCCAGGAGAAGGGAAGGATCCAGGGAATCCTCAGGGCCCCTTGCCGGGCCTAAAGGAGATCTGGGAAAGCGGGAAAGGGATTTGGGATAAGGATTCTGTTGGGATCCCCATGGATCCCTTTGCAGGGAATGACTTCCATGGAAACAGAGGGATTTTTGATCCCGCCAGGAATGAGGAGCCGTTTTCCAGAGGCAGCCAATGTTCTCTCCTGCTGGGAGTGGCAGGGGGAAGGGGCAGCCTCTGTTTATCCGGAGGAAGCTGAAATCCAAACTCCTGCTCCCATCGCTGCCAGGATTGTGGGAACGGCTGGATTTGGGATGGGGGAAAGGCTGGATTTGGGATAGGGTAGGATATGGAATTTCCAAACCTCCCCGAGTGCCCTTCCATGTTTCCTTGGGATTTTCCATCCGGGAATGGGATCCAGAGGTGCTGCTGGATGGATGCTGCGTCCATCCCTGAGGTTTTTCCATGTGGGATTGAAGGATGGAGTGGAATGAAGGGATTTTTCCATGTTCGTGGGGCTTTCCGTGGAATATGAGGGTTCGGAAGTGCTCCTGGTTTGCGTTTTCCAAGGGAAAAACAGGTTTTGGAAATTTCTGACATTGAAATAATTTATCCAAGATTTCCTGCTGGATGGATTTCTGGGAAAAGTGGAATTCAGCCGTGGCCAGGGTGGAGCTGTGCTGCTCCAAGGATGGGAATTGCGGATTTTTCCCATCCCTTGGATTTAATGCTGATGGATCTGACAGAAAATTCATCCCGGATTTCTATCAGGGAGCAAAATTCCATCCCTCCCATCCCAGGGATGGCTCTGAGTCCACTGGAATCCCCAGGATTCTCTGCACAGATTCCTCAATCCCATTCCCTGATTCCAGAATCCAGAAGGTTTCCACCCCGCTCCCTGCTGCTATTCCAGCCATTCCCAGGGAAAAAAATTCTCTCTCCACCCCACAATCCCCAAAATTCACGATTTTTCCAAATAATTTTCCCTTTTCCCAACATAACCCGAAGGATTTTCCCTTTTCTAAAAGCTTCAGCAAAGGGAGGGGCAGGAGCTGCTGGAAGATTTCCTTCTTCCAGCCTTTTCCGTGGAAAACCTCGGAGCTGCCAGAGCCAGGAGAGCTCCAGGCTGTCCCTGAGGGGCCGGAATCTGGGTCACCGAGCTTCCCTCAGCCGGGGATCAGGGATCCAGGGATTAGGATTCACCTTGGATTAACTCAGGCTGCCGGCAAGGTCCCACTGAAAAACGGGATAAACGCAGCCGGAATCCTGGATTTTTTAGGGATTTTTCCCTTTTATTGCCTTTATTTTTCCTTTGCCTTTTCCAGGTGCCCTGGGAAAGGCACATTCCTTGTCCTTTTCCCAGTGTGTGCAACCAATTTGAATCAAAATTCTGGATTTCATGGGAAGAAACGATCCTAAATAACCAAACCCAGTGTTGTCCTCTTAAAATCCTGATGAATTTTGGGAAAATCCATCAAATCTTATGGTAAAAAGACATTCACTCGGCTGATTCCTTAAAATAAAAGAGGTGGAATTTGAATTTGTGCTGTAAAAATTCCATCCACCTGGAATTCTGCAGTTTCTGTGGGAATTTCTGCTGCAGCCGGGGTGTGAATAAAGTCCTGGCAATGCGAATCAGAAATTTGGGAAAAGCAGGATAAGCCGATCCTTTGGATAAGTGATGGGGGCTGGAATATTTCATATAACAAAGACAAAACGGGGAATTGCAACCCAGGAATTCACTGGGAGGCAGAGCTAAGGAATCACTGACATTCCCACGTTTCCTTTTCCCTCTCTGTCTCATATTTGGGAATTTTTCCTTCCCAAATTCCTCCCTGCTGCTCGAGGGAGGAAATGAATCCCAAGAAACCTTGGGAGCGACAGCTCTGGAGCCGTTCCTGGCCCTGATCCGACTTCCTGGAGCTGCCGAGGGCAGAATTCCCAGCACGTTCCTTTGTTCCCAATAAACGGAGCCGGGAGCTCGGCACGGGAAAAGTCGGGAAGGAAAATCCATGAAATATTCAGCGGCTGTGCCGAGCTGACCCAGTTATTCCACACGCTCCGAGCGCCGCTCCGGCATGGATACAGAACAGAGCAGGGAAGGACACCGGGGTGGCATCCGGACACGGAGCTTCCTTGGGAATGGAAAAGGTTCCCATCCCAGTGGGAATCTTCCCAGGAGGCTCCGTAAAAGCTTTGGAAATTCCGCATGGAAAGATCCCATCCTGTGGGACTGGGGATTTGCAGGAGTGTGTGATCCCAGAATTCGGGGTTTGTTCCATGGAGGAGAACCTTGGAAAATGGTGATTCCGAAGTTGGGAAGGAAATCTAAAATCTGGGAGGGAAATTCCAAATGCTCCAACTCCAGGCTGGGTTGGATGAGCTTGGAGCAACCTGGGACAGGGAAAGGGATCCTGGGCGATGGCAGGGATTGGGAATGGATCTCATGGAAGATCTTCCCACCCAAACTGTTCTGGGATTCTGGGATTCACGTGGGATCCAATGGCTGAGGGGTTTTACAGCGTCCGGAATCTCTTCCAGTCCTTTCACCCATGGATTTGGATCATGAAAGGAGAAGTGTGGATATTGGGAAAATTCCCTCATGGAAAGGGTTTTCCAGCCCCGTCCCCATTCCCAGAGGGATTGAAAATCCCTGTGGATGCAGCCCTTGGGCACAGTGCATGGATCAGTGCTGGGAATGGTTGGACTCCATGATCTTGGAGTGCTTTTCCAAGCCAAATATTCCATGAATTCCTGCTAAGCTCCCGGCTGTCCTTTCCCTGCTCCATGGAGTCTGGAGAAACCCCTTCCCATCCATGGATCAGCTGGGAATACTGGGGATACTGGATAAACCCAATGCCTGGTTTGGCCCATCCCAGGCTGAGCCGGATCTCCCTTCTCCAACAATTTCCCATCCCTGGAAACACCAATTTCTCCCGAAATTTGATGTCTTTCCTGATGTTTTCCTTTCTTTTCCACTCCAGACTGGCCGGATCGAGCCGAACTATCCCAAAGTTTGTGGCCACCAGGGAAATGTGCTGGACATCAAGTGGAACCCCTTCATTGAGAACATCATCGCCTCCTGCTCTGAGGACACCTCGGTGAGCCGGAATTCCGGGATGCAATTCCCAGACCCATCCATCCTCCCCGTCCCATTGATTCCCCATTTTGATATTTCCCTGGCATTTGTTTTGGGAATGCTGAGGGACAGGAGATCAAAGCCAATCCCAAATTGTGCCCAGCCTGGCTCCTGGGCCAGAATTCCCCCCTGTTCTTTATTTTCCGGACATAAATCCAGAGGATCCAGAGGGTAATTCCCATGAGGAGCAGCTGAAGGAGCTGGGAATGCTCAGCCTGGAGAAAAATGGGATCCGGAGGGAATTCCAGGCTCTCCACAAGTCCCTGACAGGAGGGGGCAGCTGGGGGAGGTCCCGGGGAAGGTTCAGGTTGGAAATCTCCATGGAGACAATGGAAAAGAGGAGCTAGATCCTGGGAAAATCCCTGGTGGTTTTTAGAGCAACTAACCTGGAAAATCTGGGAGTCTTTATCCCAAAGGATCCCAAAACGTGGAGTCTGTAGGGTCAGGTTTGGGGTCTCGGGACAAGGAAGGGCTGGGAATCTGGGAATTCAGGATGAGGATTCCAATGTCCTGCCTGGATAACACCATCTACCCTGACTGGGTTTTTCCCAAGGGATCCCAAGGGTTCGTTGTTTATCCTTGAGGGACAATCAGTAGCAGGGCTGATCCTGGAATTCCCAGAAGTTTTGTTTTTGGGAATTCCAGGATTTTGGATGTTTTTGGGAAGGAGCTTTCAAGGCCAGGAGTTGGGATGGTCCAAACCCCATTCCAGGTATGGATCTACCCTGGCTGGACTTTTCCTGAGGGATCCCAAGGATTCATTGTTTATCCTTGAGGGACAATCAGCAGCAGGGCTGATCCTGGAATTCCCGGGCAAGACAGGAATTCCAGGGGCGGGAGTTGGGATGCTCCAAACCCCATTCCAGGTGCGGATCTGGGAGATTCCGGAGGGGGGACTGAAGCGGAACATGACGGAGGCGGTGCTGGAGCTGTACGGACACAGCCGCCGCGTCGGGCTCGTGGAGTGGCACCCAACCACCAACAACATCCTCTTCAGCGCCGGCTACGACTACAAGGTCAGCCTTCCTGGGAGTGCCATTCCAAAGGGCTTTCCCGGATTTTGGCACCGCTGGGAGTCGCCTGTGGATGGCCAGAGTGGGATTGTGGAACGCTGGAATGGTTCCAGTGGGTTGGAAGGAGCTTAAAGCTCATCTCATTCCGTGCTTTCCGTAGGGCAGGAAGGAGCAGCTTCCATAGGCCAGGGGGACATTCCATGGACCAGGGGGACATTCCATGGACCAGGAACAGCTTCCAAAAACCAGGAACAGCTTCTGTAGACCAGAAACAACTTCCATTTATCAGGGAGAGCTTCCATAGACCAGGAACAGCTTCCACAGATCAGGGAGAGCTTCCATAGGCCAGGGAGACATTCCAGAGACCAGGAGCAGCTTCCATAGGCCAGAGAGACATTCTGTAGATCAGGGAGATCAGGGAGACATTCCGTAGATCAAGGAGACATTCCATGGATCAGGAACAGCTTCCACAGATCAGGGAGAGCTTCCATAGACCGGGGAGACATTCCATGGATCGGAGAGATATTCCATGGACCAGGGAGACATTCCATGGATCAGGGAGACATTCCATGGATCAGGGAGAGTTTTCATAGACCAGGAAAAGCTTCCATAGGCCAGGGAGATGTTCCATGGACCAAGGAGCAGCTTCCACAGAGCAGGAAGACCTCCCACCATCCCGGGTTGCTCCAGAGGCTCTTCCCGCAGGTGCTGATCTGGAACCTGGACATCGGCGAGCCGGTGAAGATGATCGACTGCCACACGGACGTGATCCTCTGCATGTCCTTCAACACCGACGGCAGCCTCCTGGCCACCACCTGCAAGGACAAGAAGCTGCGCGTGGTGGAGCCGCGCTCCGGGAGGGTCCTGCAGGTGGGATGGGCGCTCGGAGTGAGATTTTTAGGGAAGACTCTTATGGGATGTCGGGAAAATACCCTTCAAGGGCCATAGGTGCTCCCTGCAGGGTGTTTTCTGCGTGGTGGAATCCAGTTGACAGCCTGGTTGTGGAGATGGTGGGAAGGGCTTGGCCTCATCCCAAGCGGAGGAGTTGGAGGCTTTGATTCCGTTGTTAATTAAGGATTTATGGAAAACAGTGGGAGTAAAAGGGAAGTTGCAGGGGAAGGTCCAGAGTTGGAGGCTCTGATTCCGTTGTTAATTAAGGGTTTGTGGAAAACGGTGGGAATAAAGGGGAAGGTGCTGGAGGTTTGGAGGAGGATGATGGGTTCTCCCTGATCCGCAGGAAAATGGGAATTTTGGCTTGCCCTGGGGCAGGTGCCGAAGGACAGAGCTGGAATTTCCCCAGGATGAGGCTGGTGGAGCAAGGAAAGGGCTTCCCTGGGATGAGAGCTGGATCCAGGGGGAATTTCAGAGCTCATTCCTGTCTTGCAGGAGGCCAGCTGCAAGAACCACCGCGTCAACCGCGTGGTTTTCCTGGGAAGCACCAAACGGCTTCTGACCACGGGAGTGTCCCGCTGGAACACCCGGCAGATCGCCCTCTGGGACCAGGTGGGTGCCAAGATCCCCCTCTGTCCCTGCTGGAATTCCTGCTCCATCCCTGCCAGGATCCTGCTCCATTCCTACTGGAATTCCTGCTCCATCCCTGCTGGAATTCCTGCTCCAACCCCACCAGGATCCCTCTCCATTCCTGCCCAGATCCCCGCTCCATCCCTGCCGGAATTCTTTCTCCATGCCACTGCCATCAGGACACGGCTAACACCGGGATTTTCCTGTTTTCCAGGAAGATTTATCCATGCCTTTGATCGAGGAGGAGATCGATGGGCTCTCGGGGCTCCTCTTCCCATTCTATGACGCTGACACCCACATGCTGTACCTGGCTGGGAAGGTAGGGATGCACGGAGCATCCGGATGTGCCATTCCCAGAAAAATCCCCCAGCATTGATCAAGGGATTGGGGCTGAATTTTGGATCCTGGAATGGTTTGTATGGAAAGGGAGCTTCAAACTCATCCAGTTCCTTGGATGTCCCTGCCATGGGACACATTTGATCATCCCAGGCTGCTCCAAGTTCTGTCCAACCCAGGATATTCCAGGGATCCAGAGGCAGCCACAGCTTCTCTGGGAATTCCATCCCACCCCCTCCCCACCCTCCCAGGGAATGATTCCTCCCCAATATCCCATCCATTCCTGTCTTCTAAGTGCTCCTAATCCTGTTTTTTTCCACCTTCTCATTTCCAAATCCATTCCCGTCCCTCTTCCCTGCTGCTCCAGGGTGACGGCAACATCCGGTACTATGAGATCGGCTCGGAAAAGCCCTACCTGAGTTATCTCATGGAATTCCGCTCGCCAGCTCCACAGAAAGGACTGGGTAAGGGTGGAGGTGCTGCTGCTCCGCTTCCCAGAGCACGGAAAAGGTGGATGGGGAAGGTGCTGGATTGAATGGCACAAGGAAACGGGCTTGGATTTGGTTTGGGTTGGGTTTAGGTTGGATTGGATTGGTTTGGAATGGGTTTGGATTGGGTTTAGATTGGGTTGGGTTTGGGTTGGGTTTGGGTTGGGTTTGGGATTGGGATTTTCCATGCTGGAATTTCACGGATGGGCGATCCTGGTGCCTCTCCGGTTTGGGATTTTCCATGCTGGGAATTTCACAGATGGCTGATCCCGGTGCTCTCCGCAGGGGTGATGCCGAAGCACGGCCTGGACGTCTCCGCCTGTGAAGTTTTCCGTTTCTACAAACTCATCACCCTCAAGGGGCTCATTGAGCCCATCTCCATGATCGTCCCGAGGCGGGTGAGTCCTGGAATGTGGGAATGAGCAGGATCCGGAATGTCTGGGCGGCTCTGGAGCCATGGACATGCCCCACTTTGGCCAATCCCATGCATCCCTGGACCTCTCCATCCTTACTGATCCCATGGAATTTCAACCACAATTTAACGGGAATGTTTTTAGGGAATGTTTCTCCAAGGGGTTGGTCTCACTTGAGTTTTGGGAATTTTGGGGAAAATATCTCTTGCATTGGGGTTTTCTGGGAAGCAAATCCAGCTGCTGGCCAGGGCTGGGTGGAGAACACAATCCCAGGTTCTCTGCTCCAGCCAGTGCTTCCCAAATTTTCTCCCTGTGTCCAGAGTTTCCCAGCTATCCAGGTGTTCATTCCCTCTGTGGGGCAGGGAATTATTCCCCTGTGCCCAGGGAGCAGATTCCCAGATCCCATTGTTCTTCTCTTCCCATTTTCCCAGTCGGAGACGTACCAGGAGGACATTTATCCCATGACTCCAGGGACGGAGCCAGCCCTGACCCCAGACGAGTGGCTCAGTGGGGTCAACAGAGGTAAAACCACCAGGGGGGTATCCCAAAAATATCCGGAATGTGGGAAAAGAGCACCACATCCTGCTGATCCACCGGCTCTCCCGCAGATCCCATCCTGGTGTCGCTGAAGGAGGGATACAAGAGGAATTCCAAGATCGTCTTCAAGGCGCCGGTGAGGGAGAAGAAAAGCGTGGTGGTCAACGGGATCGACCTCCTGGAGAACGTCCCGCCCCGCACGGAGAACGAGGTGGGGCAGCCCTGCAGTGGGAGTGGGAATGGGAATGGGATCTGGGGATGAGCCTGGAAAGGCACCGTGCTGCCGGTCTCCATCCCAACAGAGGCAGGAGTGTGGGATCCTTCCAGGGATGGGAGCCTGGGATCCAGCCCATGACCCTTTCCCATGGTGGGAATGTGGGATCCATCCCATGACCCTTTCCCGTGGTGGACACCTTTTCCAGGAACACCATCCACTATCCCAGGCTGCTCCAATCTGGCCTTGGACACTTCCAGGCATCAGCTTCTCTGGGAATTCCTTCCCAAAATCCCATAAAAATCTCCCATCCTTCAGTTCAAATCCATCCCTTATCCCCAAAATCAGCCAAGTTATGGCCCATTCCCAGCATGGATCTGGCAAAATCCTGGGACGAACTGATGTGATCCCACCAGCTCCACCCCTTCATCTCCATCCTTGTTTTCCAGCTGCTCCGGATGTTCTTCCGGCAGCAGGATGAGATCCGGCGGCTGAAGGACGAGCTCTCGCAGAAGGACATTCGGATCCGGCAGCTGCAGCTGGAATTAAAGAACTTCCGGAACAGCCCCAAGAACAATTGACTCCAGGGACGTTTTCTAAAGAAATTCCTTTGTTTCTACTCCTGAATTCCTTGGATCCACTCACCCAGAACACAATTCTGGAGTCCGCGGCTGCCGAGAGCCTGGAATCACGTTCTGCGTGTCTTGTCCGGCACTAATCCCGCTCTAACCTGATTCCTGGGAAAGCCTGGAGGCTCCCAGTAAGTCGGAGCCATGTTCTGTCCGTTGGGATGAGCCAGCCCAGGGCAGATTCCCGGGAAAGCGTGACGCTTCCTTGCTATTAATTTTTTTTCCTATGCAAAAATGTGACAGTGGGAGTGGAACTGGAAAAGGGGCGGGAAGTGGGAAGGGCTTGATCGACAAAGGGAGTTTCTGTGTGGGAATCCGGGATCCTTCCCGTGCTGGGAAACTGGGATCATTCCCATGGGAGCAGGATAGGATCCTTGCTGTGGTGGGAAACTGGGATCATTTCCACAGTGGGAAATTTCCACATGGGATCCTTCTCGTGATCCTTTCCCATGCTGGATGCCCAGGACTCTTCCTGCAGTGGGATCCCAGGATTCTTGCTGTGGTGGGAAACTGGGATCATTCCCATGGTGGGAGCCTGGGATCCTTCCCATGATTGTAACTTGGGATCCTTCCTGTAGTGGGAACCTGGGATTCTTCCTGCAGCTGGAGCCTGGGATCTGTCCCAGGATCCTTTCCCATGGTGGAAATCTGGGATCATTCTGTGGTGGGAAACTGGGATCCTTCCCAAGGTGGGGAACTGGGATCCTTCCCAAGGTGGAAATTTGGGATCCTTCCTGTAGTGGGATCCTGGGATATTCCTGGGGGTGCTGCCCCATGGATGGAGCCCAAGGGACGGATCCTGAGGATGGATCCCGAGGGATGCACCTGGAGCTTGCCAGGCTCAGCACTTTGGACAATCCCAGGATTGACAGGATTTGCCTGGAGCACAGGGAATGACACCAAATCCCATTGGTTTTTCCTGGAGATCCCAATTCCCACTCAATCCGAGCTGCTGAAGTTCCCGGCGTTCCCAGCGCGGGTGTGTCCCGTCCATGTCCTGCATTCCCTGCTGTGTTCCATGTGCTGTCATTCCTGATTATTTATGCTCCCACGGGATAGTGATGGAATAAAATCTTTTCAGAATACCAGAACCGCGTTCCCGCCTTTCCTTCTCCATCCAGGGGCTGGGGGGGATCCCAAGGAAAATTCTTGGATGTGCTCCCTCAGACCAGGGAGGGGGAAGAAGCTGAAGATGGATCCTGGAATCCAGCATGGATCCTGATTCCAGCATTCCCAGCTCATCCCAACGTTTCCAGCATCCAACTCATTCCAGAGGGAGGAAAACACAGAGTGCTGCCTCTTACCTGGGATCCAGGAGCTCCTTCTTCCCAGCCTGGCAAAGCTGGGAGAGGATTTTCCAGGAGAAAGGCTCCAGTTTTCCTGGGATAACCCCCCATTCCCAAGGGAAAACATTCCAGGAGCTTCACTCAAACCCCAGCACCTCTGTGGGCTTGGTGCAAAGGATTTTAGGGTGACAAAGGTGCTAAAAACACCAGGAATTCCCACTTTTCCAGAGCTGCAATTCCTTCTTTTTAGGGTGCTAAGTAAGACCTGGGAATCCCTGATTTTCCAGGGCTGCCATTCCTTGTTCTCCCAGAAAGAATTCCAGAGGCGGGATTTGTATCAAAAGCTTTATTGAAATTCCTCAAAGCCAAACAGACAAAAACTCCAAAGGTGGCTCTGCCGGGCCCCCAAATTCCCAAAAAAACCTGGAGCCATTGGATTTCTACACACGGAAGCTTTCCTAGGAAATCCAAGTCACTTCCAAAGGGATTTTTCCTGCAGGATCTGTACATTCCCCAAGGATTTTCCTTGTTTTTTGCCTCGCACAAGGTAAGAAAATACAATTTTCAGGAATTTCCATGGAATTTCAGGCATTTCTCCTGGAATTCCTGGCTTTCTGGGTGAAAAAATTGGGATTTTCCAAGCGTTTTTTCCTGGATTGGGGCGGAAATTCCAGAGGGAGCTGATTGGGAAATGGGGGAGGAGTTGGTTTATTCCAAGGTCGGGAAATTTGGGAATTTGGGATATTTTTTGTAGGGATCCCCATTTTTTTTTTCATGCCTGCCATTTCCAGGGATTTGGCTGCACTGGAGCCACAAAAATCCCCCAAAATTCCCCTAAAAACCCCCAAAATAAAAAAAACTTCCTAAAAACCTAGAATTCCCTCCCAAATTAAAGGAAAACTGGGAACACACAACACACAGGGATCGCAAAGTCACCAGCTCTGAACCCATCCCAAAAAATCCAACATTCCCAAAAAATCAATGTTTGATCACTATTTACAAAGAGGGAATTCCCAAAGTTGGGAAAAGGGGCTGGAAATGGCAGCATTCCCAAAAAAACCCCCATGGAGCAAGGCACCATTGCCACCCCAGGGAGGAGGCCTGGCTGCCATTCCCAAAAAAATGTGGATTTGGGAATGGCAGAGGTGGGAAAATCCCGTCTCATCCATGGATTTCAAGTCGGTTCTCTCCTTGTTTTGCTTCCGAGATGTCCAAGCTCCGCTTCGAGAATTCCCAACTCGGTTCCTACTCAACTCTTGCAGTTCCAGGGATTCAAGGAAAAGGATCCAAGGAAAAAATTCCCAAAGAATCGGAGGAGGAGCGGCAGTAAAAATAGGATTTTATTCCCTTCCCACCCTCGCTGCTCCCGCTCGGTTCCCACAGCAACGTTACAATCCGGAAAAAAAAAACCAAAAAAAAAAAAAAAAAAACCAGGAAAAGAAAAGGAAATCCAAAGGGTCGGGAGTGGGAAAAGGGGGAATTCCGGGATAAAAACAGTCAAATCACAAGAGGGAATTTTTTCCAGGGAAAAGCTGCTCAGTCGTCCTCATCCCCGTCATCCTCAGGCTCTCGTTTCCTCTTCTGGCCCCGCTCTTC
>NW_005054366.1:2855565-2859052 GCF_000277835.1 Geospiza fortis
ATTCCTGCTTTTCCGGGAATTCCATTTGCCATGGAATTGAGGTGGTTTTTCTTAGGAAAAGTGGGATTGGTTCCGTACCAGGCTCCTCCTCATCCTCCTCGTCGTCCACCTCGCCGTCGTTGTAGCCTTCCTCATCCTCCTGGAATTCCAGGAAAAACCGGGATGTAAAGCTTGGGATCAGCCCAGGAGCTTTCCCAATATCCCATCTTCCAAGGAGGGAAAGTCCTTGGAATGTCCTCAGCAAGGAGCTGAGGTATTCCCATTTTTTATGGAACAGCAGGAGCCGGTACTGAAATCCCAGGGAATCAATGCCTGAGCTGGAGCTGGGAAGGTGGGAATGTGCCATTCCCAAGTTTACGAAAACTGCAGTGGGATTCATGGGAATGGGAAAAACTGGATTGATCCAGAGCTTCCGAGCAGAACGGAGGAGGCTCAGGAACATTCCAGAGGGGCAGGAGAGGATTCAGGGCTGGAGGAGAGGGGAAACAAATTCCCGGAATTCTGTTTTCCCCTTTCCCACCCCACTTTCTCTCCTCCAATCCCATTTGCCTTCCTCCAATCCCTCTTTCCCCTTTCCCTTTTTTCTCTCCCTCAATTCCATCTTCCCTCCCAAAATCCCATTTTCCTTCCTCCAACCCCATTTCCCTCCCTATAATCCCATTTTTCCCTCCAATCCCATTTCCCCCCCCCGCCCAATCCCATCCCCCCATCCCATCCCTCGTCCACCCCAGCACAAAGTGAATCCTGAAATTCCTCAAATCCCGGATTTCCTGTGCAGCCCCTCCCAGCCGGATCCCGCGGATTCCCGAGGTGAAATTCCAAGGCTCACCTCCTCCTCTCCGCTCACATCCTCCTCCTCCCCTTCCTCCTCCTCCTCCTCCTCTTCTTCCTCCACCACTACCTGAGCGTCGTCGTCGTATTCCTCCTCTGGAAAAACAACATCCATGGAAAAAATTGAAGTTTTTGGAATAATTCCACCCAAAATCTGGGAATGCGAGCAGAGAATTCCTTAGGGGTAGCACAGGATTGTCGGGGAACGCAGGGTTGGAGTTGCTCCAGCTGCTCCACTTCCCCCTATTCCCAAGGATCTGGGAGTTGGGGAATCTCAGCTTTTCCAGGAATGGATGGAGCAGAACTTTCCATCATCCATGAGGAGCCTTCCCATGGACACAGAATTCCAGCCTTTTAGGCGAGTCCCAAAATTCCCAGCAGAAAACCAGGAAGTGCCGAGCCCCTGGAGTGTTTTCCATGTGTTTGGGAGCTTTTGGGAACCTTCCCAGAGTTCCCACTCAGCATTCCTGGGAAAAGTGCACATCCAGCTTTTCTGCTGTGCTGCTGGGATGGGAGAATCCAGCAAATTCCCTGGGATCAGCCAGATCCTCATCCTGGGATGGCTCCAGGGGCAGCCAGGGAAAGGTGGTGCCTACAGCACTGGGATTTCCTGAAATTCCCTGGAATTCCAGGCTGCTCCTTCCTCAGTTCCCGGCATAGATTCACTGGAGCTCCCCAGTGTTTTCCATGCACTTCCCTCATGGAGCAGCTCCCTAATTCCTGCTTTTTTCCCTGCCTGTGGAAACCCTGTTCCATGAGGAATTCCAGAGTTCCAGGACATTCCAACTTATCCATGCTCATCCCTGTTCCCGTAATTCCTTCAGACCCTTCCCGATCCCACCCCCTCCATTCCCAGATGGAGGAATGGGACTTTCCAGGCCCTGCCACCTCCTCCCCTCGTTCCTTTGGGACACAGGAATCCCATGGAGCACATCCCACGTACCATCCTCATCCTCCTCCTCGTCATCCAGCCCTTCCACGTATCCCTCGGCGTCGGAATCCGGCGCTTCCTTGTCGTCCCGGTCTTTCACTAGGGATAAAGCTGAGGAAGTTGCTCCTTCAGGCCATGCCCAGCTCCTACCCACCATTCCCTCGGGACACCCAGCTCCTTCTCCCACCATTTTTCTGGGGTCACCAAGCTCCTTCCTCTCATTCCTTCATTGCTTCAGGTTCTTCCCTCATTCCCTCAGGACACGGAGATCCTTCTCCCACCATTCCTTCAGGACAACAAGGTCCTTTCCCTCATTCCCTCAATTTCATTTCCCTCACTCCTTCCCCTAATTCCCTCACCCCTCCCCTCCATTCCCTCAGGACACTGAGGTCCTTTCCCTCATTCCTTTGGGACACAAAGATCCTTCCTCTCATTCCCTCAGGTCCCTTCCCTGATTCCCTTAGGACACAGAGGTACTTTCCTTCATTCCCTCATCCCTTTCCCTGATTTCTTCCCTCATTCCCTCACTCCTTCCCCTCAATTTCCTCATTCCTTTAGGTCCCTTCCCTGATTCCCTCAGGACACAGAGGTACTTTCCCTCATTCCCTCATCCCTTCCCATCATTTCTTCCCTCATTCCCTCACTCCTTCACCTCAATTCCCTCAGGACACTGAGGTCCTTTCCCTCATTCCTCCCCTCAATTTCCTCATCCCTTCTCCTCATTCCTTTCCTCATTCCCTCCTCTCAATCTCCTCAACTCCTTCCCCTCAATTCCCTCAGGACACTGAGGGCCTTTCCCTCATTCCTCCCCTCAATTTCCTCATCCTTTCTCCTCATTCCCTCCTCTCAATCTCCTCAACTCCTTCCCCTCAATTCCCTCAGGACACTGAGGGCCTTTCCCTCATTCCTCCCCTCAATTTCCTCATCCTTTCTCCTCATTCCCTCCTCTCAATTTCCTCAACTCCTTCCCCCCAATTCCCTGAACTCCATCCCCTCATTCCCTCGCTCCTTCCCCTCATCCCCTCACTCCTTCTCCTCATTCCTCTCTTCATTCCCTATCCCCCCCCTTATCCCTTCCCCTCATCCCCCCTCCCTCCCGGTGCCGGTTCCCGTTCCCGTACCATCCTCATCCTCCTCCTCGTCATCCAGCCCCTCCACGTATCCCTCGGCGTCGGAGTCGGGCGCCTCCTTGTCGTCCTGGTCGTAGCCGTCCAGGTACGTCAGCTGCGGCAGCAGCTTGAACACGTTTTCTCTGTAGTCGTTCAAGTTGGTCACCTCACAGTTGAACAGGTCTAAGCTCTTCAGGTTTTCCAACTTTTTCTGGGAAAACAAAGCAATTTGGAAGGTTTGCTGGCGCGGGAATTCCCGCCAAAGGCAAGGATCCCACGGGGAATGTGCTCAAGGGGTTCCCGGGGGTGTTTTGGGCTCCCTGGAGATGGCAGGCATGGAAAAAAAATGGAGATCTTTACAAAAAAATACCCCAAATTCCCAAATTGCCTGACCTTGGAATAAACCAACTCCTCCCCGCTTTCCCAACCAGCTCCCTATGGAATTTCTGCCCCTAATCCAGGAAAAAACACTTGGAAAATCCCAATTTCATTTGGGATTTGGGATGGGAAAGGCTCTCCCTGGAGTCCTGCAGTAAATCCAAAGGAATAACTGAATTCAGGGAATTATCCTAAAGGAGCCAGATCCAGGAGTAGCTGATTGCCCAGAGAATTATCC
>NW_005054366.1:2859078-2863718 GCF_000277835.1 Geospiza fortis
AGGAATGGAGCACTTGGACACAAGAACTTTGATAAGAGAGGTTTAAAAAAATGCAATTATTTTTCCTTAGACTATGGAAAATTTAAAAACACATAGAAATGGAATAAGAATTTAATTCCTGGGGGTTTTGTGGAATTCTCTTTTGGGAAGAAGTCTGCACTGCTCACAGAACTTGGAAATCCTAAAAATAAAATCCAAAGGAATTGAGTATTTGTCTCAAGGCTTATCCATGGATAAGAAATATCAGCTCTAAGGGAATATCTACTTTCCCTTTACGTGGAAAGCACTTGGGAAAAAGGCCTGGAAATGGGAAAACTGGGAGAGCTGGGAGCACTTCCAGGTTTCTCCATGAGTTTAGCAGCTCTGCCTTTTCCCTGTGCCGCAGGAAAGGAGATGCAGGAAGGAGCTGCTCCTGGGAGGATTTTCATGGGAATTGTAGTGCCTGGAGATGGATCCAGAGCCTGCGGAATCCTGGGAAGCTGCGGCGATTCCCGCCGGGAACGGGGGGAGCCCGGCCCGGCAGCCACTAGAGGGAAGCAGCGGCTCACCGGGAACAGGGACTCGGGATGCGGCCTGGATCCCGGGATTCGCTGGGATTTTGGGAAGGAATGAGGGCGGAGGATCTGGCACAGATTCCAGGAGCGACATTCCCTGGAAGCGCCCAAGGCTGAGCTTGGAGCAACCTGGGATTCAGGAAGGGATTCCGAGGGTTTGGAAAAGGATGAATCCCATTCCTTGGAGCAAAACCAACTCCCCAGGGCTTGGGATGCAGGGGGCAGGAATAATTGGGATTTTGGGAAGGAATGAGAGGGGAAAAGGCCCTGGCACAGATTCCAGGAGTGACATTCCTTGGAAGTGCCCAAGGCCAGGCTTGGAGCAACACCTGGGATAGAGGAAGGAATTCCAAGGATTTGGAATGGGATGAATCCCATTCCCAGGAGCAATCCCGACTCACCAGAGGTTCTATTGTCCCGAGATCTTTAATTTTGTTGCCGCTTAGGTTTAGGTGCGTGAGGTTCGGACACTTCTCTGCCAACACTTCCAGGCCTCCTGAGATTCTGTTGTCGCTCAGCTCGAGCTGCAAAGGCCCAAAAACATCCTCAAAAATCCCATTTGATCCCATTTTCAGCCACTTTTCCAAACATGGAGAAGGGGAAAAGGAGGGATTTGGCTCGGGGAGGTGGGATTTACCTTCTTAAGTTTGTTTAACTTTGGTAAGTTTGCAACTGAGGTTAAGCCGACGTTGATTGTGCTGAGGAATTCCAGCTCCTCAAACTCATCCGTGAGGCCCTCGATTTTCCCTTCGTACGACCTGCAGTTGTCCAGAACGAGCTCTTTCACCTGCAAAGGGAAGAAATCAAGGAAAAATAGAAGGAATTCCAGGGAATTCGCAAGAATCAGGAGGTTTTCAGCAGAAAAACGCAGGAGTTTGGGGTTGTGTTGAGAAGAAAGCCAAGATCGAGGTAGCGCTCCTGATCCCGCACACTGAGGGTAAAAACAATCCCAAAATTCCCAAAATAAACTCCCAAACCACTCATTGGCATGAAATTTAGACAGACACCCCCCCAAAAATAAGGAAAATAAGTCAATCTTTTCCCTCAACAGTGCTTAATTATCAGGATTCTCCAGAGGATCCATTTGGGGATAAATAATGACCTTTCTTCCCTCATGTGAGGGAAAAAGCTCCCAAAATACTCAAAATAAGTTCCCAAATTACTCATTGGGTTGAAATTTAGGTGGTGAATTCATGGATCTCATCCCTCAATGGTGTTTAATTATCAGGATTCCCCAGAGGATCCATTTGGGATAAACAGTTTTTTCCCCTCATGTTCTCCACACACACCCAGAGTTCCCGCCAAAAAAAAAGGCGGGAAAAGTGCAACGGAGGCGAATCCTCCTTATCTGTGTCCCTGCTCCGTTATCTCATCCCAGCTCCCCCAGACATGGAGCCAGGAGGGCTTGGGAGCCTCACCAGGAAGCACCAGATGGGTTTTGCGTCAGAGGAATTTGGGAATTCCTCACAGGACTTTTGGGAGCTGAGGGGAGAGGGAATGGAGGGAAGGGAATGAGCCCAGAGCTCACACTGAGGGACAAACAGTTCCAGCCCTGATCCAGGAGGTGGGATATCCATCCCACCCGCCTCCCTCAGCATGGAAACCAGGGAATTGCACAGAAAACCAGGGAATTAGACAACAATTCCTTCAGGTGTAGAGTGGACATTTAAGGAAGAGCTGGAAATAGTCTTGGATACAAAGGAAAATCCCTTAGCACCAAGGCAAATGACCCAACTGCCATTTTTTCCCCTTTTAATTTGTATTTTTTTAGAATCCCCGTTCTGGGTTGGAAGGGACTTTAAAGATCATCCCATTCCCACCTCTCCATGGCATTTTTTACAGAAGGTTGTTTCCTCCCCGCTTTTCAGGAAGTTTGGCGCACAAATGCCACATTCCCTCTTTCCAGCACTGGGCAAAGGCACAAATCCATAGAGAATCCAAGAGGCCATGTTTGGAAAGCTTGGATGAGTTCAGAAACAGTTTGGGAAAAGCAGAGCACGTTCCCAAACCTTCCCAAGAGCAACATCATGTCAGTGTTAACTCCCTGAATCCCTGGAAACAACAGGACTCCAAACAAAATTCCAGGATGGTTCCATGCCCTAAGAATCCCCAAGGAAATCCAGGAGGATTCCCCAAGGAACAGAGGAAGAACTGGATTTGTGGGATTTTTCCCAGCACCCCACAGGCGTCTCTGCCTTCCATGGCACATTCCCTCTCCAGAAAATCTCGGAATTTCAAGGAGAAGAAGCAGCCTTGGGAGAGGCCATCACTTTCCACACCTCTAACAGGGAACTTTTCCAAGGATTTGTCTTCCCCCAAGATTCCAACCGGAGGCGAGAAATTCTCTAGATTGCCCATTCCAATCCCACCTGGAACGCGACCAGACCAACAAAAGCTTGGATGAGCTTCCTACTCAATCCCAGGATTACCGGAGCTGCTCCGAAGGCTCCAATGAGCCAATCCCTGCTCCAAGACCATTCCAAAATACCCAAGCTCAAGAACTCAATTAAAATAATTAATTAAATTCCAGCTGCAATTCCAAGATCTCCATGATCCAACCCCACAGCAGCTCAGAGCAATCCCATTCCCTGTGGAAAACAGGGAAGGATTCCACAGAATATCTCCCAGCAGCTGCTCTGTGTCCGCTTGGCCACCGTGCCGGAGCTCTTCCAGGTTTTCCAGAGCCCTTGGAATTTTGCCCAGGGCAGGGAGGGCAGCAGGTGCCATGGCCCGTGGCCACTGGGGATTCCCATTCCATGGGATTCCCATCCCAGGGGGATCCTCAGCTGCTGCTGCTGCTGCTGCTCAGGAATGAGGAGCTGACCTGGAGCAGGATCCCATTCCACAGGGAAGGGAGAATTCCCAAGGTTTTCCATCCTTTTCCTGCCCCGGGATAAACAGTGGATGGAATTCCTTCCCCAAACCCCACAGGATTTGGGATATGGATACAGCCCTCCAGGGCTTTTTTGGGAATATCCCAGATGGGATAAACTGATTCCTGAGGAAAGGCAGGATCCTTGGGAATGCTCCATTCCCGCCTCTTTCGCACCAGCTCATCCAAAAGGAATTCCAACCTGGAATCGGAGAATCCTTGGAAAACACCACTAAGCCATGGAATCCAGCCACCAATCCAAACCCACCACTTCTCCAGATTAAACCTTTCCTGGGAATACCAAATTCCCACTGGGAATATCTGAGATGGGATAAATTGATTTCCAGCCAGTTATCCATGAGCATCCTGTGGCCAGGAATGTGCTGGGAAGAAAATCCCAAAACTCCTGGGGCAGGGAAAGACAGTGCTGGAAAACAGCCACGGAACACGACCCCATTCCCAGGAAATCCAGCAGCCCAAATCCATGGAAATCCCAGGAATCATCCAGCCTGGAGAATCCCACAGCAGAGGCAGGGAAGGGACTGGAAGGGATTAACACAGATACTGGGGTTGGGAGCAGAATTCCATCAGCACCTCTACGGATGGAAGCAGCACCGTGGCTGCCGGGGTTTCCCGGGAATTTTCTGGGATTTCTCCAAGCGCCAGGTTATGGGAATTCCCCCTAGCCAAGAAATCCTGTTCCCTTCAGCAGTTCCCAGGTGGATCCAAGGAATCCAGGATGCCCAAGGAAAGCCAGGATCCTTGGGAACACGCTCCATTCCCGCCTCTTTCACACCAGCTCATCCAGCTGGAATTCCAACCTGGAATCAAGAAAATCTTTGGAAAAGGCTTGGAAGAATCAATGGAATGCGCCATCAATCCAACCTTTCTGGATTAAACTTTTCCTGGGAACACCAAATTCCCATCCCAGCAAGTTGCAACCGGACTCCAAACTCATCCTGGCTTTCCCAAAATTCCCACTGGAATTCCCGCTCTGCTGCAACTTCCTTGGAAAACCCCACCAAGAATCTCAACTCCCAGCATTCCGGGATCCCTGAGGTTGGAAAAGATATCCAGGACTGAGTCCAAGCTGTGCCTGATCTCAGAGCTCCGAGTGTCACATCCAGGAATTCCTTGGGCACTTCCAGGGATGGGAATTCCACAAGGCCTGTCCTTTCCAATGTTTATCCACCTTTTCCATGAAAAAATTCCTG
>NW_005054366.1:2863739-2865435 GCF_000277835.1 Geospiza fortis
ATGTCCCACCTGAGCCTCTCCTGGCATTCAGAAGGAATTTTAGGAAGATTCTTTGCTAATCTTCCCTTTATTTCAGGAAAAAAGCCAAAGTCTCTCCTTCTCTCCAATCCATGGGGATTCCATCAGGGATCAATTAATAAAAGAAATAAAATCACATTTTTGCTGTGATTCATAAATTTAACGGGATAAAAAGTGGGAATATCTGGGGAAAAAACTGCCTGAACATCCAAAAATTCCCAATTTTCCAGGAATAAAATGCACTTTTTTCCTGAAACTGAATTAATATATTAATATATTATTTTATAAATAATATAAATTATAAAATTAATTAATATTAATTTTTCCTTAAATATTAATATATTTAAGGGAAAATTAAAAAAAATTAAACAATAAAAATGAGATTGAGGAAGGAATTTCTCCACAGAATCCACCTGAGCATATTTTTAGGATGCTTCATTAATCAGGATGTGACTTTCTGGGATTATCCAATGGAAAAGCACAGAATTCCATGGAAAAAATAGGAGATCCAGGTGGAAAATATCCCAAAGAAGCTCAGGAAAAAGCACAAAACCCCATCCACATCCAAAGATTTAATTCTGATTTTCAGGATTTAAATCAAAAAGTAGCACAGAATTCAAGGAGATTCCCAAAACTCAGGGAGATTTTCCCAGGATTTCTTGCTATTCCACATTAAATTGGGAAATAATAAGGATAAACACTCAAAATTAAAGTAAACATGTCCCAAACTCATCCTGCCCACCTAAAACTTCCTAAAATCCAGGAATAAATGACATGGGCATCAATATTCCTGCCAAATCCCAATTCCAGAGGGTGGAATTAGCAGGATTTTCCTTTAATATTTTAAAGGAACAAAATCCATCCCGCAAACTTCATTCCCCAAAACACACGTGCACACAGCTAAGAACACAACAACATTCCCAACTGCAATCTCCACCTCTCTGCCTAAAAAAACCGGAAAACTAGGATTTAGAACACTTTGGGGGGATCAAGGCACCAATTTAGGAAATTTACTGAAATTCACAAGGAAAACCAAGCGGTGAAAGGTGAAATTATCCCGATTTTCCAGCTCCCTGCTGCCCATTCCGAGCCCTGAGGAGCAGGGAACTCCCTCCAGCCCCGAGTTTCCCCAACTTTTTTTTTTTTTTGCGTTAGACAAAAGAGCGGAAACAGCACAAAATGCAAGCATGGAAAAGAGGAGAAAACTGAATTTATCCCTTTGGAGGCTGGTTTTAAACAGCGTTTAAAATGGGGAAGAAACCTCCAGCGATGAGGGTGGTGAGGCGATATGGGGGCAAAAACGAGCAAAAACAGAAAACTCTTTAAGAATTAGGGGAAAGCTCAAGAACAAAACAGGGAAAAATAAGAAAAAAACAGGATGAAAAGGAGCACCACACTTCCCAAGCCCAACGCTGCCTCCCCACAGGGCCCTGCCCAGGAAGGAGGCGGATTCCCCGCTCCGCGCTCCTCACCCGGGGGAACCGCGGGGCTCCTCCCGGTGCTCCCCCGGCCCCGTTCGGACCTCCCGGTGCCCCAAATAGTCAAGAAAACTCAATTTTTAAAAAGCTTTTCTTTTTTTTTAATTTTTATTTTTACCCCCAACGCGGCCCTCACGAATCTCCTCCCGCCCCGCGGCCGGCGACAAAATGGCAGCGCTGCCCGTCATGTCGGGAGGGCC
>NW_005054366.1:2865941-2866957 GCF_000277835.1 Geospiza fortis
AGGGGAAGGGGCTTCCCCGCCGCGGGTTCGCGCCCCGCCTGCCCCCGGCCACCTCCCGCCCACTCTTTTTGGGGCGGTTTTCCTATTTTTCGCTTCTTTCCTCCCCCCTCCCCCCGTTATTTTCTTGCTTGTTTTGGGGTTTTGTTGGGTTTTTGCTTTTTGGTTCGGTTTTTGGTTTTTTTTTTTTGTCCTGCCAAAGTTTTTCGCCGTCCCCCGTTTATTCCGCCAGACGCGGAACAACAACCTGAAGTCCGGCCCCGGGGGAAGGAAGGGGGGGAAAAGGGGGAAGAAGGAAAAACACGCACACACATCCAGCCTTTTTGTGCGTGTGTGGGGATGGAGGGGGTGGAGAGTGCGTTCATTTCTTCCAATATTATTTTTTATTATTCTTATGATTATTAGGATTATTATTCAACGCTCGCGCTACCGGCGGCGATGCCCCATCGCCCGCAAAATAAAAAAAAAACAACAACAGGGAAAAAAAAAATGCCCAAACCAAACCCAACCAACGCTAAGCGTCGGCTTCAAAATTCTTTCCTTTTATCTTCTCAGCATCTGGAGAGAGGGAGAGAGAGAGAGAGAGAAAGGGCGCGTTCATGAGGACTACAAAGTTACAAATATGGCTCCCCAGTCTCTCTTGCCTGATCACTGCAAAGAAATGAAGACGCACTTTAAACTAAACCATTCGCAACTCACTCGCAGTCCCTGCCTGCCTCTCCCTAGCCCAGCACCCTGCACAAATATTTGCCAACTAAACACGCCGAGAGAGAGAGCAGCGAGCAACTTATTTTTTATTTAATGCACGGCCAGCCCCTCTCCGAGGCATCGCAGCCCGGCACGGGCAGGAGCAGCCCCGGGGAGCCCCCGAACGTCCCCGGAGCGCCCCGCGCCCCCCAAAGCGGGGGGCACAGCCCCCCACACACACAGGTAGGCACCTCAAGGGCAGCAGCGGCCCCGCCAACACCTGGCACGCTCCACCCCGCCAAAAAAAAAAAAAAAAACCCCGGGGGGCCCTT
>NW_005054366.1:2867804-2868912 GCF_000277835.1 Geospiza fortis
GGGGGGGTCCCCGGGGCCGGAGCCGCCTCGGCGGGCTGGGAGCGGCTCCGGAGGGGAACGGGAGGGTCGGGACCTCCGGGAAGGGAAGGGCGGGAGGATCCCCCCAGGAAGGTCCCTGAGGGACAGCGGGGCCCGGCTGTGCTGGGGTGGAGCAGGGCCAAGGACGAGAATCTTTCAGTTCCCAGGAAAGATGGGAAGGGATTTTTTCCTTGGAGTGCCAGGATAAGGGGGATGGATTCAGGCTAGAGGAGATCACAGTGAGGTGGGATATTGGGAACGAATTCCTGGCTGGGATGGAATTCCTAGTGGAGCTGTGGTTGCTCCATCCCTGGAATGTCCCAAGGCCGGGTTGGAGCAGCCTAGGATAGGGGAAGGTGTTGGGGTTGGAACTTGATGGGTTTGAGGTCCTTTCCAAGCCACATCCCAGGAATTTTGAAGGAAAATGGGATACTCAAGGAACAGTGGAATGGGGATGGAGCTAGGCTGGGAATGCTGGAGAAAGGAATGATCCAGGAATCCTCAGAGCCTTTTCCAGGGCCTAAAAGAGTTCCAGGAGAGCTGGAGAGGGACTGGGACAAGGGACAGGACACAGGGAATGGCTTCCCACTGGGAAAGGGGAGATTGGGGTGGAATACTGGGAAGGAATTCCTGGCTGGGCTGGAACTCCTAGGGCTCCATCCCTGGGATGTCCAGGGTGGGCTTGGAGCAGCCTGGGATAGTGGGAATGATCCCAGCACATGGAATGGGATGAGCTTGAAGCTCCTTCCCATCCCAAACCATTCCCTGCTCCTGGATCCTTTTCCAGGTGCTGCAGGATGAGGATCCAAGCCCAGAGGTGCTCTTTTTCAAGGATTTGCGATTTCCAAACTGTTCCCATCAGCTGGAGCAGAACTCAGGTAAAAAGTGCTTTGGTTCCTTCTAAAATCCCTGTTTGTCCCTTCCTACTTTTCCTGGAAAACACAGGGCTGGAAAACCCCAAAGAGCTGTTGGAAAGCATCGAGGGAGTGCTGAAAATCCTCGGGAAACTTGATTATATATCCATGTATTTTACAGGACAGGATGGGGACAAAGTCGCAGTTGTGAGCATGGAAGAATTCCAGGAATATTG
>NW_005054366.1:2868959-2875013 GCF_000277835.1 Geospiza fortis
CCAACTCCAGGTAAAAATTCCAATTTCAGCAAAAGAAAACTGCAAAATGTTCCTTTTTTTGGGATGTTTGAGGGGTTTAGGATGGAAGTTTGGGGTTGGATGAGAAATCCTTGACTGGAATTAATATTTCAAACTTTTTGAAATGTTTGGGACTTGGGAATGAGGCAGAATGATTTGAGCTCTCTTTAAATTTCTCCTTTCCAGGTGTGTCCAGAGGTGGCTCCTGGGCTGAATCTTCAGGAACTTTTCATGGAATTTCTGCTCCTGGTGCTGCTGAAAAACACTGGAAAAGGACTTTTCTCCTGGAAAAAAAAAATTGCTGGGACAAGCTGGGATTTCAAAGGAATTTCTGGGAATCCAGAGCTGCTTTTTCCTTTGTTTGTTCCAAAGAAAAATGTGGATTTTGGTTGTTTGAAGGTGCAGAAAATTCCTTTCTCTTTCATTATTGAGGGAATTTATTCCCAGTTCCAAGCCAGAATTCCACGTTTAAAGCTGCTCCTGTCGTTATTTGTATTCCAAGAGTTTGGGAATTAAAAAAAGATTGGGAATTGTAACATTGGGAATAAACCTGAAGGGTTATTTTTCCATGGTCCAACTTTCCTTCTGTGATTTTTCATTCCTGAGGGTTTTTTCCTGCTTTGTGTTCATAGGAAGTTTGAATTTGTGGGGTTGGTTTTTAATGGGAATTGTTGGGATTTTTTCCTTATTTGTTTTTATCAGGAATTTGGAATTGATGGGATTGGTTTTTAGCAGGAATTTGAGGTTTTTATCTTGCTTTTAACAGGAATTTGTAATGTAATTTGTGGGATTTTTCCCGTTTATTTTTAAGAGGGATTTTGAATTTGTGGGATTTGTTTATACCAGGAATTTTTAATGGAATTCTTGGGATTTTTCCTTGTTTATTTTACCACGAATTTTGAAATTATTTGGATGTGGTTTTAAGGGGAATTTTCAATGGAATTTGTCCTGTCCATTTTTACCAGGAATTCTGAATTTATGGAATTTTTCATAGTTAATTTTTTTACAGGAATTTGTGGTGTTTTTTCCTTGTTAATTTTTACCAGGAATTTTCAGTTTCTGGGATTTTTCCTTGCTTATTTTTAAGAGGAATTTTGAATTTGTGGGATTGGGTTTTTTTGCAGGAATTTGAGGGGTTTTTTTCCCTTGGCTATTTTAACATGGATTTTGAATTGATGGGATTTATTTTTACCAGGAATTTCTGGGATTTTTCCTTCTTTATTTTTCTGGGAATTTTGAATTTTTGGGATTGTTTTTTAGCAGGAATTTTTAATGGAATTAGTGGGATTTCCCCTTGTTTATTTCCCACAAGAAATCACAGTCTTTCCCTTTCTTTTCTCAGGATTCCCTCCTAAATTCCACAGGAATCCTCCCAATCCTGCCCCGCATTCCTGGGGTGAATTCCCATGGAAAATCCCTGGGAATTGTTTGTTGATCCCTTGAATGTCCCTTTGTTTTCCCACACAAAGAATTCCTTCTTAGGAGCAGCTCCCAGCTCTGCACAGCTGGGAATGGAAAAATCCCCAGAATTCCCCAAATTCCCACCCTCAACATTCCCAGCTGGGGAACTTTGGGATGAAACAAATCCCTGGGATCCAGGAATTGCATGGAAAACACCCTTGGGATTCCACAAGAATTTCCAATTTGTGGTTTAACCCCTTAAAATTGGAATTTCTGCAGCATTCCAGGGAAAAAAGTGGGAAAATCTGATAAAAATATGAGGAAACGCTGATTTGAAGGTAAAAAATGAGGAAGAAAACTCTGGGATGGCTCAAAAAATCCCTAAAAATAGTTGGAAAATGTTATTCCCATTTTAAAATTATTATTATTAAACTGTCTTTTTCGTGGAAATTTTTGTGGGATAATTGCTATGTTCCTGATTTTTCTAATGGAATATTCCAAGATTTTCCTGCTTTATTGGCTTGGATTAATGGGAGAATTTGTTAAAATGCCCCAAAAATTCAGGGTGAGTTAAAAGTCCAAGGAATTCTGGGATAATCCTTCAGAATTTAGGGAGAATGGGTGGAAAACATGGGAAAATTGAATAAATTTGAGGTGGAATCCAAGGAAAAGTTGGGAACTGGGGGAGGTTTCCTGTGAAAAACAGGGATTGAATTCCTCAGGATGAGCAAATCCCCTGGAATCCAAGGGAGAATTGGGAATGGAGCTGCCATTACTGCTGGCCCCATTCCCAACATTCCCACCTGGAATTCCCACTCCTTGGAGCTGGGAAAAGCCCCTTTGGAGCCCCAAATCCCACATGGAGCAGAAAAATTCCCGGGTTTCTCCCTGTGGATGCACCTGGATATGGCACAAAGAGCTGGAGAAGCAGCGGGAAAAGGAGGGAACGGCTCCATCCTGGGAAAAACCTTCGGGATCCCAGAAATACCAGGATAAAGGCACAGAGATCCCGGGAAAAGGCTGGATTTGGGATAGGACAGGGCTGGGTTTGGAATAGGGAAAAGGCTGGATTTGGGATGGGAAAAAGTCTGGATTTGGGATGGAGAAAAGCTGGATTTGGGATGGGGAAAAGCTGGATGTGGGACAGGACAGGGCTGGATTTGGGATGGGAAAAAGGGCTGGATTTGGGATGGGAAAACGGCTGGATTTGGGATGGGAAAAAGCTGGATTTGGGATAGGACAGGGCTGGGTTTGGGATGGGAAAAAGCTGGATTTGGGACAGGACAGGGCTGGGTTTGGGATGGGAAAAAGGGCTGGATTTGGGATAGGACAGGGCTGGATTTGGGATGGGAAAAAGCTGGATTTGGGATAGGACAGGGCTGGATTTGGGATGGGAAAAAGCTGGATTTAATCCAGTTTATCCCGACATCCTGGGGGTGTTTGGAATTTTTTGGGATCAGTTCTGTGCTGCAGCAGCTCCTGGCGGCTATTCCAGGTGGGATCCGGGGGCTCGGATGCCTCTGGAATGTGGGAATCGGGAACGTTTGTACCTGGATCTGCTCCTGGCATTCCCATGGCAACCTCATCCCAGCTGGATTCATTGTGGAGGGAATCAAAGGACGGAGGCTGGAGAAGACATTCCCGGTGTGTTCCTGACGGGCTGGAATTCTGGAGTGGATCCCGTGAATGGCGGCTCCAGATGGATTTGACAGGAACACAATTCCCGAGGGATGGATGGGACGGGGAATGTCCAGTGCAGGGATTGGCAAAGGGACAAACAACAGCTGGAAAAAGCGGGATTGGGATGGGCCACGGAGCTGGGCGGGATTTGGGAAGGGAGGGATAATGGGAATGAGGCGGGAGCAGGGATTTGGGATTTATCCCAGCCAGACCCATCCCTCTCCTCAGGAACACTGTAGGCTTTTCCAGGATTTCCCTTGGGAGTCTCCCCGGATCTGTTGGAGGTGAACGGGAGAGGCTGGAGATGGGAAAAGGCTCCTGGAACCTGGGTTTTCCTTTGGATCCTGGGGAAATCTGGGATGCTGGGAAGTGCTGATGGATTTCATGGAGCGTGGGGGATTGGAGGAATTTTGGAGGGCTGGGAAAGGAGGGCATGGGAATGGGGAAGGAGGGAATGGGAATGGGAGATGATCCCTGCTTGGGTTTCCTGGGAAAAAGGAATCCCCAGGGATGCTCCCATGCACCCTGTGATTATCCCAGGAACTGAGCTCGGCAGCTCCATGGAGATTTGGGATTCCATGGAATGCAGCTGATCCCTGGAGGATCCAACTTTGGGATGCTGCATGCCGGGAGCTCTCTGAAACAAGGCTGGGAGATCCCAGAAAGGGATTGTTGGGATTTAGGGATCGCTCCGGACCCATGGGAGCGGCGGCGGATGCAGAGTGGCTGCGCTGGGTGAGCAAAAAATTTGGGAATGTCGCTGGGAAGGAGAAGGAAATCAGCCTGGAAGAGTTCAAATCCGCCCTGAAGGTCAAGGAGGTCAGGAATCTGTGGGAAGAGGGAATGGGATCCATGAGGGGAGAGGGAATGGGATCCATGAGGGGAGAGATCAGCGGGAATTCCCTGATCCATGGGGAAAATTCCTCAATTCCCTGCTCCATGGGAACATTCCCTGCTCCAAGGGAACATTCCCAATTCCCTGCTCCATAGGAACATTCTCTGATCCATTGGAACATTCCCTGCTCCATGGGGAACATTCCTCAATTCCCTACTCCACGGGAACATTCTGGGATCCGTGGGAACATTCCGGGCTCCATTGGAACATTCCCGATTCCCTGCTCCACGGGAACATTCCCGCTTTTCCCGCAGTCCTTCTTTGCCGAGAGGTTTTTCGCGCTCTTCGATTCCGACGGGAGCGGCTCCCTGAGCCGGGAGGAGCTGCTGGGATCCCTGCACCGGCTGCTCCGCGGGAATTCCACGGAAAAGCTCCGCTTCCTCTTCCAGGTGTACGACGTGGACGGTGAGAGGAGAAAAACGGGATTTGTTGGGGTTTTTTGGGATAACTTTGGGATTTGGTCTTCTCTGAGCATCAGGCTTTGGCTGGGATGAGGCTGCTGCCCTCGTTCCCTGTGGGAATGGGAAAATTCCAGTAGGAAGACAAGGATTCCATCGGTCACAATTGAGGATTTCCCATCAGCTGGGGAGAGCAGGATCTGCTCTTCTCCAATCCCAACACCCCATCCCGCTTTCCTGAAATTCTGGGATCATTTGGGTTGGAAAAATCCTCGAAGATTGAATCCAACCATTCCCACCCCCAAGTCCCCTTCCAATGCCTCCCTTTCCATGAAGGAATATTCCCAAATATTTAACCTGAACCTCCCCTGGATGCCATTCCTGTTATCCCATCACTTGTTCCTGGGAGCACATCCTGACCCATTGAGGATTTTCCACTGGAAAATCTGTAGGACCAGGGAAAATCAGAATGGAGGTGACTCCATAGGACTGTGGAATATTGGGATCAATCTGATTCTCCAGGGAGCAGATTGTGACCAAACCAGGTTTTTCCTTCCTGCAAGGAAAATTCCTGGATTAGGACTGGAAAATTGGGATGGAGATGACTCTATGGGGCTGTGGAATATCAGGATGGAGGCGACTGTAGGACTGGAATATCAGGATGGAGGTGACTCCATAGGACTGCGGAATATTGGGATCAATCTGATTCTCCAGGGAGCAGATCATGACCCACCCAGGTTTTCCCTCCCTGCGAGGAAAATTCCTGGATTGGGACTGGAATATCAGGATGGAGGTGACTCCATGGGGCTGTGGGATATCGAGATAGAGATGACTCCGTGGGGCTGTGGGATATTGGGATGAAGGTGACTCTGTAGGACTGGAATATTGGGATGGAGGTGACTCCGTGGGGCTGTGGGATATCGGGATGGAGGCTCCATCCATGGGGCTGTGGGATATCGGGATTCTCCCGGTTTCCAGGGAGCGGCTCCATCGATGCCGAGGAGCTGCGGGTGGTGCTCCGGGGGTGTCTCCGGGAGAGCTCCCTGGCCCTGCCCGAGGAGCGGCTCGGGGCCCTGAGCCAGGCCCTGCTCCAGGCCCTGGACCGGGACCACAGCGGCTCCATCACCTTCCCGGAGCTCCGGGAGCAGCTGGAAGCGTTCCCAGAACTCCTGGAGAACCTGAGCATCAGGTGGGGAGGGGAACCCTGGGATTTCTGGGAAAGGATTCCATGGGGAGCCCGCAGTGGGGTTGGGAGCAGATGGAGAGGTTTGGAATTGGATCAGGGATGGGTGCAAGGTTTGGATCAGGGATGGTTTGGAATGGGGCAGGGTTTGGATTTTGGGATGGATGCTGCCACTCTGGATGCTGCTACCCTACCACCCTGGGCCGGGTACTTCTCCAGCTCCCCATTCCCCATCCCAACCGCCTCCCCAGTTCCCATCCAAACCCCATTTCCCGTTTTCCCAGCGCTGCCAGCTGGCTGAAGCCCCCCAGTCCCAGTCCTGCTGAGCCCTGGCTGTGCTGCTGTTCCCGGGAATCCCGCGGGGACCAGCGGGCCGGGATGTGCTGCTGTTCCCGGGAATCCCGCGGGGACCAGCGGGCCGGGATGTGCTGCTGTTCCCGGGAATCCCGTGGGGACCAGCGGGGCGGGCTGGGCTGCCT
>NW_005054366.1:2875084-2875765 GCF_000277835.1 Geospiza fortis
CTGTGCTGCCTGGGGGGCTGGGTCGCCACCACGGCGCTCCTGCTCGCCCTGGGGGCTCTGTGGCACCGGGAGCGCGGCCCCGCCCTGGCGCTGGCCCGGGGCTGCGGGCAGAGCCTCAACCTCAACTGCGCCCTGCTGGCCGTGAGTGCCCCGCGACACCGGGGGGACACCGAGGGACACCGGGAGAGGGAGCCGGGAAGGCCGGGAGGGTCCCGGGGTAGCCAGGAGGGATGCTGGCCCACAATTTCCTGTTGTCCTCGGCGTTTTCCAAGGTCCCCCAACATTTCCCGTTCCCCCTGGAATTTCCCATTGTCTCCCACCATTTCCCATTGCCCCGGAATCTCCCAGTGCCTCCCATTTCCATTTGCCCCCTGGTATCTCTGGGTGCCCTGGCCCCTCTCCTTGCCCACTGCTCGTCCCTGTCCCCGGTCCCCGGTGCTGTCCCTGTCCCCTCCCTCGCCCCCTGTTTGCCCCCTGTCCCTGTCCTCACTCCTGTCGCCGCCCCCGCCCTGTCCCCTGCCCTGTCCCCGCTGTCCCCTGTCGCTGTGCCCAGGCGCTGATGCTGCGGCGCTCTCTGACCTGGCTGCGCTCCACGCCGCTGGCGGAGCTGTTCCCGCTGGAGCTGCACGTGCGGGGCCACGAGCGCGTGGGACACCTGGTGCTGGCCCTGGGGACCGCGCA
>NW_005054366.1:2876450-2880029 GCF_000277835.1 Geospiza fortis
CCCCGGCGTGCGCCGCGGCGGCCACTTCGAGGTGATCCCATGGGAATTCCCGGCTGGAATGCCGGGGGTGCCGTGGTGGGAAGGGGGGCACCCCTGGGTGCCCATCCTGGTGCTGCCCCGTGGGAGCCCTGGGCACGCCACACTCACGCTTCGGGGTTCCTGGGATTTGCTTCCCCACGGGACCCAGGGAATGGTTTCCCAGCGACACGGGGATGTTGGGATGGGATTCCCAGAGACGCTGTGGGTGGCCCTGGATCCCTGGGAGTGTCCCTGGAGCAGCCTGGGGTAGTGGGAGGTGTTGGGATTGGAACCAGATGGGTTTAAGGTCTTTTCCCTATCCCAAATCCCAGAGATTCCAGGATTCCCTTGGGCTGCCTTTTCCCACTGGGATACCCAGACAGCCCCACCAGGAAGCACCATTTGGGTCCAGCACTTCCCATTCCCATTCCCTGTTCCCTTTCCCATCCACACTCCCATTCCCAGGTTTTTTACTGGAGCCACCTCTCCTACATCCCCGTGTGGCTCCTGCTGCTCCTGCACGGTCCCCACTTCTGGAAGTGGTTCCTGATTCCTGGCTCCCTCTTTGTGCTGGAGAAGATTCTGGGCTGGGCGTGGCGCCGGGCGGAAGATCTGCACATCCTGGAGGCCAAGCTGCTGCCCTCCAAGGTGGGAGTAAATCCCGAATCTCAAATATCCCACATCCCAAATCCTACCTATCTATCCATCCATCCATCCATCCATCCCAAATCCCACTATCCCACCTTCCACCTCCTCCTGGCACTCTGGGAATGAAGGAACAAACAAACACGAGAAAACTGGAGATGGCAGAGGGAGGCCAAAGGAATTCCTTTATTTCCTAGCCTTTTTCCCTATTTTGTCAAATGAAAACTCCCGGAACAACCAGAGCAGAATGAAAACTCCTGGAACCCAGAATTTTTTCCCCAAATCCCATAGATTGAGCCCAGTCTGAACTGGGATTCTGTGCAACCCAAACTGGGCAGCGAATGGGGAACAAACCCAACGGGGGGCAGAATCCGGAATTTCCGTTGCATAGAAACCAGTGGGAGACACCCTTTGGACATTCCCAGTTTTCCTGCTCCCGTTCTCCTGCAGGTGACCCACCTGGTGATCCAGAGGCCGAAATCCTTCCGCTTCCAGCCGGGGGATTACGTCTACCTGAACATCCCGGCCATCGCCGCCTACGAGTGGCACCCCTTCTCCATCAGCAGCGCCCCGGAGCAGCCAGGTTCCTCCTGCTCCCTGCAAATCTCCCTGAAACTTTCCCTTAACATCCCTGGCATCAGATCCCTGGGATCGGGTTCCTACCCTTGGGATCTGTTTTTGACCTCCAGGATCTGTGATCCACCCCTGGGATGTGTTTCCCATCCCTGGAATGTTTTCCATCCTCAGGATCTGTTTTCCCACCCAGGATCCATTTCCGATCCTTGGTATCTGTTTCCCATCCTCAGGATCTGTTTCCCATCCCTGGAATATTTTCCATCCCCAGGATCTCTTTTCCCACCCCTGAGATCTGTCTTCCATCCTGGGATCCATTTTCCACCCCCAGGATTTGTTTTCCATCCCCAGGGTCTGTTTCCCACCCTTGGGATCTGTTTCCCATCCGCAGGATCTCTTTTCCCACTCCTGGGATCTGTCTTCCATCCCAGGATCATTTCCCACCCTTGGGATCTGTTTTCCATGCCCACGGCGACGTTTTTCCAGCTCGGATGGGGCTTGGAGCGAGCCAGGCTGTGGAAGGTGGTTCCATGGGATGAGTTTGGTTTGAAGTTCTTCCCAGTCCAGAGAATTCCAGGATTTTGGGATTGATCCTCACAGAAACCCTCTGGCTGCACATCCGGGCGAGGGGCCAATGGACCACCAAGCTCTACGAGTACTTCCAGCAGCTGGAATTGCACGGCCCAGAGCTGAATCCGCCCGGGAAGAGCTGCAGGGAGCGGAGGAGCCGGCACTGGGAACAGGTGGGATTGTGGGATTGGGATCAGAGCAAAGGGATGGATGTGGATTGGATCCCATGGGATCATCCCAGCTGGGGAATCTCTCAGGATGAACATTCCCTGCTTGTCCAGCCTTGAAGGATTTGTGTCCCATGGAACGGGAATTTGCGCTCCATGGAACAGGAATTTGTGCTCTGTGGAATGGGATTTAAGATGGATGGATGGATGGGATGGTGGGATTTGGGACTGATGCGATTTTGTGCCCCACTGAATGGGATTTGGGATGGATGGATGGGATGGTGGGATTTGGCACTGATGGGATTTTGTGCCCCATTGAATGGGAATTCCTGTGACCCTGCTGGAGGCCCAGCAGATCCTGGGAGCGGTGATCCCAGTGCTGATTCCAGCCTTTCTTCTCAGGCAGGATCCGTGGCCTCCGGCAGGGATGGAGCCGTGGAGCTGACAGCATTCCGAGCCTCCGGAGCTGCTTTCCCAGAAAAGGACCTGGAGCAGGGGGTGAGCACTGCCCCCATCCCAGGGGACAAGGACTGGATCCCAAATGGGATAAAGCTCCTTAAAAACTCCTCTTTGGAAAGAAATTCCTTGGATATTGTTGTGGCATTGACAGCCGGAATTGTGTGTGTGCAGCCCAGTGGGAAAACGCCCAAATCCAGGGAATTTTGGGAGTGCTTGGGAAGGGGGGATGGTCACTGCTCCCCTCTCCTGCAGGGCACCGGGCCTGGGGAGAGCCAGCGGAGCTGCAGTGTCAAGGTGAGGATGTTCCCACCTTTCCTGGATCCCGGGAAATGGGCTGGGATCAGCACCATGCCATCCACCATCCCATCCCCATTCCCAGCTGCTCCAGCCCTGTGCCTGGATGATCCCACCTGAGGCTGATCCAAACCCTGCCCTGCCGGAAAACTCCAGTCCTTCCCACCCATTCCTTGCTCCCACAAAACTCCGGGAAGATCCCAAATTCCAGGATCCCCTTTGTGCCCTTCTCCTCCGCCTGGGAGCTGCTGCAGCCCCTGGAACTGCTGGATCTGACCCTGGAACTGCTGGATCTGTCCCAGTGCTTCCTGGATGGCCCCTACGGAACCCCGAGCCGGCGGATCTTCACCTCGGAGCACGCCGTTCTCATTGGGGCCGGCATCGGGATCACCCCCTTCGCCTCCATCCTGCAGAGCATCATGATCCGGTGGGTCCCCCCGGAATCTGGGAACATCCCAGGGATTTGGGATGCATGGGTGGAGCTGCCTTCCAATCCTTGAGATTCAGTCCTTGGGATTCGTTCCCATGGCCACAGGTGGGGCCTCTCTCGGTGCCACGGTTTTCCTTGGGAATTTGGGCTGTGGGAAAGGCACTGGAGGGAGCTTGGCCATGGGCAGGCAGGGAGGGAAGGGAGGGAAGGGGCAGGAAAAGGAAGGAAGGACCAGGAATGGGCAGAAAAAGGAAGGAAGGAGCAGGAAAAGGCAGGAAGGAACAGGAATGGGAAAGAAGGAGCAGAAATGGGAAGGAAGGAGCAGGAAAAGGTAGAAAGGGACAGGAATGGGAAGGAAGAGGCAGGAATGAGCAGGAAAGGGCAGGAAGGAGCAGGCATGGTAAGGAACGAGCAGGAAGTGCC
>NW_005054366.1:2880039-2881446 GCF_000277835.1 Geospiza fortis
GGAAAGCAGAGCTCCCCCAGCTGCCATTTCTCCTGGAGCGAGGAACGGCGGGATGAGGAGATGACACTCCGGAAGGTGGGAACGGGAATGGGAGCAAGAGGGGATGTGATATCCAGGCTTGGCCTGGCATGGGGCGGAGAGCCCGGGAGCATCCCTCAAATCTGGGAGCTTTGGGAATGGGGGCTGCATCTGGTGATGGGATCCAGTGCCAGGATCTGCTATTGGGATCTGGCACCAGGATCCAGTGAGATCCCAAGGCGAGGCTTTCCCGCCCTGCCAGGTGGATTTCATCTGGATCACGCGGGACCAGCAGCACCTGCAGTGGTTCCTGGGCCTCCTGGCCAAGCTGGAGGCGGAGCAGGCGGAGCTGGAGCCGGGAGGTGAGCGGGAGAGCCCGGCATCATTCCCGGGAAAGCCCCCAGCCCAGGCCAGGCTGGATCCCGGCGGGCAGCTGGAATGCCTGGGATTGCCAGGGAAGTTCCTGGAGCTGCACCTGTACATGACCTCGGCGCTGGGCAAGGGGGACGTGAAGGCGCTGGGGCTGCAGCTGGCCCTGGACCTGCTGGCTGCCTGGGACTCCATCTCCGGGCTCCGCAGCCGCACCCGGCCCGGCCGCCCCAACTGGGACCAGGTCAGGGAACGGGATACAGGGAATGGGAATGATGGGCGGGGGCAGCAGGGAATCGGGGAACGGCATCGTGGAATCGGGGAATGGCATCGTGGAACAGGACTGGAGAATCGGGGAATGGGATTGTGGAATAGGATCAGAAAACTGGGGAACGGGACCATGGGATCACGGAATGGGATCAGAGAATCATGGTATGGGATCATGGGATCAGAGAATTGGGGAATGGGGATCATAGGATCATGGAATGAGATTGGAGAATTGGGGAGTGGGATCAGAGAATCAAGGAATGGGGATCATGGAATGGGATCAGAGAATCATGGTATGGGATCAGAGAATTGGGGAATGGGATCATAGGATCATGGAATGGGATCACAAGATCATGGAATCATGGTATGGGATCATGGGATCAGAGAATCAGGGAAGGGGATCGGAGAATTGGGGAATGGGATCACAGGATCATGGAATCATGGTAAGGGATCATGGGATCAGAGAATCAGGGAAGGGGATCAGAGAATCGGGGAATGGGATCATGGAATCAGGGAATGGGAAGATGGTCTCACTCCAAGCCTCTGATCTGGGTCAGATTGAGGAATCGTGGAATGGGATCAGGGAACTGGGGAATGGGCTCAGAGAATTGGGGAACGGGAGCACAAACTCACGGGATGGGTTGGGTTGGAAGGGGCGTCGTTCCAGGGACGCTGGGACGGGATGGGGCCGCGGGCAGGGCAGGGCGGTGGCGGATCCCGGCCGTGGCTCCCGCTGCAGGTGCTGGGGCGGGT
>NW_005054366.1:2881489-2882525 GCF_000277835.1 Geospiza fortis
CCGCTTCCACCGAGAGAACTTCTGAGAGGAACCCAACCCGGCCGGGATCCTGCGGCCGGCAGCGGGGGCGGCTTTGGGAACGCTTCCTTCAGCCCGCGGGAATAAACCAGGAAAAGATGGAAAAGCTTCCTTTGGATCGGGAGAATAATTGAGGGAAAGATGGGAAAGCTTCCTTTGGGTGTCACAAATAAACCAGGAAACGATGGGAAAGTTTCCTTTGGATCTGAGGAATAAATTATGGGAAAGATGGGAATGTTTGGGTTCATAAAAAGCAATTCCAGCTCCTTGGCAAAACCAAGGGAAAACTGGGATGGGAATCAGTGTATGAGAGATGCTGCCCCGTCCAACCCAGAATCTGTGCTGGATTGGGATTGGGTTTCCTGGTAAAGCAAGGGAATCCAGGAATCAGGAGCTGGTGAGGCCATGGATAACAATTCCATGCTTGGAATTCCTGATTTCCCAGCCTTTTCCAGGCCTGGGATCCGCTCCGAAGCAGCAGCTCCTGGTGGGCGAGGCACAGAATTCCCGGGTTAGGGTTGCATTGGGATTGAATCACGTTCATGCGGGCTCTGTTGGGTTTATCCAAAGCTGGGTGGTTTTTAGGGATGGAGGATCTGGAATTTGTGCGGAATTGTGGAATTGTTTCTGTTGGAAAAGCCCTTGGAGATCCCGGACCCCAGCCACGCTGCTGTCCCCAAATGCCACATCCGAAGGGTTCCAACCCCTCCGGGATGTGACTCCAGCCCTGCCCGGCAGCTCCTCCGTGCCTGGAGCTTTTCCAGCTGGGAATTTTCCAGCTGGGAATTTCCCAAACATTCCCAAACCTCCCCTGGCGCAGCCGCTCCCCAACCCCCGCTCTCCCTGAGCCGCCTTGCCCAGCCCGCCGCTCTCCCGGTCCCTTTCATCAGTTACTCATTAATTATTCATTAATTATTCATTAATCCCCGTTAATTATCGCGATCAAAGCCGGCGCCTCACGCGGCCTCGCCACGTGACCACGCTGTGGGCGTGGCCTCACTCAGCCAATCAACGGCGC
>NW_005054366.1:2882761-2885241 GCF_000277835.1 Geospiza fortis
CCCCTCCGTGCTCCCCCCGCTGCCCCGCGCGGGGGTTCCGCCGCCCGCCAGGCCCCGGGCGCAGGTGAGGAGCGGGCCGGGATTCCCGGGAATTCCCGGGATAACGGGAATGATGGGAGTGACGGGAATGGTGGGAATCGTGGCAACGGGAGAGAGAGAGGGCAGCGCGGTTACCCGGGCTGGGCGTGCTCGGGCCGCCTCGGGATTGCTGCCGGAGCCTGGAATGAGGGAATGGGAGCGGTGGGGATTTGGGAATTTGGGAATGCGGGCTGGGAATTTGGGAATGCGGGCTGAGAATTTGGGAATGCGGGCTGGGAATGTGCGGGAATACGGGATATGGGCTGGGGGGATGTGGAGTGCAGGAATCGCGTCTCTGGGATTCGGGAATATGGGATCCGGAATTCCTGGGATTCCCTCAGGATTTTCCAGGAATTCTGAAGCGTTTACTGGGAATCAGATGATTTTCCTGGAATTCTGAGGAGTTTCCTGGGAATACCAGGATTTCTCAGGAAAAGCTCCATCTGGGGCTGCTCCAGCTCCATTTTTCATGGTTTTCCCTGCAGGAATCCCAAGAGGAATCCGTAAATCCCGGGATTTCTGCCTCTGGAAGCTCGAGATGCATTAGAATTCCAAGAATTCCCAGAATTCCCTTTCCCTAAGGTAAGAGCAAAGCTGCTTTTCCCCATTCCCATTTATTCCCAGCTCTGCTGGGATCCCTGGAGTTCCTGTCCCACCTTGGATCCCACATTTCCCTGATTCCCGGGAATGTTGGCACTGACCCTGGACAGGGACACCATTCCCATCGAGGAAATCCCAAATCCATGTCCTGATCCTGTTTTTCCATGGTTTTCCTGGGAATAGTCCACCGTGAGTGCCATTCCCAACCAGAACATCCCAAATCTCCCTCCTGATCCTGTTTTTCCATGTTTTTCCATGTTTTCCCATGTTTTTCCATGTTTTTCCATGTTTTTCCATGTTTTCCTAGGAATACAGCACCATGAGTGCCATTCCCATCTGGAACATCCCAGATTTCCCTCCTGATCCCATTTTTCTGTGTTTTCCTAGGAATGCAACACCATGTGTCCACCATTCCCATCCGGAACATCCCAAATCTCCATCCTAATCCTGTTTTTCCATGTTTTCCAAGGAATTCTGCACCATGTGCTGCCTGGCCCGGGTGCTGTTCCCATCAGGACCACCCAAAATCCCTCTTCTGACCCCATTTTTCCATGTTTTTCCCTGTTTTTCCCAGGAGTGCAGCATCATGCACTGGCCCGGATGCCATTCCCATGAGAACCACCCCAAATCCTTGTCCTGATCCCGTTTTTCCGTGTTTTTCCCTGTTTTTCCCAGGATTTCTGCACTGTGAGTGCCATTCCCATCTGGAACACCCCAAATCCCTGTCCTGACCCCGTTTTTCTGTGTTTTTCCCTGTTTTTCCCAGGAATGCAGCACCATGCGCTGCCTGGGTGCCATTCCCACCAGAACACCCCCAATCCCTGTCCTGACTCCATTTTTCCGTGTTTTTCTCTGTTTTTCCCAGGAATTCTGCACTGTGACTGCCATTCCCATCAGGACCACCCCAAATCCCTCTCCTGACCCCATTTTTCCCTGTTGTTTTTCCCAGGAATGCAGCACCATGTGCTGGCCCAGATGCCATTCCCATCAGGACCATCCCAAATCCCTGTCCTGACCCCGTTTTTCCCATTGTTTTTCCCAGGAATGCAGCACCATGCGCTGCCTGGGTGCCATTCCCATGAGAACCGAGGAGCAGACGGTGAAGGGGCGGCGCGAGGGCGGCGAGGTGTTCCTGCCCTTCAGCTGGGTGGAGAAATACTTCCAGGTGTACGGGCGCATCGCCCAGGCTGAGGGCGGCGAGAGGTTCGAGTTCTCCCACAGCTACTCCAAGGTGTACGCCCAGCGCGCGCCGTACCGGCCCGACGGCGTCTTCATGTCCTTCGAGGGCTACAACGTGGAGCTGCGCGACAGGGTCAAGTGCATCAGCGGCGTGGAGGGTGAGGGACCGGGATCTTTGGGGTTGGGGTGAGCCCTAAAATCTCCTGGAGGTGCGTAGGGACATGTGCTGGAAGTGTGAGGTGATCTCAGTGTTCTGGTGGGAATGTGGGAATGGTGGTAGGGTCAAGTGCGTCAGCGGCGTGGAGGGTGAGGGACTGGAATCTTTGGGGTTGGGGGTGAGCCCCAAAATCTCCTGGAAGTGTGAAAGGACATGTGCTGGAAGTGTGAAGTGACCTGGATATTCTGATGGGAATGTAGGAATATGGGAATGGAGGTGGCTCTGGCAAAGTCTGTGAGAGGGTCAAGTGCATCAGCAGCGTGGAAGATGTGAGCCTGGGCGTTCCCCTGGGGAATCTTTGGGGTTGGGATGAGCCCAAAAATGTGCTGGAAGTACAGAGGGACCTGGGTGTTCTGGTGGGAATGGGGTAGGGTCAAGTGCATCAGTGGTGTGGAAGATGTGAGCC
>NW_005054366.1:2885251-2890924 GCF_000277835.1 Geospiza fortis
ATGCCCCATGGGGAATTTCTGGGGTTGGGATGAGCCCTAAAATCTCCTGGAAGTGCTCCGTGAAATGTGCTGGAAGTGCGAAGGGACCTGGATGTTCTGGTGGGAATGTGGGAATGGAGGTGGTGACAGGGCCAAGTGCATCAGCGGTGTGCAGGGTGAGGGACTGGGGATTCCTGGGAAGTTTTGGGGTTGGGAGGATCCTTAAAATCTCCTGGAAGTGCGAAGGGACAAAGATGTTCTGGTGGGAATGGAGGTGGCACCAGCAAAGTCCATGAGAGGGTCAAGTGCATCAGCGGTGTGGAAGGTGGGAGGCAGGGGATTCCTCGGAATTTTTGGGATTGGGATGAGCCTGAAAATATCCTAAAAGTGCTCCATAAAATGTGCTGGAAGCATGAAGTGACCTGGATTTGGTGCTGGGAATGTGGGAACGGGGTTTAGTGGTGGTACCTCCGGCCTTGGGATCATCAAGGATGAGTTAGGAGGGACAGGACGCAGGGAATGGCTCCCTGTGCCAGAGGGCAGGGATGGATGGGAGATTGGGAAGGAATTGGTGGCTGGGCTGGAATTCCCAGAGAAGCTGTGGCTGACCCTGGATCCCAAGAATGTCCAAGGCCAGCCTGAAGCACGCTGGGATTGTGGAAGCAGCCCTACCCTTGGTAGGGGTGGAATGGGGTGGGATTGACATTCCCTTGCACCCAGCCCATTCCACAATTCCATGAAAGTTGTGAAGTCCACGCCAGGGATTTCTCTGCCAGCTAAAACCACAGCATTATGGATTTTATTGGGAAAGGGCCCAACCTTCTCCTTCCCCAGGACTTCCCTCCAACCTCCAACTGCATTGGTGGAGCTCCTGGAATTTCGGAGTGCAGAGGAGGACTTTTCCCCTCATTCCAACGCTTTTTCCATGTTTTTTTCCGGGCAGGAGTTCCTCTCTCCACGCAGTGGGGCCCTCAGGGCTACTTCTACCCCATCCAGATCGCCCAGTACGGGCTGAGCCACTACAGCAAGAACCTGACGGAGAAGCCGCCGCACGTGGAGGTGTACGAGACGGCCGGGGATGGGAACGGGAACGGGAATGGGAACGGGGAATGGACCGTGCCCAAGGGCTGCTCCCGCCACACCGTCTGGGACAAGACCCGGCTCACCGGGGTCAAGCAGTTCTCCTGCCCAGGTGGGTGGTGGGAATTCCGGCGGGTGGTGGGTGGAGCAGGGAGTGGGAATTGTTGGGTGCTGGGGTTTTGTTTGGCCTTTGTTCCCATCCCTTCATTCCCAGTCCTTCATTCCCAATCCTTCATTGCCAATCCTTTGTTCCCTATGCTTTTAATTTCTAGTTCTTCATTCCCAATCCTTGATTCCAGTCCTTCGTTCCCAGTCCTTCGTTCCCAATCCTTTTCATTCCTTATGCTTCATTTCCTGTTCTTTTCACTCTTCATCCTTTTCACTCTGCATCCTTTTTCTCCTGCATCCTTTTTCTTCCCAATCTGGAGTTCCCAATCCTTCATTCCCAGTCCTTTCTTCCCAGTTCTTCATTCCCCATTGTTTTCATTCCTTGTCCTTCATTCCCCATCCTTTTTGTTCCTTTTCCTCCATTCCCAGTCCTCCATTCCCCATCCTTTTCGTTCCTTATCCTCCGTTCCCAGTCCTCCATTCCCAGTCCTTCACTTCCCATCCTTTTCATTCCTTATCCTTCATTCCCAATCCAATCAGGTGAAACAGCCCAGAAACGCTGAATTATTGAAGGGCTGCTCTAAAAGCTTTGGAATCCCTCCTGGGAGCGGGGCTGGCCTCTGGAATCCGCTCCAACCCTTTGGAAACGGGAATCTTTCCATGCTGAGCGAGATTTTTCCGGGGTTGCTTTTGCAGAAAGCTCCGAGGGCGTCTCCCTGGAGCTCAACAACGGCCGGGATTTCATCATCTCCTTCGACCTGAAGCTGCTGAGCAACGGCAGCGTGTCCGTGGTGCTGGAGACCACGGAGAGGAACCAGCTCTTCACCGTGCACTACGTGTCCAGCACGCAGCTCATCGCCCTCAGGGACAGGGACATCTTCTACGGCATCGGAGCGCGCAGCAGCTGGAGCACGCTCACCCGGGACCTGCTGACCGATCTTCGCAAGGGCGTGGGGCTCTCCAACACCAAGGCGGTGAAGCAAACCAAGATCATGCCCAAGAGGGTGCTGCGCTTGGTGGCCAAGGGCCGCGGCTTCCTGGACAACGTCACCATCTCGGCCACCGCCCACATGGCCGCCTTCTTCGCCGCCAGCCGCTGGCTGCTGCGCAACCAGGACGAGCGCGGCGGCTGGCCCATCATGGTCACCAGGAAGCTGGGAGAAGGCTTCAAATCCCTGGATCCGGGCTGGTACTCGGCCATGGCGCAGGGCCAGGCCATGTCCACGCTGGTCAGGGCCTACCAGCTGACCAAGGAGCCGGCGTTCCTGGGCGCGGCGCTCCGGGCCACGGCGCCCTTCAAGCTGCCGGCGGAGCAGCGCGGGGTCAAGGCGGTGTTCATGAACCGGCACGACTGGTACGAGGAGTACCCCACCACGCCCAGCTCCTTCGTGCTCAACGGCTTCATGTACTCCTTGATCGGCCTCTACGACCTGAAGGAGACGGCCGGGGAGAAGCTGGGCAAGGAGGCGCGGCTGCTCTACGAGCGCGGCATGGAGTCGCTCAAGGCCATGCTGCCGCTCTTCGACACCGGCTCGGGCACCATCTACGACCTGCGGCACTTCATGCTGGGCACGGCGCCCAACCTGGCGCGCTGGGACTACCACACCACGCACATCAACCAGCTGCAGCTGCTGGGCTCCATCGACGACGCGCCCGTCTTCAGGGAGTTCGTCAAGAGGTGGAAGAGTTACCTGCGGGGAGGGCGGGCCAAGCACAACTGAGCTCCTCCCCGTCCCTCCCGCGGTTCCGACGGGTCCTTCCCAAAATTGCGGGCCTTAAAACTGCTCCGGGGAGGGTTTGGGATCGGGACGCTCTCTCCCGCGTTGAGGTTGGGTTTTGTTGGGATTGGTTTTTCCTTTTCCAAGGAAAACGTTTGCAGAAGCCATAGAAGTCTTGGAAGCGCGGTCGCTGCCTGGAGAGCTCATCCAGGGCCTCTTAAACCGGGGTTTTGTGTCCGTGTTGGAGCAGCTCCCGTGGGATGAGCGCCGTCCACGGGAATCACTCAGAGCCTGGGAGTGCAAAGCGTGGCTTTAAAGTGGGGGGGTTTTTCCTAGGGATTCGCTTTTTCGGGATGAAAAATCTGCAGTTGGAATTTTTTGCCAGTTCTCTGCCTGGAGATCCTGGAGCTGGAGGGTTTCTTCATGGAAAACACGTGCCCGGCATCATGGAAGCACAATTGGGAGCCTGGAGCACACAGCCCCGGGCCACCAGCACCCGTGTCCCCCTGCAGCTGGCATCCTTGTCCCTGTCACCAGTGTCCCCTCGGAGCCGGGATCCCTTATCCTGGTGTCCCCCCGGAGCTGGGATCCTTTTTCCTGGAGCTCTGTGTTTCCTTTGGGATTTTGGAATTCCATCTGGGAGGTTCCTCAGAGCTTTGGGGGCGTTTTCAGGAATTGCTGAGTGGGACGTGGAGCTCGTCCAGAGTTCCTTGGGAAATGCAAGAATTCGGGAATTTTCATTTTTCTCCTGCTGCTGCCCATGCAGCATTTTAACAGTTCCATCCCAGAGGTTTTTCCAGCTCTTCCTGGGCTGGAATTCCCAGAGAAGCTGTGGCTGCCTCTGGATCCCTGGAATGTCCAAGGCCAGCTTGGAGCAGCCTGGGACAGTGGAAGGTCCCCATCGAATGGGATGAGCTTTAAGGTCCTTCCCACCCAACCATTCCATGATTCCATGATCCCACCAGCTGCCTGATCCTGAACTCCTGGATGGACTGTGGGAATTCCCACTGCTCCCATTCCATGGTGGAGCTGATCCCAATCCCAAAATCCCGGGCACAAGGACAACACCCATCTCCATCTTTTTATTGCTTTCATTTTTTTGAGGCTTTTCCTTCATTTCTCACCAATCTTGGAGCGACTTCTTCCCGGCTTTAATCCGCGCGCTCTGGTTGGATCCATCCATCCGATGGATGGCAGAGGAGAAATTCCAGTACCAAAGGTAGCAGAGGGGAATTTTTTCCATGCCCATGGAAACCCAATGGACACAAACCCACCCCAAACTTGGGATTCCTTCTCAAAAATCCGCTCCATCCTCCCCCTGCACGTTCCTTCCATTGTTTTCCCAGCTGGAAAACCCAGAGAGCCTCCTTGGGTGCTGCTCCGGGATGGTGTTGGTGCCTTACAGAGGCTGGAATTCCTCTTGGTTGGGTTTTTTGGGAATTGGTGCCGATGGTGGGGTTGGAGCGTGACCGATTTTTCCACTCTGGAAGCGCAGGATGGGGGGCATTCCAAGGTTTCCCTCCTGTTCCACCTCTTGTCCTTCCACCACCTTCTGGTGGCCTTAGACAGGTGGAGCTTCCAGGAATCCCCAGAGGCTGTGAATCCATGGAGAATCCATGGGGATATTCCTGGTATTCCTTAAATTCCGTTGTGCATTGGAAGAGGATCCTTGACCATGCCGGCAGTGCCCAAAACTTCATGGAATTCATTCCAGTTTGGGGTCTTTTTCTTCATTTTTCATCTTCCAGCTCCCAAAGATCTTTGGGACCAAGATCAGCTTTGATCCCAGATTTTCCCCAAGATCCATTGGCTCTTCCCATAGGATTTTTTCCTCCATGGATGCTGCTGGAAGTTTGGGATGGGCATTCCAAGGTTGTGCCTCCTGTCTTTCCATCACCTTCTGCTGGCCTTAGCACAGGTGGAGCTTCCAGGAATCCCCACTAGAGGCTGCAATTCCATGGAGAATCCACGGAGAATTCCTGATACTCCTTAAATTCCATTGTGCATTGGAAGAGGACCCTTGGCCATGGAGCTGATCCCAGAACTTCTTGGAATTCATTCCAGTTTAGGATTTCTTTGTTCATTTCCACCTTCAAACTCCCAGAGATCTTTGGGACCAGGATCAGCTCCGATCCCAGATTTTCACCCAGAGATCCATTGGCTCTTCCCATGGGATCCCCTCTCCTTGGCTCCCCCACCCCAACAGCACAAGCACAACCCCCCCCAGGATCCGGGAATTCCCTGGGATCCAGGAATTCCCTGGGATCCGACATTCCCTGGGATCCGACATTCCCTGGGATCTGGCATTCCCTGGGATCCGGGCATTCCCTGGAAGCCGCTCATTCCCGTTCTCCTCCTCCCCGGGCGTGGCTTGGCTGGGATTTTGTTGGATTTCCCGGGATTTTCCCGAGGATCCCGATGGAAAATATGCAATAATTTGTTTACAGGATGCTCCGGGCAGGGCGCTCCTTTAAGCACAATGTGCACAGGATAGTTTTGTATTCCGCCCCTCCGGAATTTTTGGCGGGAAGAGGTTCTCCTACGTTTCTATGGGACATTGGGAATGCTTGGAAAGCTTTCTAAGACTGGGAAATAAATTTTTTTATCTTAAGAAAAAAAAAAAAAACCCTTGGGATGTTTTCCTTATTTGGGGATTTTCCAAGTATTTTATTTTCCAGATGTATTCCAAGTTTTTTTTTCCTGTAGTGGCTTTGAGGTGTCATGGTTTTAAGGAGGTTTTCTTCTGGAAAAGTGGGAAAATGTGGATTTTTCACATTAATTAATGGTT
>NW_005054366.1:2890953-2892178 GCF_000277835.1 Geospiza fortis
TGGGAATTATTCCTGGTAAATCCAGCTCGTTTGGAATTTTTTGGGAATTGTTAAGTGAGGATTTTAACGGAGCGGTCACTAAAAATATCCCGATGTTGGGAATGGGGAAATGCAGGAATCCTTCCAGGAATCCAGGGAGAGCTGGAGAGGGATTTGGATCAGGGAGGGAGGGGCAGGACACAGGGAATGGCTGGAAAAGTGGAGATTTAGATGGATGTTGGGAAGGAATTCCCAGCGGGGATGGAATTCCCAGAGAAGCTGTGGCTGCCCCTGGATCCTGGGAATGTCCAAGGCTGGGTTGGAGCACCCTGGGATAGTGAAAGGTGTCCCTGCCCATCCCACCCCAAATATTCTGGGATTCTCCCAAGTGATTCCTATTCCTTGGCATGTTGGGATTGAAAAGAGCCTTGGAGCATCCCTGAAAGTGGGAACAGAATTCCAGAGCCCTGGGAAGCTGTGTCCAGGGAAAAGCTGTGTCCCAGTGCCGGCAGGACGGGGTTTATTCCCAGGAATTCCCAGGACTTTCCTGTGGGATTGAAGTTCGGGATAGAGCTGGGAATCCTCCAGCCCTGCCCGGTTCTGCTTCTCCCAATTCCTGAATAACTAAGGGATAATAATTAATAATAATTATTAATAATAATAAACTGAGTCCGCTTATCCCTCTCCATCCCGCTGGAATCTCCCACTCTCCAGACTTTGGGAAAGCCCGTGGAACACTGCAGGAAAAGCAGCGGATTTTTGGGAAGCAGAACGGGAAACTCACCGGGCTGGGGTTCATTCCCATCCAGCTGGGAATGATCCGGGAATGAGGAGCCGCGGGAGGGCTGGGGTTGCCGGGCTGCTCTGGAGGAGCTCCGGGAGTTTTCCAGAGGCGCTGGGAGCGGGAGATGCTCGGCAGGGCTGGGAATTGATATTTTTTCCTGCTTTTTTTCCACTTCCTCGCCGCTGGCTCCGATCCCGGCCGCGTTTGGCCGCGCTGATTTCCGGGTTTATCTGGGAACCTTTCTTCCTTGGACGAGCCAAGGTTCATTCTCTCCCAAAACCTGGGAATTGCCGGCTCCGGGATCATCCCTGGGGCCGCTTCCCGGCGGGATCGTGCCTCTGGAAAAGCCGCGCCCGCCCGGCCGGGATTCCATGTGGGCAGTGTTTGTTCCCAGTGAGTAATCCCGGGATTTGGAGGCAGCGCTGGAAAACGCCGCATCCAGCGGCGGGCCCGAGCCGGGCC
>NW_005054366.1:2892975-2896545 GCF_000277835.1 Geospiza fortis
AGAAGAGGAGGAGGAGGAAGAGGAGCTGTTGCAGCCACCTGAGCGAAGCCACAGCGCTGGCAGAGGTGACTCGCAGGGGTCACAGCCCCGCCATGTCCCCACCCCATTCCCGTTCCCGGCTGGGAAGAGCCCGAGCAGGAGGAGGAGGAGGAGGAGCAGGAGGAAGCAGGCCCGGCCCGGCCCGCAGGGTGTGCCCGGCCCCAGTGAGTCACTGTGCTCACTGCCCTCGTTGTGCTCCCAAACCACAAATTCCTGCCTGAGGCCGGGCCTGGAGCCTCCTCCTGCTTCCCACAGGGAACAGGGAATGGGAACAGGGAACAGGGAATGGGAAACAGGGAATGGGGAGCAGCGAACAGGGAACTGGGAATAGGGAACAGGGAATGGGGAATAGGAAACACGAACAGGGAATGGGAACAGGGAATGGGGAGCAGGGAACACGAACAGGGAATAGGAACAGGGAACAGGTAACAGGGAAGGGATCCCTGCCACAGGAGTGGCTGGGCCAGGATGGATCCAGGTGCTCCCAGCTCAGGGATCCCATCCAGGGGCTCTGGGCACAGTGGGATCCTGCACCTGGGAGGAGCCTCTGGAAGGGCTTATCCTTTGCCCTCTGAGAATCCCAGAATCCCAGAATTCCAGGTCAGAAGGGCCCTTAAAACTCATCTCACTCCAGCCATCGCAGGGACCCTTCCATGAGCAGATTCCAGCCTGGCCTTGGGCACTGCCAGGGATCCAGAGGCAGCCCCAGCTGCTCTGGGAATTCCAGCCCAGCCCCTGTCACCCTCCCAGGGAACAATTCCCAATTCCCAATCTCCCACCCATCCCTGCCCTCTGGCACTGGGAGCCATTCCCTGGGTCCTGTCCCTCCATGCCTTGTCCCCAGTCCCTCTGCAGCTCTCCTGGAGCCCCTTCAGGCGCTGCCCTGGAGCCTTCTATGGATTCAGGTCCTGTTTCCACCATGGAAAACCACAGGAATTCTGTGGGATCCGGGGGCTGCAAACTCTGTGGAGCTTTGAGGCAGCACCTCGGTGCTTCCAGAGCCTCGGGAAGCACTCAATTCCCCATTCCCCATTCCCGTCTAATCTTTAACCAGAGGCGTTTCCAGCGGGGTTTTGTTGGTTCATTGCTCTCCTGCCTCATTAATTTTTCCCTCCCTCTCCAGCCGTTCCCGGTGTCCCGGGGCTTTTCCTGGAGCTGCCTCACCCCGGAGCTGGCAGAGGTAGGGCTGGGATGGGAGGGAATCCCGGGAATTCCAGGGGCTGGGAGAGGGGTTCTTTGGGAATGGCTCTGTGGCACATCCAAGGGCTGGATCCTGCTGGGAAGCTGGGATGGCTGGAGCAGCTGGAATGGCAGCCCAGGATGCTGCAGAGGCTCCAGGAGCTCTCGGGGTTCTGGGAATCCAGAACTTTGGATCCCTCTGGATCCTGGTGGGATCGAGCTGAGGCAGCACCCGGAGCAGGAGCTCCCTTCCCGCTTTTCCTGCTCTGGGCAGGAGGGAAGGAGGGATCATGGATTTTTCCCTTGATTTCCCAGAGCGGAGGCGGCGCTGCCGGCTCCAGGATCAGGTAAGAGCCGGAGCTGGGATATTCCATGGGAGCAGGAAAGGGGATCCAGCTGGGATCCAGTGTCCCTCTGCTTCCCGAGGGACCTTCCTGCATCCAGGGATCCCGAGGTGATCCCGAGGTGATCCCACATCCCTCTGGATCTGTTGGAATTCCTGTCCCTCTGGGAAGTGGGATCAGCCTTGTCCTGCTGCTCCCTTGGGATCCCAGCACCCCTCAGGGGACGAGTGCTGCCCATCCCGCTGGGATACAATTCCATGTGGGATTTGGGATTGGACGCTGTGCCACATCCCAGGAATTCTCATGCCCTCCAGGCCGTCCTGATCCCGGGATCCTTGCGGGAGCAGCGCCATTCCCGCGGGATGCAGCCGGGAGGGCTTTGAGGCGCCGTCCTGTGGAAGCTGAGCTGGAAAATCCCAGGAATTCCATCCGGAGCCGGCCATGCCGAGCCCCACGGCCCGGCTGCTCCGTGCCCACCAGGTGCCCGAGGTCAGCGGGAATTTCCTCCCTGATCCCGGGATCAGCGGGATTTGGGATGTGACACACGGGATCGGCAGCAGGGTCACCCCAAGGGGGCACAGCTCTGTCCTGACTCTGGAATTTTGGGGATGCTCCCCATTCCCATTCCCATTCCCATCCCCAATTCCCATTCCCCATTTCTCATTTATTTCCCATTTCCCATTCCCATCTCCAGTTTCCATTCCCATTATTCCCATTCCCATCCCTGTCCCTATTCCCATTATCCCCATTCCCATTCTTCCCATTCCCATTATTATTCTTATTATTCCCACTATTCCCATCCCCATTCCCATTATCCCCATCCTCATTATTCCCATCCCCATTCCCATTATTCCCATTATTCCCATTATCCCCATCATTCCCATCTCCATTTTCATTATTCCCATGATTCCCATGATGATTCCCATTTTCCCCATTATTCCCAGAGTTACCGGGAGCCGGGAATCCTCTCCGGGTACCGCCCTCCCCAGAGCTCGGCCTGCGAGTGCCTGCTCAGCCTCTTCGGGATGAACAACGAGACCCTCAACATCTGGACACACCTGGTGCCCGCCGGGTGAGTGCCCCTGCGGCCCCGGCACACCTGGGGGTGCCTGGGGATACCCCTAACATCTGGGCATGCCTGGTGGGTGTCCCTCAACATCTGGGCACGTCTGGGGATGCCCCTTAGCACCTGGGCACACCTGGTGGGTGCTCCTCAACGTCTGGGCACACCTGGGCACACTCGGGCATCCCTGGTGGGTGCCCTCAGCCCCTGGGCACACCTGGGAACACCTGGGTGTGCCCTCAGCCCCTGGGCACATCTAGTGGGTAACCCTTAACACCTGGGCACACCTGGACACACTGGGCAACCCTGGGCACACCTGGGTGCATCTAGTGGGTAACCCTTAACACCTGGGCACACCTGGACACATCTGGGCACACCTAGTGGGTGCCCTCAGGCCTTGGACACACCTAGGCATCCCTGGGGGTGCCTTCAGCCCCTGGGCAGACCTGGACACATCTAGTGGGTAACCCTTAACACCTGGGCACCCCTGGACACATCTGGGCACCTCTGGGCACACCTGGTGGGTGCCCTCAGCCTCTGGGCACACCTGGGTATCCCTGGGGGTGCCTTCAACCCCTGCGCACACCTGGGCGCATCTAGTGGGTAACCCTTAACACCTGGGCACCCCTGGCACACACCTGTTGCCCACGTGGCGAGTCCCCGGCACTGACCGGCCTCCCCCCCGCTCGTCCCCAGGTATTTCCTGTGGCTGCTGCTGTCCCGGCTGGGCGGGGCGGGCCCGGAGGCGGGGGCGGGGCCGTTCCTGGCCTACCTGGGCACGTGCGCGCTCTACCCGCTGGCCTCGAGCGCCGCGCACGCGCTGGGCGCGCTGGGCGCGCGCGGGCGGCACCGCGCGTACTGCTGCGACTACGCCGCGCTCAGCATCTACGGGCTGGGTCAGCGCACCGGGGGCACTGCGGGGTCTGGGGGTGCCGGGGGGTTTGT
>NW_005054366.1:2897008-2899389 GCF_000277835.1 Geospiza fortis
GGGGATTGTGGGGTCTGGGAATGCCGGGGGGTTTGTGGGATGTGGGGATTACAGGGGATTGATGGAATTTGGGAGGTCCAGGGGGATTTATGGGATGTGGGGATTACAGGGGATTTATGGGATTTGGGAAATCCGGGGGGTTTGTGGGATGTGGGGATTATGGGGGAATTGATGGGATGTGGGGACATCCGAGGGGATTGATGGGATGTGGGAAATCCAGGGGGATTGGTGGGATTTGGGGAATGCCGGGGGGGTTTGTGGGATTTGGGAGTTCCACGGGGATTTATGGGATGTGGGGATTATGGAGGGATGGATGGGATTTGGGAAATGCCGGGGGATTGGTGGGATTTGAGGAATTCCGGGGAGTTTATGGGATTTGGGGAATTCAGGGGTGATTTACGGGATTTGGGGATGATCGGGCTTTGATGGAATTTGGGAGTTCCAGGGGGATTGATGGGATGCAGGAATTCTGGGGGAATTGCTGGAATTTTGGGAATTGGGGGGTCAGGAGGAGGTAGGAGAGCCCAAGTTTATGGGATTTTAGGAATTTGGGAGCACAGGATGAGCTGGGATAGCCCAGATTCCAGGAATTTAGCCTGGATTTCTGGGATTTCAGTAATTTGGGGGGTCAGGAGGAGCTGGGATAGGCCAGATTTACAGGATTTTGGGAATTTATCCTGGATTTATGGGACACCACATCCAGAGGGGAGGTTTGGGGGAAATTCCTGCTCTTCCTTCTCCTCATCCCTGCACTCCAGAGCTCGGGAATGGCCTGGAGCAGCTCCGGCCACAAATAATTTGGGACAGACCTGGGATTTGGAATAGCGGGAATGAGGAAAAATCCCATTTTTACCCAACTGGAGGAGCCTCGCTGGGAGCACGCGGCAATTCCAGGATATTCCCACAGCCCTCCAGCCCCTCTGGAATGCTGCCTCTTCCAGGGATTCCCGGCCCTTCCCGATGTTCCATCCTGGAGCTCAGAGCTGAGCCCGGGAGGAGGAGGAGGAATTCCAGGGGAATTCCAGGGAATTCCGGGATTTGGAGCTGACAGCCCCGCTGTGCTTCCAGGCTCGGCGCTGGCCTATTCCGCCTACGTCTTCCCTCTGGAATGGGTCGGGAGCACATTCCATGATTTCTACGTTCCCGTGGCCGTGCTCAACTCCGTGCTCAGCACTGGCCTGTCCTGCTATTCCAGGTGGGATCCAGCGGGAATTCGGGATGAGGGGTTTGCTCATGGGCTGGGCCGGACGGGAGGTGGAGAAGGGGAAAGAGGGAATTTTTCCGATTGGGAAATGAGGAGAATGAGATGATGAAAATGTGGGAGAACGGGAGGAGCTTCAATTTTTGGGAAGTTCCAAAGGGGATTTGTGGAATCCTGGAATGGTTTGGATTGGGAGGGAACTTGGAGATGATCCAGGTCTGCTATCCCAGGTTCCTGGAGAAGCTGTGGAATACCCTGTGTATCCCATGTGGAATTCCCAGTGTTTCCCTGTGTATCCAATGTGGAATTCTCTGTGTATCCGATGTGGAAATTCCCAGTGTTTCCTGGTATATCCCACGTGGAATACCCTGTGTATCCCATGTGGAATTCCCAGTGTTTCCTTGTGTATCCAATGTGGAATTCCCTGTGTATCCCATGTGGAATTCCCAGTGTTTCCCTGTGTATCCAATATGGAATTCCCAGTGTTTCCCTCTGTATCTGATGTAGAATTCCCTGTGTATCCGATGTGGAAATTCCCAGTGTTTCCCAGTATATCCCACATGGAATTCCCTGTGTATCCCATGTAGAATTCCTGGTGTATCCCATGTAGAATTCCCTGTGTTTCTTGGTGTATCCCATGTGGAATTCCCTGTGTATCCTGGTGCATGCCATGTGGAATTCCCTGTGTATCCCATGTGGAGTTCCCGGTGTATCCCACACAGAATTCCCGGTGTTTCCCAGGTTTCTGGAGGCAGAGCGGCCCCGCCTGAGCAAAGCTTTCCGAACTTTGGCCTTCGTGTATCCCTACATTTTCGACAGCATCCCAGTTTTCTACAGGGTGCGTATCCCACAAAATCCTGGGAAATTTCAGCTGCCCTAGCCTGGAATTCTTTGGGAAAACAGGCCCAGCTTGGGGTTTGAAAGGCAAACAAACTCCGGCAGGAAAAGGCCCTGGAATATTTTTTCCTGCTCTCATTGCCGGCGAATTCCTCCCACTTCAAAGGGCTGGAAAATTCCTGCCTTGGGAAGCTGGGAGGGGCCTTGTGCAGGGATTAAACTGGAGCAGGGCGGGAATTTGGGCCGGCAGGAGTGGAGGTGCTGGGAGTGGGGAACTGGGAATGGCTCCCTGGGATTGATGGATCAATCCCGCTTTTTCCTGGGAAGCAGGGCTGGAGTGGGG
>NW_005054366.1:2900692-2903267 GCF_000277835.1 Geospiza fortis
GGCTGCCAGCCTGGCCATCCTCGGGGTCTGCTTCCGCAGCCTCCGCCCCGAGCCTCCTTCCCGGGAAAAATCCCACTAAATCAGGGATTGCTCCCCAGATATTTCTATGGGAATTTCCCCAAATATTTCTATGGGAATTTCACAAGGAAAACCTGCACCGGTTTTACCCGTGGATGGGCTGGGAAATGCTTCCCATCCCGTTGTTATCCACAGGGAAAGCGTCAAATAATCAGGATTTGATCCCTGAAAAGGGAGGGAAGCGCTCCTGCTTCCCAAAGAATCCGGGATGCCTCAGGTCTGCCACGGGGAGAAATCCAGGGAATTTTGGAATTGCCAACTGGGAGATTCCTGGTGAAGCCAAGCACTCCTTAATTCCCGTTTTCCGCTTGGATGTGGCATTCCTTTGGAATTCCAAGCCTTGCGCTCAGCCCAAGTGCCTGGAAAGGTGGGATGGAGGGACTGGAGTTTCCCTGCCAGTTTAATTCCCACTGTTTTTACCGTTTATCCGGGAAAAGGGATTCCAGGAGAGCCCCAGTGGGATGTTCCTGCGGGAAAGCTCTGCCAGGCTCTCATTCCGGGAAATCCTGAGAAGTTCATTGCCGTGGGAATTCCCAGTTTCCAACGGGGTGGGGATGGAATTAAGGAATTCCATCCTGTCCTGGGTATTCCCAGGATGGATCCCAGGACTGGGGGTGGGAGACGGGAGAGCTCCACACCCCAGCCTCCTGGGATTTGGGATCCTTTAGGGAAAAGTTTTGAATGTTTTGGGATTGGGATCTGCAGGGAGATGCCAGGAGAAAAGCAGGATTTTGGACAGCTCAAGGGTTAAAAGCAGCCTGGAATTTTAAAGAATTCCCAGGATTTTCCCTCTGCTGTTCCTTGTTTTCCTTCCCTGCTGCTCCTGGATTTTGCAGGAGGAGACTGGATCTCCAGGCTTTTCCAAGATCCAGGTTTTCCTGTTGGATTTCCCTGCGGGAACGCAGCACACACGTTATTCTTTGGGAATATTTTCCTGGATAATCCCACAGGTCTTCCAATAATTTCCTTTAATTGCCTTTGCCGAGGTCTGACTGCTGCACTTTGGGAGCTGCGGGATTTTGGGATATCACAATAAAATCTGGGATGAACGGGTTAAACACAGGATAAATCAATCCTTGGGAATGCTGAGCGGGATTTTCGGGATATTTATAAGCACTGGAATTGTTTTTCCAAAGGTTTTATTAAATTAATATAAATCACTGATTTTATTCTGCTTAATAATAAAAATATTCCTGAGAAAACGAATTCCTTTGGAGATCATTGCTGATAATTCCAGAGTTTATTTACTTTGGGAGCTGCCGTGACCGGGGAGGAATCCGTCTGGGATTGGAGAGCCCGGAAAAACATCGGGAATCATCCCAGGATCATTCCAGGTCCTTCAACTTTTGAACTGAAATCCTCCCGTCCTCTCCAGTGCCGGGAATTTTGGGAAAACTGCATTCCAAAGGGGATGGAATGCCAGAATTCTGCGGGATCCTCTGGCTGAACCCATGGAATGGGCAATGCTGGATCTTGGAGCGGCACAGGGAGAGGATTTTTCCTGTTTTTTAACAAAAATCTCTGGATTTTCCTCAATTCTCTTCCCAGGAGAAATTAAAACTCTGTGTCCAGTTTTTCCATTTTTCCAAGGAAATTAACAGGAATATTTATTTGTGGAATGTTGATCCACACCAAATGCCAAAGGAATTTGAGACGAAATTGCAGCAAACCTCCCTCATCCCTCCTAAGCCACATGGATTTGGAAAAGTTGGAAAAACGCGGGAATTTCAGGCTCCTCCAGATGATTTTATCCCTTTTATTATTATTTTTTTAATATCCTTTAAGTGCCTTGTGGAAACATTCAGGAATTTAGACTAAAATTGGGAATTCTCTGGAATTTAAAAGGATTTGAATCCCTCTCCCCAGTTCCCCACTGGAATCCATTCCCTGGGAAGGAAGTTTGCTTTTCCCTGGACTTGTTCTGCTGGATTTTTCCCACATGTCCCAGCATCACATTTCCACGGTTATTTTCCACCACGGATCATTTCCCACAGGTTGGGAATTAACTAATTTCCATCGGGTTGGGAATTAACTTGTTTCCTACAGGTTGGGAATTATTTCCAACAGGTTGGGAATTAACTAATTTCCAACAGACTGGGAATTCACTCATTTCCATTGGGTTGGGAATTAACTCATTTTCCACATGTTGGGAATTAACCCGTTTCCACAGTTTGGGAATTATTTCCAACAGGTTGGAAATTCGCTCATTTTCCACAGGTTGGGAATTCACTCATTTCCATCGGGTTGGGAATTAACTGAGTGACTGATTCGCCTCCAGGCAGGCACACAGAGAAGCCCTGACCCTGCAAACGGTCTGCATTCCACCTGTTTTCCTGAAAGATTGGAATTAAGTGGATAAAAAGGGAGGGAAAATCCGGGATCGGCCGGGGCCGGGATTCGAACCCGCGGCCTCGCCTCCACCACCGCCACCAGCAGGGGGCGCCCGCGCCTCGGGCCGCGCCCCTTTCCGCGTCGCCATGGTGGCGTGCCGTGCGTG
>NW_005054366.1:2903497-2910580 GCF_000277835.1 Geospiza fortis
CCGTTCCCGGTTCCCCTGACGCTCTCTCTCCTCAGTAAGGCCAGGACGCCGCGGAGGCCGAGGAAAGCCACGAACCCCACGCAGAAGGACCCGGTGGGGGTGAGTGCCGGGCTCATCCCGATTCCCGCCCCGCCGAATTTATTGCCGGGATTATCCCGGTTCCCGCTCATTCCCAGCTCTCATTCCAGCTGTATTGCCGGATTTATCCCTGTTTTCCAATCCCAGGGTCATTCCCAGATTTATTCTCGGTTTATCCCTGTTTCCCTCACTCCAGGTTAATTCCCGGGTTTATCCCTGTTTCCCTCATTCCGTCTGTATTGCCGGGTTCATTCCCAGATTTATTCCCGGTTTATCCCTGGTTCCCTCATTGTCAGATTCATTCCTGGCTTTTCCCTCCATCCCAGCTGTACTGCCCGGTTCATTCCCGGTTTCCCACCCTTCCCAGGTGTACTGCCCGGTCCATTCCCGGTTCATTCCCGGTTTTCCCCCCCTCCCAGGTGTACTGCCCGGTCCATTCCCGGTCCATTCCCGGTCCATTCCCGGTTCATTCCCGGTTTTTCCCCCTTCCCAGGTGTACTGCCGCGTGCGGCCGCTCAGCCGGGCGGACCAGGAATGCTGCATCGAGGTCATCAACAGCACCACGGTGCAGATCCACCCTCCCGACGGCTACCGCGTGTTCAGGAATGGCGAGTACCGCGAGGTAACGGAATTCCCGCCTGGAATTCACCTGGAATTCCTGCCCCCGGCCCTGGAAGTGTCGGTGGAGCAGCCTGGCTTAGCGGGAGGTGTCCCTGCCCTTGGCAGTGGGGTTGGCTTTAAGGTCCCTTCCTACCCAGAGTTCTGGAATTCCATGAATTCCACCCAGCTCCCGCTCTCCAAGCTTTCCCACGGTTTGTGGCACTTGCAGAGTGCAAAATCCGAAGGTTTTCCACACAAAACCCCATCTAGGACAAAAAGCATCGCTTCCTGATCTGTCAAATAGGTGGGAAGGACCTTAAAGCTCATCCCATTCCATGGGAATCCACCATCCCAGGCTGATCCAACCTGGCCTTGGGCATTCCACAGCTTCTGCCGGGTGGGAATCTTAGCTGGGGTGTGGAATATTTTGTTTCCAATTTCATCTGGAAAATTCCTACGGGAAGGGCATTAATGGGTCTTCAAAGGTTTAAATAAAACAGGCAAAGCTTAATTAATGAAGTGTTAATTTAATCAAACGAGGTTTTGTTCAGAAATTTGGAATTCAGCTATTTGCCTAAGGAAGAGTTTTGGTGGAAAAATGACCATCAAAAAATAAAATTTGTTTTAAAATTCATTAAAATAATTCATTAAAAAATAAAAGCAGTTTGAAATTTAGGACAATTAAAATTAATTTTAAAATAAAAATAATTTATTCATTTAAATAATTAATTTAAAATTACGATAATCCGTTAAAAAAATAAAACCAGCTTGAAATTCAAGACTGAAAACTGAGGCTGGACTGAAAAAATATCCAAAAATAAACACAATTCCATGAGGGAGCAGCTCCACTTTGGCCACGGTGGATGTTCCTTTGCTTGGATTCTGGGGGGAGCTGAAAGAGAATTCCAGCCTTTAGCTGTCCTTTGGGAATTCTGTGCTCCGTGGGATCCCTCTGGCCACTCCAGGCCGTGGGGCTGGAATTCCAGGGTGGTTTTCCCTCTCTTGGCAGACGCAGTATTCCTTCAAGGAGGTGTTTGGCACACTGGTGCCGCAGAAGGATCTCTTTGACGTGGTGGCCAAGCCTCTGGTGGAGGATCTGATCCGGGGCAAGAACGGTGAGCAGAGGTCCTCTCCTGTGTCCCCATTCCCAGGATTTCAGGGCTCCCGAGGTCTGGTTGGAACTGTGGCTCAGCTCCTCTCACCACACCCCTGGAAGCTCTTTCTGGAACGGGAATTCTGGGATGGTTTGGGTGGGAATGGATGATCCAGGGCTCCTGAGGTTTGGTTGGAATCAGCTTCTCACATAAAATGGGATTTAACTTTTCTTGGGCTCTTCCCTTGAAGAAATGAAGGAAAAATTGGAAAAAAAAAGGGTCAAATATTTAATTAATTAGGTAATTTTATCCAGCTGAAATTCCCAACCTGTTCCTGTTGTTCTAACAAGAGATTTCAGCTTGGAATTCCTTTGGGAGCTCTTTCTGGATAGGGATCCTGGGATGGTTTGGGTGGGAATGGATGATCTAGTTGGTCCCAAGGTTTGTTTGGAATTGTGGCTCCTCACAGCACACCCCTGGAAGCTCTTTCTGGAGTAGGAATCCTGGGATGGTTTGGGTGGGAATGGGTGATCCTGTGCCATGGAAGTGTTGTTGGAGCAGCCTGGCTGAGCAGGAGGTGTCCCTGCCTTTGGCAAAGGGATTGGCTTTAAGGTCCCTTCCCACCCAAAGCGCTCTGGAATTCCATGGATGATGCATCCACATCCCTCTCCCTGCTCTCCCAAGTTTTCCCGTGGTTTGTGGGAGTTGCGAGTTGTGAAATCAGCATTTTGGGCTTTTAGCAAAGAACATTTTCAACTCCCAAAAAAAGCAACAAATGGCAAAAAAGCACCATAAAATCTATGGGAAGGGCATTAAAGCTCATCCCATTCCATGGGCAGGGAAACCTTCCAGTGTCCCGGGGTGCCCCAAGCCCCATCCAGTCTGGAATATTCCAGGGATGGCACAACCCATGCCAGAGCTGGTTTGTGGCTCTTGGGGAGGATGATGGATATTCCCAGCTGTGACCACTTTGGATGGTGTGCAATATTTGAGGTGGGTTGGTTTTTTTTCCCCCAATCCCGTTGATTTCTCCCTTTTCCCTGCGTTCCCAGGTCTCCTGTTCACCTATGGAGTGACGGGCAGTGGGAAGACCCACACCATGACAGGATCTCCTGGGGATGGGGGGCTGCTGCCCCGCTGCCTGGCCATGATCTTCAACAGCATCGGCCCCTTCCAGGCCAAGAGATTCGTGAGTGCCTCCCCAGATCCTCCCCGCTGCCCCAAATCCATGGATTCCTGCTCCAAACCTGCCACCGGAGGGATTGGAAGAGGGAAAAAAACCCCACACCAAGGTCCTCATTCCAAAAGGGTTTGGATTTCTGGGAATGCTTTTAAAGCACTCAGTGGTTTGGTGCTTATTGCCCAAGCCCATCCTGGGAAAAATCTGTTGAAAACACGTGGGGAGGAATCCAGCCAGGAATGTGTCAGTACTGATGGCCAAGGTGTTCCCTTCCTCATTAGCATGGGTGATTAATAAGCATATCTTTAATTAATTAGGTGGTTGTATCCCACTGAAATTCCCAATCTATTCCTGCTGTTCTAACAGGTGATTTCAACATGGAGGAAGCAATTCCAATGATTTTTTTTTCCCCTGGAAACAGTGGGAAACACTGGTTTGGTGCTCCATATTTCCATATTATTCCACTCCATTTCAGTATTTCCCATAAAACAAAAAATGAATTGTCTCCTCATGAAATCAGGGATAGTTTTCCCAAGGCTTGCACTTGTGGTGCCTAAAATATACACTGAAATAATCCTGGAATTCTCATCCTTAGGAGCTTTTCTAAAACATTATTTTGCGGATTGTTTCTGTCAGATCTTGCTGGGTCAAGCGCCAATGAGGGGCATGGTATTAATAAATTAACACCAGCCTAATCAGACTAATTAATGAATCAAATAATGCTTTGTTGGGCAGCACCTGGATGTTGGAATTGGCTGAAATTCCTGCTTTTTCCCTCAGGTTTTCAAGCTGGATGACAAGAACGGGGTGGATGTGCAGAGCGAGGTGGAGGCTCTGCTGGAACGCCAGAGGAGAGAGGCCCTGCCCACCCCAAAAACTCCAGCTGGGAAGTGAGTGACTCTGGGAATAACAGAGGGAATTTGTTCCCTAGAAATGGGGTTTAACTTCTCTTGGGCTCTTCCCTCGAAGAAATGAAGGAAAAATTGGGGAAAAAAGGCAAATATTCAATTAATGAGGTAATTGTATCCCACCGAATTTCCCAATCTATTCCTGCGATTCTAACAAGAGATTTCAGCTTGGAGGAAGCCATTCCATAGTTTTTTTCTTGAGTATTTGACCTTTTACCCCAGGATTTTTGGCCTTTTCCCCCCTGAATTTCAAAGCGATCTTCAAGTTGATATCGTCCCATGGGCAGGGTTATTAATCATAATAATAATTAGTAAAATATTAATGGGTAATGAGTGTGTTCCACGTGGTTTGAGCAGTTCTTTAGATGAGAAGACTTAGGCTCAGCCTAATTTTTGTACCTGTTAAGCCAGGATTAAAACCCTGTGGTGCTGAGTAAGAATCCAGCTCTGTGAAGCCTGACCAAACTGAATTTTGGATTTCCCAAGCAAATCTGGTGAAGTTCAATCTGGAGATATTTCCATAGAACCATGGAATTCCTTCAGCTGGATCATGGAATTTCCATCGTGGAATTTCCTCAGCTGGATCATGGAATTCCAACCATGGATGTTTCTCAGTTGGATCATGGAATTCACCTAGCTCAATCATGGAATTCCACTAATGGAATTCCCTCAAGTTTTATAATGGAATTCCAATCATGGAACTCCCTCAGATGGATCATGGAATTCCAACAATGGGTATTTCTCAGTCTGATAATGGAATTCCAGCCATGGAATTCCCCCAGCTGGATCATGGAATTCCCTCAGTTGGATAATGGATTTCCACCATGGAATTCCCTCAGCTGGATCATGGAATTCCAGCCCTGGAATTCCCTCAGTTGGGTCATGGAATTCCCTCAGCTGGATCATGAAATTCCAGCCATGGAACTCCCTCAGTTGGATCATGAAATTCCAGCCATGGAACTCCCTCAGTTGGATCATGGAATTCCAACCATGGAAGTTCCTCAGTTGGATCATGGAATTCCAGCCATGGAACTCCCTCAGTTGGATAATGGAATTCCAACCATGGAAGTTCCTCAGTTGGATCATGGAATTCCAGCCATGGAACTCCCTCAGTTGGATCATGGAATTCCCCCAGTTGGATCGTGGAATTCCGATTCCTGTCCCTGCCCAGGACCCCGCAGGAACGGGAATTTTGCGGAATATCGCGCGTTTCCCCTCCCAGCCCCGCAGCTCCGCTCTGAGCCGCCCCGGCGCGTCCCGGCTGCCGGGAATGCCATCCCCAATCCCCGTTTCCCGCAGGAGACAGCTGGATCCCGAGTTTGCCGACATGATCGACGTGCAGGATCACTGCCGGGCGGAGGAGGTGGACGAGGACAACGTCTACGGCGTCTTCGTCTCCTACATCGAGATCTACAACAACTACATCTACGACCTGCTGGAGGAGGCTCCCTGCGACCCCATCAAACCCAAGTGAGTTGGGAAAGCCGGGATTGGCCCAGGCTGGGCTTGGGAATCAGCGCCAAACCGCTGGGAAGAGGTTTGGGATGAGAGCAATGGGATGAGGGCAGGGTCTCTGTGTCCTATTCCAGCATCCACCGTCTGCTTGGAGCTCACCAAACCCAAGGGAGTTTGGGAATTCCGGTATTCCCAGTCCTGGGAGGCTTTTGTAGGAACTCCACCCTGGTTCTTTGGTTCTGACCTTTGGGAGCTTGGCTCAGAATTCCTGGGAATCACTGTTAAACACACGTGGAAAGGGTTCCAGCCAGGAATGTTTCATTACTCATGGCCAAGGTGCTCCCTTCTTCATTAGGCTGCATGATTAGCAAGCAAATATTTAATTAATTAGGCAATTCTATCCCTCTTAAATTCCCAGTCTATTCTAACAGGTGGTTTCAACTTGGAACAAGCCATTCCATAACTTTTTACCCTGGAAACAATGGAAAACACTGGTTTGGTGCTCCGTATTCCCCTATTATTCCACTTTGACATCAGTAATTCCCATAAAACCAGAAATTAGGGATATTTTTAGGGATATTTTTTCCAAAGGTGTGCATTTGTGATGTCTAAAATCAATAGGAAAAGTCTGCAAATTCCACTTGGAATCCATGGATTGAAATTCCAACTCCATTAAAGGAGCCCCTCAATCCTGTATTAGTTAAGGAGTGGTTGATTAACAAAGACTAATGACAGCAAAGCAAACTGGGAGCTGTCTCCAGGGTCCTCATTTCAGAAGGGTTTGAATCTCTGGGAATGCTTTAAAAACATTCAGTGTTTAAACACGGAGTGGTTTTAAAGCATTTTAAAATGAAATGGATTTTTAACATTAAAATTTGAATTAAAATTTTAAGCATTAAAATAAAAAAAATTAAAAGGTGTTTATTCCCAAAGCCCATCCTAAAAACAAAAAATCTGGGATTATTTCTCCCTCTGGAAGCAGCAGCGTGGAAAGATTTGAGGCAAAAATAAGGGATTTAATATTTTTCCCCATTTTTTTGGTAGGTGGAACAATTGCAACACTCCTGTGAGAAATGGAGACTTTGTGTATGTGTCCAATGTCTTATTCCCATTATTCCAGTGCTGTTTTCCTTGAGTAGAAGCAGAAAATTCCCTGCCTTTCCTTGCTTTCCTAGGAAGTCTAGGATGCTGTCCTTGCTTCTGTGTGCTTGTAGAAAAGCAATAGCTGCCACCAAAGCAATTAATTGCAATTAAATAGCTGCTAATTAGAGCAGTAGCTGGAGTGTCACTAATCCTGCCTGTGTGTCCATGTCCTGTATTCCCTCTTCCATCTTTTAGATGGATAATTGACCTTTTCCCTCCGAATTTTTGATGTTTTCCCCTCAGTTTTGACCTTTTCCCCCTGGATTTTGACCTTAGACTTGTGACATTTTTCCCTCCAAATTCTGAGTTTTCCTTCTGAATTTTGTCCGTTTCCCCTCAGCATTTTTGACCTTTTCCTCTCAGAATTTTGGCCCTTTTCCCCATGAATTTTGACCTTTTCCTCTCAGCCTTGTGACATTTTCTCTCCAAATTCTGAATTTTTTCCCTCCAAATTTTGCTGGTTTTCCCTTGGAATTTTTGACCTTTTCCCCTCAGAACTTTGATTTTTACCCTCAGAGTTTTTGGACATTTTTCCCCTCAGAATTTTTGGCCTTTTCCCCTCAGACTTGTGACATTTTCCCTCCAAACTCTGAATTTTTTCCCTCTGATTTTTGTCCTTTTCCTG
>NW_005054366.1:2910597-2925332 GCF_000277835.1 Geospiza fortis
CTGCTGAATTTTGCCCTCCGAGAAAATCTGCATGGCAAGAAGCTGCGCAGAGAACTCCCCTCCACTGGGATTTATTTGGATTTTTTCCCCTCTCTCCCACTATCCCAAAGACCTCCCCAGTCCAAAATCCTTCGGGAAGACCAGAACCACAACATGTACGTGACGGGCTGCACCGAGGTGGAGGTCAAATCCACAGAGGAAGCTTTTGAAGTCTTTTGGAGAGGTAAAAATCTTGGAATTCAGGGCTGATCCCACATTAAACATCATCCACCTTAAACATCATCCACGAGCAGGGAAATTCCGCTGGATCAGCCCCATCCTTGGGATGGAGCATCCACAGCTTCTCCGGGCATTTAGGGCCTCCCCATTCCCAGCCCTTCCCAATATCCCACGGCTGGGAAACCCCTCACAGCCTGATGCTGGAGGGAACTGTGGGAAAGCAGCGGGAATTTTGGGAATTTGGGGTGTCTGAGCAGGGCAGAAGAAGCGGCGTATCGCCAACACGCAGCTGAACCGGGAATCCAGCCGCTCCCACTCCGTGTTCATCATCAAACTGGCCCAGGCTCCTCTGGATGCTGATGGGGACAATGTGCTCCAGGTGAGTTCTGGGTCATTCCAGGAGAATTTTATGGAATTTACCTTGAAAGCAGCTCCCGTGCCTCAAGTCTGGAGGTGACAGAGTTAATCATAAAGTTCGGTGTTAAAACAGAGGGTGAAGCTGCTGGTTCCTTTGGTTTTCACCTTTTCCTTTGTTTGGGAATCTAAGATTTGGGGAATTGGAATGATCCGACAGCTTTCAATCCATGGCCCAAGGCAGAAAGGATCTGCCAAACATTCCAAAAAAAAGCTGTGCTGCTGTCTGGGCTGTACCAAACCCTCTGAACTCGTATCCAACACATTCTTTGGAAGTGGGTTTTGGGATGAGGTGTCCCCCAGCCCTTTTGGGGGAATCTGTAGGGATCCAGGATTTCTTCTGTATCCCAGGAAAAGGAGCAGATCATCCTGAGCCAGCTGTCCCTGGTGGATCTGGCGGGAAGTGAGAGAACCAACAGGACCAAAGCCGAGGGGAACAGGCTGCGGGAGGCAGGTAGGAACACCCTGGAGCACCCTGCTAATTAACCCTGCTAATTAAGCTCCTGCTAATCCTGTCTCCTAGGGAGGAATCCCAGGAATTCTTGAAGTGCTCTGTTAGGATCAGTTAGGATTTGATGACCTCAAATCTTCCCACAAGTTTGCAGCAGCACTTCTGCCACTTCAGTTAATTAGAGCAATTATTAACAAATATCGTTAATTAGGCAATTTATTCTTCTGACTAATCTGGGAACATGATCCAAGGGCTGCTCCTGGAGTTATTTTCCCTTGTGTTTGCTTTTTTTAGGCAATATCAACCAGTCACTGATGACATTGAGGACGTGCATCGAGGTTCTGCGGGAAAACCAATTGTACGGAACAAACAAGGTGGGCAGCCCTTCCCTGATTATCCTTGGATTTCATCACCTGGATAAGGAAAACTCACAGGGTTTTCACTGGCCTTTATTCCCAGATGGTTCCATACAGAGATTCCAAACTGACTCATCTCTTCAAGAACTATTTCGATGGGGAAGGGAAAGTTCGGATGATCGTGTGTGTGAATCCCAAAGCTGAGGACTACGAGGAAAGCCTGGTAAATTCCCTTTTTCCATTCCCTCCTGCTCTTCTTTTCTTGTTTTTTCCTGGATTCTTTTACTCCAAGAGATATAAGGATTTATAATTGTTGTTTGAGCCCTTCAATTATAATTCTGTGGGATAAATCTGCTCCCCAAGTCTTGTTTTTGCTGTTCATTTTACACCTTCTCCTTGCTTGGAAAGTGGGAAAAGTTTTCCTTCCTCACAGAATTCCATGGAGCCATATTTGGGTGTTTAATCCCTGCTATTCCAAGAATTCCAGCTGTCTCTGCCCGAGCTTTTGTGGCACCTTGTGGGGAGGTTTCTGGAAGATCCCAAACCGTAGCTGGGAACTCCTTGCGATTCCAGCCGGATAATTCCTCCTTTCCCACTCCAGTGACCCAATCCCAGCTCCAGGTGATCCTGGTGTTTTTTTCCCTGTTTTCTTGCAGCAAGTGATGCGTTTTGCAGAGATGACGCAGGAGGTGGAGGTGGCCAGGCCCCTGGACAGGCCCCTGTGCGGGCTGACGCCGGGGCGGCGCCTCCGGAACCAGGCATTCCGGGAGGAGCTGTCCCGCAAGCTGGAGCTCAGGGGCGGCCCCGTGGGAGCAGGTGAGGGCTGGGACGGGGAACTCTGCTCTGGGAGTGTCCACCTGGGAAAGGGAAGGATTCAGGGAAAATTTAGAGAGCCTTCCAGGGTCTTAAGGGGCTGCAGGAGGGCTGGAGAGGGATTGGGGTAAGGGATGGAGGGGCAGCACACAGGGAATGGCTTCAAATTGGAAAATGGGAAATTTGGGTGGGATATTGGGAAGGAATTCCAGGCTGTGAGGGTGGGGAGGAGCTGGGCTGGAATTCCCGGAGTTTCTGTGGCTGCCCTTGGAGCCCTGGAAGTGTCCAAGGCCAGGTTGGAATGTGGGACAGTGGGAGGTGTCCCTACCCATGGAACGGGATCACTTTAAGGTCCTTTCCAACTGAAACCATTCCATGATTCCAGCAGAGTTTTCTGTTAGGAATTAAAGGCTGGGAATTAAAATTTAAACCAATTCCACTGAGCCTTAACTGTGTCAGGCTGAACCTCAGTGCCCTGGGAGCTGCTGCTCTTCCCTCTGCAGTGTCCCTATGGAAGGTTTCCAAGGAATTCCACGGGACTGGGACGAATCCATGGTCCCAATATTGCAGCTTCTGACAGGAAATTGTGCCAAGGAAATTGTGGGATGTTCAGGACCAGCTTTTTGTAAAACAAGGAATCAAGGATGTCACATTTAGTCCTTTCCCATCCCTCACCTCTTTGGAAACCCATAGCTCCCATCAATCATTCCCAGTTTTCCACGATCCCGCCCCTCGTCCGTTGGAATTTTCCCATCCTGCTGACGGATTTTCCATCCTGCAGGACCAGAGGAGCCATCTGCTGCTGAGCTGCTCTTCCAGAGCTTCCCTCCCCTGCCTTCCTGCGAGCTCTTGGACATCAACGACGACCAAACGCTCCCAAAACTGATCGAGGCCCTGGAGCAGCGCCACAAAATGAGGCAGATGCTGGCAGAGGAATTTGCCAAAAACGGTAGGAATTTGCCCCAAATTGGAACATCAGAGCAAAACTCAGATTTGGTGCCCTTATTATTCCTCAAAGGATCCCCCTTGCCTCAATTTTCTTGTTTAGATTGATAGTTTCAACCTTTTTTAAGGAATTTTAAGCTTTAAATTTGTTGGCAAAAAACAGGGGTTTGGATGTTCTGGGGATAAGGGAGAAGATTAAAGATAAAATAGAAAATATCTGAATTCTCTTCCAGTTCTTGCCTTTAAAACAATGCTGCAAGAATTTGACTCCAGTGTTGCATCCAAGGAAAATTATATCCAAGGAAAACTGGCTGAGAAGGAGAAAACCATAACAGGGCAGAAGACGGAGCTGGAACGGCTGGAGAAGAAGATTAAAACCTTGGAGTACAAGGTCAGTTGGGTCGTTTTGGAGCACAAATCCCTTTTTTTTTTTTTAATGGATTATTTGGCAAATTCCTTGCCATCAGGAATAAATATTTTGGAGGAACTTTTACTGAAAATTTGTTGGCTTTTTTACAAGGTGAGGCTTTTAAAGCAGCAAAATCAGCGATTTAGAAGTGAAAATTGAGATTCCCCGGGAAATACAAGCAGGAGTTCCTGGATTAGAAGGTTGTGTTCCCACCCAAACCCTTCCTCTCTTGCTGCAGATTGAGATTTTGGAGAAGACAGCTACGATTTACGAGGAGGACAAGAGGAACCTGCAGCAGGAGCTGGAGAGCAAGAGCCAGAAGCTGCAGCGGCAGGCGTCGGACAAGAGGAGGCTGGAGGCCAGGCTGCAGGGAATGGTGGCTGAGACCTCCCTCAAGTGGGAGAAGGAATGTGTGAGTGCAGGAATGGGGGGAAAGCGGGATCAAGTTATCAGGAATTTGGGGATTTGGGGTGTGGGAATTGAAGGGAAAGGAAAGGAAAGGAGTGGAAGGGAATGGAAGGGAAGGGAAAGGAATGGAAGGGAAGGGAAAGGAGTGGAAGGGAAAGGAGTGGAAGGGAAAGGAATGGAAGGGAAAGGAATGGAAGGAAAGAAAAGCGGAGGGTGGTGGGCTCAGGCTCTGCTCCCAGGGAACAAGGACAGGAGGAGACAGAAAACAGCCTCAGGCTGTGCCAGGGCAGGCTCAGTTTGGATACTGGGAATATTCCCTCATGGAAAGGGTTATAAACATTGGAAGTGCCCAGGGAGGTTTGGAATCCCCATCCCTGCAGGTATCCAAGGAACTCCTGGATGTGGCACTCAGGGCTCCAGGCCGGGGTCAGTCCCAGCTTGGCCTCGCTGATCCTCGAGGGCATTCCAGCCTCCGCAATTCCATGTTTCCCACTGCTTTCCCTGTCCCTGCAGGAGCGGCGGGTGGCAGCCAAGCAGCTGGAGATGCAGAACAAGCTGTGGGTGAAGGACGAGAAGCTGAAGCAGCTGAAGGCCATCGTCACTGAGCCCAGAGCCGAGAGGCCAGAGAGGCCATCCCGGGAAAGGGAGCGGGAAAAGCCTCTCCCGAGATCCGTGTCTCCTTCCCCTGCTCCCGTGAGTCACTCCCAAACCTGCTGGATTTAGGAAACAGCGTTTTTAGGGATTAACTTCAGGGATTTCAGTCATTAGTAGCCCCCAAGCACAGAGTTGGAGCAGCTTGCTTTGAGTTCCTTGTCTGCTGTTTGTTCTTCCTCCATTCTCCCACCTCCTGATATCCTTAGGAACAGGAAATCCCTGGATCTGTCTCTCCCTGTGTCTCACTGATGTTTCCCTTCTTCCCAGAGCTGTGGTGTCCCTGCTGAAGTTTGAGCCCTGAGTTGGAGCACCTTGAATTCCTTGTCTTGTCTCTGTTCATTGTTTATCCATTCTCCCACCTCCTGCTATCCATAGGAACAGGAAATCCCTGGACCTGTCTGTCCCTGCATGATGTCCCTGTTTGCACAATGCCTCCTGTGTGTCACTGATGTTTCCCTTCTCTCCAGAGCTGTTGATGTCCCTGCTGAAGTTTGAGCCCTGAGTTGGAGCAGCTTGAATTCCCTGTGTCCTGTTTGTTCTTCATCCATTCTCCCACCTCCTGATGTCCACAGGAACGGGAAATCCCTGGATTTGTCTGCCTGTCCCTGTTTGCTTGGAGCCTGCTGTGTCTCACTGCTCTCTCCCTTCTCCCCAGAGCTGTGGTGACCCCGCTGAGCTCGGGGACAGCCGGGGGGCCTCGCGGCTGCCCAGGCGCTCCAACTCTTGCAGCAGCATCTCTGTGGCCTCCTGTGTGCTGGAGTGGGAGCAGAGGGGCCCTTCCTGCGAGCCAGCCAGCATTCCCAAGTCCAAGAATAAAGCTGGAGCAGAGCCAGGCTCGGCCTGGCCCAGCCCTGCCAGGAGGAGAGGGGTGTGCTGGAGCCGAGTGCTGGAGGTGCCCAGGGATAGAGAGGAGCTAGAGCAGGAAGAGGATCCGTGCTGCAGGGTTAGTCCTGGCCTAGTGGGGCTCAGCCTGGCTTAAAGGTTCTCTGAGCCTGAGCCTGGCTCTGTCCTCGAGCCTAAAGTAGAGTAGAGCTGTCCCTAATGTGTCCTGCTGGTCCCAGACTGAGCCTGGCTGCTCTTGCCACCCTCTTGGTGTTTGGAGCTTCCTTGGAAGTTGAGAATTCCCACTTTTAGGGAGCTCTGAGGTGGCCGCGCTCTGCTCTAGCCCTGGGTGTCCTCATGTTTTTCCCTGGTGTTTCCCTTTTCCCTGGTGTTTCCCTTTTCCCTGGTGTTTCCCTTTTCCCTGGTGTTTCCCTTTTCCTGGCATTTCCCTTTGCCTTTCCGTCTTCCTCGTGTCTCCTCCAATCCCTCCTGCAATTTCCCAGCTTCCAAGGTGCTTCTGGGAACTTTTCCTGCCTGGAAACATTCCTTGGATAAACCTCTTGTGTGCCTCAGCTTTAATTCCCTTCCCTAATTCCCATTAAACTGGGAGCTCTGATTCCATTAATTATTTGGCTCCTTGAGGATTCAGTCCAAGAGCACTTTAGGAAAACAGAGGGGGACAATCTCTTCCTTTGTTCCCTCCTTCCTAGGTGTGGAATGCAACAGATTGGATAAAAATTCCCAAGAAATAGGACTTGACGTGGAATATTCCATTCATAATTTGATCCCCAAAAAACCAGGAGATGGCCTGGAATATTCCATGGATAATTTGATGCCAAGCTCATGGTGGTGCCTTCAGGATTCAATCCAAGAGCACTTTAGGAAAACAGAGCAGGACAATCCCTTGGGCTGGTGCTGTGAGTTTGGAAATTTGAGAGGAGCTTTCCCAAACTTGAGGAGACTTAAGGAATGTAACAGATTGGACAACACTGGGATAAAATTTCCATTAAATAGGAATTGGCCTGGAATATTGCATGGATAACTTGATGCCCAAAAAATAGGAGTTGGCCTGGAATATTCCACCGATAATTCAATGCCAAACTCTTGGTGGTGCCCTCAGGATCCAAGCCAAGAACCAAACCTTTGCCACACCCATCCCATCCCTTCCCATCCATTCCCTGTTCCCATTTCCAGAGCGCTCCAGTTCTCATTCCCACTCTCCATCATTCCCAGAGTACTCTGGTGGCGCCGCTGCAGCCACGGCGCTCTCGCAGTGCCAGGGAGCGCTGGGTGGATCACTGGCTCCCATCCCTCCCATTCCCTGTTCCCATTCCCTGTTCTCATTCCGTGTTCCCATCATTCCCAGAGCGATCTGGTGGTGCCGCTTTGGCCGTGGCGCTCCCGCAGTGCCGGCGAGCGCTGGGTGGATCACCAGTCCCCATTCCCTGTTCTCATTCCCTGTTCCCATCATTCCCAGAGCGCTCCGGTGGCGCCGGTGCAGCCGCGGTGTTCCCGCAGTGCCGGCAAGTGCTGGGTGGATCACCGGCCCCCATCCCTCCCATTCCCCGTTCCCATTCCCTGTTCTCATTCCCACTCTCCATCACTCCCAGAGCGCTCCGGTGGCGCCGCTGCGGCCGCGGCGCTCCCGCCTCGCCTCCGACGGGGAGATCCAGACCAAGCTCATCAAGGTGACCTCGGGGGTCTTGGGAATGTCGGGAATGTTGCGTTGGAATTGTCGAAGTTTCGTTAAAATTACCCAGGGAGTTCCTGGATGTAGCACTCGGTCTCCGGGCTGTGGGCAAGGTTGAGATCCAGACAGAGCTTCTCAAGGTGCCCTTGGGAATCTTGGGAATGTTATTGGAATTGCTGAAATTTCGTTAAAATTACCTGAGGAATTCCTGGATGTGGCACTCCAGGCAAGGCTGAGATCCAGACCACCGAGCTCATCCACATGACCTTGGGAATGTTGCATTGGAATCACTGAAATTTTGTTAAAGTTACCCAAGGAATTCCTGGATGTGGCACTCGGTACTCCAGGCCTGGGGCAAGGTTGGGATCCAGACAGAACTCATCCAAGTGACCTTGGGAATTGTGGGAATCTTGGTTTGGAATTGCTGAAATTTAGTTTGGTGTTTTCATGGTTGGGTTCCATGATTTGTAGGATCCCATGATTCATGGATCCCATGGGCCATGAATCCCTTGATTTGTGGGATTCCATGATTTGTGAATCCTATGGATTCCATGATTTGTGTGGATCCCATGGTTTGGGGATCCCATGATTTTTGGAATCCCTTGATCCGTGGATCCCATGATTTCTGAATTTTCCTGTGGAAAAAGGCAACAATCCATTGGCAGTGAAATGGGAGGAGCTTATTTGTGTCCATATCTCTTTGGGCTGGAATTCTGGGATGAATCTCAGTGTTGTTCCTGTCCCAACCCTGCTTTTCCTTGTCCTTTTCCCATTCCAGGGGGATGTGTTCAAGACCAGGGGTGGTGGCCAGGCCGTGCAGTTCACAGACATCGAGACCCTCAAGCAGGAATCTCCCACTGGGTGAGTCCAGCCTCTGGAATCCTGGAATTCCCAAAATTCCAGCTGTGGAACCTCGAATTTGAGCTTCAGGAGTCCTGTAATTCTCAAGGTTCCAATGATGGAACCTTTCATTTGAGCTTCTGGAATTGTGGAATTCCAGGTGTGTGCATGGAACTTCTTCCAGGCCGGATGATCCAATGGGAAAATTGAACTCCAAAATCAAACTTGGAGAAATTTGTGGATGCTGGTGCTGCTGGATCCAAGATTTATTAAGGAATACTAAAGGGATTTTCCAGTGTTGGAATGTGGCAAATTCCATGAGGTTTGTGCTGTAATCCCACAAATTCCCGTTCCAGGCGGAAGCGCCGCTCGTCACCTCCCAGTCCCGACCCCGCCGGGGACGCCGCGGACTCAGAATGGACGGATGTGGAAACCAGGGTGAGCCGGGAATGTCACCCTGGGAATGTCACCCTGGGTCCTGGAATTCTGGCCTGGGTCGGGTTGGGAGGGAACTTCAGCTCATCCTAATCCAGCCATTCCATGGGCAACTCCCGCTATCTTGGGCTGCTCCGTCCAGCCTGGCCTTGGACGTTCCAGGGCTGGGGATCCAAACCCCTCTGGATGAGGATTTGGGAATGGTGGGAAGCAGCGGATCCTGACTGTGGTGTTTTCCCAGTGTTCCGTGGCCGTGGAGATGAGGGCGGGATCGGCGCTGGGACCGGGATTCCAGCACCACGCCCAGCCCAAGTGAGTGCTCCTGGAATTCCTTCCCGACAACTTCCAAACTTTGGGAATGCTTTCCCCCCTGGCTTTGCTGCCCTTCCCGCATCAGATTTGCATTCCCAAGTGGAATATCAGGAATGGCAGTGGGAATACCCTGGATTCCCTCTTCTGCCCCTTTAACCTCTTGCTCACATTATCCATTGGAGAATTCCAATTTCTCGGGATTGGGAAATTCCAGTTTCTCAGGATTGGGAAGTTCCAGTTTCTCAGGACTCCAATTCCCTGTGGGAGGAGGGAATTGCAGTGGAATTCCTGCTAAAATTCCAACTGCATAATTATGGAACCACTAAGGAGTCCTGGAGAATTCCCTCTTTCCCAAATTATTCATAAGGCATCCCTAGGAATTCCAGCTCCATGACCAGCCCAAGGAAGTGCTCCTGGAATTCTTTCCTGACAACTTCCAAAATTCAGGAATGTTTTCCCCCCAACTTTGCTGCCCTTCCCACTTTGGGTTTTCATTCCTGGCTGGAATAGGGTCGGGAATGGCAGCAGAAAGGCCCTGGATTCCCTCTCCTGCCCCTTTAACCTCTTGCTCACATTATCCTTTGGGAAATTCCAATTCCCTGTAGGAAGAGGGAATTCAGGAATTGGAATCCAACTTTGTTTGCTGCTCCTGCTGCCTAAAAATCCAAGGAAAACACCGGATTTTTTGGAGTTTCCTTGGATTAAATGTTGGATTTTTTAGGAGGTGGGTGGGAGTGCAAAAACCTGGGAATGAGGAGTTGGCTGCTCCCAAAATTCCTCTGGGTGAATCCTGAAAGTTCTCTGTGGCTCTTTCCCGTTGCAGGCGCAGGAAGCCCTGAACTTTTCCTGCTGGAATCCCGGATTTTCCCAGCCTGAGGAATGCTCTGCTGCCACTGCTCCTCAGGAACTGCTTTGTGCTCATTCCCAGAGGTTTTTAGGGAAGCTGGGAAATGGCTCCATTGGTGATCCCAAAGAACTTCTGGATGGATCTGTCCTTTTCCATAGATTTAGGGAAATCCTAAAGGTCCCTCTGGAATTTCGAATGGAGCTGGATCCTTACAGACAGTGCCAGCAGGCTTTTCCCTGGGAGACTTTTCCAGTGTTTTCCCAGTTTTTTAGTCCCAAATCCATCTTTTCTGGTCATTCCCTCTCTTTTGGGAGACCCAACCGCTGCTATTCCGAGCTGCAGTCCAGCACTTTAAGGGTGTTTTTGGCCATTCCCGATTTTACTGGAAGCAGGAAAACCTTGGGAATTGAGATTTCTTCTGGCAAGAATGAATTTAGAGTATTTAAGTGTGTCACTGAGCTGTCAGAACATTCCAGAGTCACCCAAAATCCTGGGAGCAGTGGGAATTCACATCCCAGCTGCTTCGGGGTGTGAGGGAATTCTGGAATGTTTTCCATGTGGGAATGGGGGGGGGAAAGGGGATTTCCTCACAGATAGGGTGGGAATTGGCTCTTTGTGTGTCCCTGCAAGGTGTTCAATAAATCCTTTTATTCCAAACCCTCTCCCTGTTTTTTAGGGAATTCCAAGGGGAGCAGCTTCCCTGGCTCTGCAGAAAGCTGGGATCAGAGGTGTTTTTTGGGATGGTAAATCCTGGGATCTGCTTGGATCCTGAGGTGGGGTTGGGACAATTTTACCCTCAGGTCTTCAAAGGGAATTTGGAGACATTTGGGGCCATATTGAGGGATTGCCTCGATCCAAGGGCTTCCAGCCCATGGAAGAGCTTTTCTTCCCAAGGTTTGGAATCCTAAAATCTCAGAATGGCTTGGATTGGGATTGGAAGGGATTTTAAAGCTCATCCCAAGGGCAGGGACACTTCCCACTATCCCAGGGTGCTCCAAGCTGGCCTTGGATATTCCAGGAGTCCAGGGGCAGCCACAGCTGCTCTGGGAATTCCAGCCCAGACAGGAATTCCTAATTCCCAATATCCCAATATCCATCCCTGCCCTGGCAGTGGGAGCCATTCCCTGTGTGCTGTCCCTCCATCCTTGTCCCCGTCCCTCTCCAGCTCTCCTGGAGCCGCTCCATGCCCTGCAAGGGCTCTGAGCTCTCCCTGGATCCTTCCCTTCTCCAGGAGAACATTCCCAGCTCTCCCAGCCTGGCTCCAGAGCCGAGCAGCTCCGGGATCTCCTCTGGAATTTCTCCAGGAGCTCCAGGTCCTTCTCCTGCTGGGACTCCAGAGCTCAGGGGGGGACAAAGGGAGAGCTTTTCCAACCCCCCCCGGAATTCCATGAGCTCCAGAGGCGGCTCCAGCCTGGATCCGTGGGAAGCAGCTCTCCCGGAGCGCCGCTAGATGGGGCAGGAAAACCACGGGAATGGCGCCGCTTCCCGAGCCTTGCCCTGGGACAGGGAATGTCCCTGCTCCCCTCCCTCCTCCTGGGAATGTCCCTGCTCCCATCCCTCCTCCTGGGAATGTCCCTGCTCCCCTTCCTCCTCCTGCGCCTCTTGCCATGGGAGGGTTGGGATTGGGGTTGGGATAACCACCAGGAATTGGTGCTGCTTCCCGAGCCTTTCCCAGCGGGAATCAGGCTCTGCCCTGGGACAGGGAATGACTCCCTGGAAAATCCCAGCCTGGGCAGCTTCCCTGCTCCCAAACCTCTTCCTGCCCCTGTGGGAGAATTGGGATTGGGATTGGGATAGGAGTAACCACTGAGGAATGATGGGAAACTCAGGGAAGGGCTCTTATTTGTGGGATTTAATGAGTTCATTAATCGTTAATGAGGAGCCATCTCTTGGATTTGGATTCCATTATCCCGGTGACAAGGTAAATCCTGCTGGGAATATTCCTGTGGAAAACTGGGATGTATGAGGAACTGATGCTCATGGTGACGGTTTAGATACAGGAAAAGGTTGAAAACTGGGAATTCTGAATCTGCTCCCTTGGATTTGAGAATTTTATTTTTTAATCTTATTTTACTTTTATTTTTTGCTTTTATTCTTATTTTTAATTCAATTTAATTTTCTTTTATTTTAAAATTTTTCTTATTCTAATTATTTTAATTTTTATTTTGATTTTATTTCTATTTTGATTTTCATTTTTAAATTCTGATTTTATTTCTATTTTTACTTTTATTTATTTTATTTTCCTCCAAAGCCCCTGCAGACGGGATAAATTGGAGGGGAAATGTTGGATTTGCAGCTCCAAGATCTCCAGGTTTTCCCATGCAGATCCTGGTCCCAATCTCTTTAATTCCAGGGGAAATATCCCTTTATCCCAATCACTTTTATCAGGACAAAGTAGGCAGCAAAATCCAAGCATTTATCCCAAAAATCCATCCCTGGAGCACTGGAATTGCAACGAGTGCTTTTTCCATGAGGTGTCAGTGTGGCACCGGGATTCTCATCCCTGTTTTCCCGCAAACCATGGAAAAGGCTCCTTGGATAAGCAGCGAATCCCAGCTCATGGCATTCCATGGGTGGAGTGAGGGTTTGATCCCATTCCATGGGAAGGGATCATTCCGGAGTCAATCCCGCTCTGGCTGTTCCCACCTTGTCCCAAACTTCCATGCCGCCACATCCCAGCTGGGAATGCTCCTTCCCTCATCCTGGAAAAAACAAGCAGGAAAAAGGAGTTCCCTGGAAAGGGGCTTGGGACAAGGGATGGAAGGACAGGACACAGGGAAAGGAAAGGGGGGGTTTAGATGGGATACTGGGAAGGGATGGTCCCCTGGGAGGGGCTGGGTGGAATTCCCAGAGAAGCTGTGGCTGCCTCTGGATCCCCGGAATGTTCCAGGCCAGGTTGGATGGGGATTGGAGCACCCTGGGATAGTGGGAGGTTCCCTGCCCATGGAATGGGATGGGATTTAATCCCTTCCCACCCACGGCATTCCATGACATTCCCATCCATGGATTTGTCCCCAATGTGCTTAAAATGCCTTTAAGTGTCCCAGAGCCACTGGGAACGATTTTCACATTCCAGCCAGGCTGCCCTTGGTCATAATTCCACTCTTTTCCTAAAATCCCATCCCAAACCTTCATTCCCGGTAGGATTTCTTTAAAATCCCATCTTGAGCCTTCATTCCTGGTAGGATTTCTCCTTGGTGCTGATAAATGTCCCCATCCTGGCTTTTCCCACATTCCCTGAGCTCTTGGGAAGCAGCAGATTGTTCCAGGGAATCGGGAGCTGGGAGCTCCTGCTGGAGCCATCCCGGTGTGAATTCCCAGAAATAATCCTAATGGGAAGCGACGCTGTCGGCTCCCATCCGTCAGCCCTGGCAGAGCCAATTGGCTCCGTCCCTTGGAATTATGGAAAGGATGGAGAAAATGGGAATGTCCTGAGCTGTTGGGAGCTGCCAAGAGGCTGCTCCATGGGAACAGAGCGCCGGGATGTGGCCGGAGCTGGGAAACTCCTGGTGCCACTGGCAGCTCTGAGGGCTCGCTGGAATCCCAAATTTTCCACCTGGGATTCCTTCCTGCTCCTTGTTTTCCCACTTCCATTGGGTTTTCCAGCCTTTTGCACTCTGCAATCCTAATTTTAGCTCCTAAACTTTTGGCTCCTGATTTTTGCTCCTAAGTTTTGTTCCTAAACCTTGGGCTTGGAATCTTTCCTCCCAAATCTGGGCTCCAAAATTTTGCTCCTTTCATTCCTAAACTTTTGGCTCCTAAATTTTGTTCTTAGATCTGGAATCCTAATCTTTTACCCTAAACCCTGGGCTCCTAGATTTTCTTCCTAATCCTTGAACATTCTCATTTTCCTTCCTAAATCTGGGATCCTGATTTTTGTTCCCAAATCCCGGGCTCCTTATTTTTACTCCTAAACCTTCAATCCCATCCAATTCCATCCCTGCCATGGGCAGGGACGCCTTCCCCTATCCCAGGTTGTTCCAATTCCCATCCAACGTGACCTTGGACACTTCCAAGGATTCATCCACAGCTTCTCTGGGAAGTCTGTCCTGATTTTTTCCAAGTTTTCCCTCCAATGGATATCCTGGGTGAGGATCCTCCTGCTTGGCCATGACCCCAAGCATCCCCATCCCTCTCCAGCTCAGTTTTCCTGGGATCCGATGAATCCATGGGATATTTCATGGACTGCTCATCCCTGCCCTAGGAGTGTTTTCCTAACCCTTCCCATTAATCCAGCTGCTTTTTTTCCATGCTGGAAAAAACCTCCCCTTCCTCTGTGCTCCAACAGACAGAGCAGTTTATCTGGAAAAGCAGGAAAATTTTCCCTAATCCCCCTTGAATCCTGGGATATCAGCAGGTAACGGGTTCAATATGGCACGAGGGCCCTGGCCCGGGGTCACGGGGGGAGCAATAAACAAAGCCTGGGTTGAATTACTCCTGGGAAATTCCTTGATCCACACCTGATTAAAGCCTCATCCCGTGGAACCAGACGGTTCCTTTGGATCTGGATCCAGATTAGATGGAGCTGGAGCCCTGCCCACCCCACACAGCTCGTAAATTCCTTGGGATGTGCTGCAGCTTTGGAGATTTTTTCCCTCCTCTCCTCCCTCTGCTCACTCTGCTCATCCCGTTTGGACCCCAAGATTTACCTGGGATGCACCTGGAATGTTTTCGGGTGGAATTTGGGGAGAAAACCCCTTCTGATCATTCCTGGATGGGAGCAAAGTGACTCCGAGACCTTGGTTTTCCAACTGGCTCCTTTGGCAGCGTGTCCAAGAGGGAAAAATATCCCTGCTTTTCAAGTGGAGCCAGGGCCAATGTAAATATTTATGGAATATTTTATTACAATCCCAATTTACTCCTTGATTGGAAACATTTCCTAATAACCCTCTGGAAAATCCAATTAAAGTGCAATTTAAGGGTTTTGCTTTGGGGTTATTTTGGAATTGCTGTTTTGCCAGGAATGCTGATCCATAGGTTGGGTGGAGAGGTTGGAATGTCAGCGGGGTTGGATGTCCGTGGAAGAGCCTGGATTTAAAAATATAGGAAAAATAGCTGCTTCCTTGGGAAATCCAGGTTTTCCTTGGGAATGGAGCAGCTCAGCCTTTCCAGGTACAAAT
>NW_005054366.1:2925342-2929654 GCF_000277835.1 Geospiza fortis
TTGTCCTTTTTATCTTGGTTTGGGGCACATCCCAAGAATCCCATCGGCTCCAGTGGGATCAGGGGTGTGGAAGGACTTGGAAACGCCCTCAGTGTGAGTGTGGGAGGCTTTGGGATCTTTATCCTGATGAGAATCCCAAAGGATAACGATTCCAAAATGATCCTTGGGGTTTGGGATGCCCAGTCAGGGCACGGAGCTGCTGCTCCAGGAACTGTGGGATTTATCCTTGGAATTGTCCAGTTCCTGGCTGAATTCCCGTCTTTATTTAGCCAGCCCAGAACTTGTTCCCTGATATCTCCCATGGCAGCAGCTCCTATCAAACCTTCCTCTGCTTTCCCCCTTTTCCCTCTGAATCCCGCATTCTGGACTTTCCCATCCCAACAAAAGGATGCTCCATCCAGTGAGGATGCCAGGAATGTTTAGGAAGTTTTATTTTTATTGTATAGGACAAAAAAATTCCTCCTCAGGAATTCCTTGGAGACCCAAGACTTCAAGCAGGAGGCACAGGCTCCTTTTAAATTGAAAATCGGGGAATGCTGGAATTCTAACGAGCTGGGAAAGGCAATTATCTCCCTGGAAAACATTGGATTCATTAGGATGAACATAAAGGCAAACTTTGGGAAGATAATTGGATCTTTTAAATCTCCATGTTCTTGATCCTTGCTCGTCTCATAAATATGGATTTTTATATAATCCCTAAAAAAAAAAAGGCTCCCGTTAAGGAGCACAGAAAGTGCGATAAATGCTGGAATTTTTGACATGGAATCAAACGAAAAAGGAACAAAAGGGAAGAGAATTGAGTCCAAAGGCTCCTCCTGGCAGTTCCTGGTGCTGGAGGGGATGGATCCATCCGGGTGCTGGATGAGCATTGGGAATCATCTGGGTGCTGAGGCCAGGGATTTCCATCCCCATCCCATCCCCATTCCCATTTCCATCCCCATGCCATCGTCCCGTGCCCTCTGGGAATGCAGCTCCAGATCCTGCTGATGTTGGGATCCAGGGCTGGAGCAGCTCTACAGGTGAGGCCTCACCTGAGTGGACAGATGCCATGGATTTTCCAATGCCAAGGATTCCTCTGGGATCACTGGAATTCCCCTGGTGCTTCCATGGAGCTGGATGTGACCCACAGGAGTGGGGAGCAGAGAGGGGATGGATCTCCAGGCATGGAAACCCCCTGGAAAGGTGAGGCCACTAACTTCTCCAGCCCTTCCCAGGTTTTGTGCCATTGGAAACGGAGGCAAGTCAGGCTTAATAATTAATCCGAGCTTATTTAAACCCACGGCTCCTCTCAGTGCAGCAATGATCCATCAGACACGTTCTCCTCGTGTATCCAGGGTCATTTTTAGTGGATGCTTCAGGAGCAAAAGCTGGTTATTCCCTGTTTAATTAAACCTGTCATTAGTCTCCGGATCCTGGGTCAATCCTTGGGAAAATCCAACGCCTTTCCCTCCCTTCCAATGATTAAACCATCGATCAAGAGCGGCTGTTTAATCTCTCTGCCCATAAACAGCCGTTCTTGGCAGGCCCAGCCAGATGGGCAGATAATTTCCAACACAACTTGGAATCTATTGGAGTTTCTGGAAGCCTGGCTCGGAAAAGGCCTGGAATATCCCAGGGATGCCCATGCAATCACACGGCCAATTTGCGGGAGTAATTACCTCGGTTCCGTGCGTGCTCCCGGTAATTGGCGCCCCAGATGGCGCCGGGATGCATGGATGGCCACTTGTGCACGGAGAGCCACGCCACGGGAATTGCATGTGCAGATCCAGCGTGGATCCCCAATATTCTGTGTGTCCCAAATATTCCGTGTATCCCTTGGATCCCGAATATTCCGCGTATCCCACGTATCTCCCTGGAGCAGGAAGTGCTGTGGTCAAGGTGGGCACTTGAGGCATTTCCATAGGACATGGAACGTCCTTGGTTGGAAGGGACCCACAAGGCTCATCCAAGTACAGCTCTGAGAATTTTGGGAAGCGCCCTGGAGAGATGGAGGAACCTGGAAGGTGTCCGTAAGTAAGCAGGATCTGGCTGTGGCTGGGGAATGCCATGGGCAGCTGGAAGCAGGAGGGTGTTGGAGCGGTGCTGCCAGCTGTGATTCTCATGGGATAAATCCACCTTCAAATGCCTTTTCCAAGGCTGTCCTGTAGCAAATCCATGTGCCATTCCAGAGGTGTATCCACATTCTAGCCCATCAATCCATCCCTGTGCCATCCCATCTATGCTCCATCCCATCAGTTCGTCCAGGTTCTATCCCATCAATCCATCCTTGTGCCATGCAATTCATGCATCCGTGTTCTATCCCCTCAGGGATCCCTGTGCCATCCCATCCTTTTATCCCTGTGCCGTCCCATCCATTCATCCATGTTCCATCCCATTATTTTATCCCTGTGCCATTCCATCCATGCATCCTTGTTCCATCCCATCATTTTATCCCTGTGCCGTCCCATCCATGCATCCATGTTCCATCCCACTATTTTATCCCTGTGCCGCCCCTTCCATGCATCAGTGTTCTATCCCCTCAGTAATCTCTGTGCCATTCCATCCACGTATCCCTGTGCCATCCCATTATTTTATTCCTGTTCCTTCTCATCCATGCATCCATGTTCCGTCCCATCATTTTATCCCTGTGCCATCCCACCCATGCATCCATGTTTCATCCCACCATTTTATTCCTGGGCCATCCCATCCTTTTATCCACGTGCCATCCCATTATTTTATCCACGTTCCATCCCACCATTTTATCCCTGAGCCATCCCACCATTTTATCCCCGTGCCATCCCACCCATGCCTCCCCGTGCCCCCCCCCCCGTGGCGCGGCATTCCCGAGCCTCCATCTCTCCGCCGATCCCTGCCTCGGCCGCAGGAGGCTGAGCCCTTCCCGGGAGGAGCCTCGGGGAGGAGCGGCTCCATCCCGAGCCGTTATCCCTTTTTATTGCGGTGCCGCGGCCCCGGAGCTCCGGCGCAAGATAAATTCCAAGGAGCGCGGGGCGGGGGAGCGGCCGGCGGGGCTCAGCGCTAACATTTACCCTGCGCCGGGGTCGATATCCCGCTGATCCCACTCAATCTGCTCCCTGTGCAAACGCCGGGCCGCCTCCCCCCGGATCAATCCCTCCTCCAAAGGTTACGTGAAGGTGGCCGGATTCTTCTAAGCTGTTTGCAGAGCCTCCGTTTGCTCTGCTAACACAGCCTGGAACTGCTTCCAAGGATTCTGTTTGCCTTGGATTAGGGCTGTTTGCCCAAACACCTTCCCGAATCCAATCGAGGCCAGGCTTTCCAAACATTTGGGCACATCTGTCAATCAATAGCAGCAATCGGGTTCCTGATCCAAACAGCAAACTCGGCCAAATCCAATATTTATCCAAACTTTTACTGACTCGGGCTGGTTTTAAACAATCCAAAGCCACGGAGCAGCCGTTGGTGCCGAAAGGTCCTGGATAATGTGTAACTCCGGGCAAACAGAGCCCGATTCCAGCAAGGAGCAGAGCGAAACTAAACACTGGAATTATTGTCCCACTTTTATTGCGGATAATTTGCTTAAATGTCCAGCGATTATCTGCTAATAAGGCAGGGTTAATTAGGTGGGGCCTAAGAGGGCTTTGGCTGAGCCTCGCTCAAGGGCAGGGTGCAATTCCTGGACTTTGGCCCTCGGGATGGGAGCGTGTTTGGGCAGGTGACTTGGGGGTGTTATCGGCGTGGAAAACACCTGAGTCCAGGCAGAAAAAATAGGGAAAAAAATCCTGGGAGGACTCCAGGCAGAGCTGGATTGGGGCTTGAAACAAAGAGGAACAGGAGATGCCAAATGTTTTTCAGAAGGCACTGCCAGGCGGGAATGGCCGGCCGGGAATGGGCCCAAGGAGCCGTTGTAAAGCTGGGAGATGTTTTTCATCTGCAGCCCAAAGGAGCAGGAGATGCCAGGAATGACACCCAAACACGGGCAGGGCCTGGATGCAGCCCACGGGCAGGAGCCGAGGAGGAAAAGGGATGGAAACATCTTCCCAAAGTCATGGAATCACAGGATGGTCGGGGTTGGAAGGGCAGGGACACTTTTCCTTATCCCAGGCTGCTCCAAGTCCTGTCCAGCCTGGCCTTGGGCAATTCCAGGGATCCTGCACCAGCCACTGCTGCTCTGGGAATTCCATAGCAGCCCCTCCCCACCCTCCTAGCCAGGAATTCCTTCCCAAATCCCATCTAAATCTCTCCTTTTTCCATTGTAAACCATTCCATCTTTTCCTGTCACTGTCCATGTCGGAATTCACTCTCCTTCTTTTTTTTGGAATTCCCTTTTAGGCACTGTGAGATTAAAAAAGGAGGA
>NW_005054366.1:2929664-2931802 GCF_000277835.1 Geospiza fortis
TCATCTTTAATTCCTGGTGTATGGGAGGAGAAAAATGGGACAGAGAAAGATGCACACAATTTTCCCTTTGGATACCCGAACATATCCTCGTGGCAAGTGACAATCCTCATTCCAGAAGCCTTTCTCCAGGTGAGACGCTCCAGCTCCCCTGTTTTCCCAGGAAAAGGAGCTTAATTGGGCTCTGATCAAGAGCAAAGAGCACCTAAAAGATACAGGGAGCGACGTTTTCCCTGAATAACAGCATTTGGAATTCAAGAGGAACAATGGATGAGGCGCGTTATCCGTCTCCAACGCTTTGTTCCTGGCAGAGGGGATAAATATTGGATAAGGGCACTTAGGGAACAATTTGGGAGGGAAAACAGAGGGGGAATAAAGGAGAAACAGAGGGAGAATAACGGAGAGGCTCCTGCAGGCAGCAGCTTTTGGCAGAATCTGGTTATTTATGGAATGGCAGAGAGCAAATGGGAAAATTCCAGCTTCCTTCTAAGCTGGAGAAGGCTGGAGAGGGACTGGGACAAGGGATGGAAGGATGGGACACAGGGAATGGCTCCCACTGCCAGAGGGCAGGGATGGATGGGATACTGGGAAGGAATTCCTGCCTGGGAGGGTGGGAAGAGGCTGGGCTGGAATTCCCAGAGCAGCTGTGGCTGCCCCTGGATCCCTGGAAGTGTCCAAGGCCGGGTTGGAGCAGCTTGGGATAGTGGGAAGTGTCCTGCCTGCCTGCTTGCCTTCCCTCCTTCCCTCCCTCCATCCATGACAATGCTGGGAAGCACCAGGAGCCTTGGAATGGGGCCCATCCCGCACAGAACCCTTGGAATGGCACCCAAGGTGACAGGCAGCAGGGGCGCCGTTCCGAAGTATTTACGGAGCACACAATTCCATAACCTTGGGATGCACTGCCAGCGCTGCCTCCCCCTCTCCCACGGGATTTTCCCACCGGCACTGGGGCGTTATCCCACGGCAGGAACGGTGGGATGGGGGCTGTTGTCACACGCCGCTATCTCCGCGTTGTCCCGATGCTCCTCAGATCCCGCTGGGAACGCCCGGCTCCATGGGAGCCGTGTTGGGAGCAGAGTCAATATTGGCTGAGCAAACAGCGCCGGCAGAGAGCCGCTGTTTGCAGAGCTGCGGGGTTCGGAGGCTCGGCTGCCTCTTGGAAATCAGAATAATCCGAGGAATCCGGGGCTTTTCCAAGGTACGGAGTGGTTTTTGTGGAGGGGACAGCGGGCGGCTCCCAGGGGAGATCCCGGTTGCTCCGCTCGGGGTTGGAATGGGAGGCGGCTGCACTGTGGGGTTCCTGACCTTGAATCCATAAATACAAGTGGGAATCCACCAGAGCCAAGTGCTGAAGCAGGAGGTGGCGTGGAGTTATCCATGGAAAAGCAGCTTCTGGAGGAGCTGGAGGCTCCTGGCATTGCTGGAGTTGCTCTGGAGTGTTGTTCTTCCTGTGATGGATCCCTGGAAAGTCCAGGCTGGATGGGGCTTGGAGCAGCCTGGGATAGTGGGAGGTGTCCCTGCCATGGAATGGGATGAGATTTAAGGTCCCTTCCCACCCAAGCCATTCCAGCATTCTCCATGTCCAAGGAAACTCTTCTGCCGTGCACGGGAGCACCCGTTTCCATTGGATTCCATTTGCATCCCCCTGGATAACGGGAATGCCGTGAGCAGCCGCCAAACTGGGGCAGAAATCCCAAATTAAAATCCACTTCTAACCATAAATTTCCATAAGTGTTCCAAGACGGATCTTTCCTTCTTTTGTCCTCGGTTTTCCCTTCAGTTTAAAATGCAGGAAAAGGAAAATAGAAATCCAAGAAAAGAAAAAAAAAAAACAGGAAAAGATATAAGGGAATACAGGAGGCCTTGAGGAGAAGGGATTTGCCTGTTTCTTTTCCTATTTTTTTCAAGGAGGAAAGGGAAGGAGAAGAGTTCAAATGACAGGAAAAAAGGGATCAAATTGAAGGAAAAAATGGATGAAATGAAAGGAAATGCTGGAATGTCCATGGAAGGTGCCTGGCAAGTGCTGTGGGAGCAGCAGGATTGGGAGCATCCCATATTGCTGGGATGCTGATTCCCAGATTCCCAAGGCTGGATTTTTAACCCTGCAGAGGCTGGAGCTCTGCCCTTTTCCAGCCGCATTC
>NW_005054366.1:2931826-2934486 GCF_000277835.1 Geospiza fortis
CCATTGTGCAACGTTCCCTCAGAACCCATCAGCTCCTGGCATCTCCTGCATGTTTAATTCTCTCTGGATGAAGGAAATGGAAAAATTGACCAACAATTCCATGCATCCAAGGCCGGCCTTTGGAGCTGGTGTTTATGGAAAGCTCCCGTGCCAACCTCTCCTCATTTTTCCTGCTGCTCTGGCACCGGGAAGGACAAATATTTATATTCCAGGCTTTTCCAATTGTTTCCATGTTGAGCCGCTTTCCAAGGAACTCTTCATGTGGTTCCAAGGATTTGCCATTAATTTTCTCTTCCAATTGGATCCAGCTTTCCTCCAAGATTTTAAAGTTGGGAAGGATTTGTTTTGGGAATGTGGTGCTAGATTGGCACCACTCAGGGGGTGGGAATGTCACATTCCTGTTTTATTTAAAGGATAATTAAGCTTGGAATATTATATTCCCATCCCTTGGAAGTGATCTAGGCCAGGTTGGAGCAACCTGGATTAGTGGAAGGTGTCCCTCAGAGGGTGGAATGGGATGAGCTTTAAGGTCCTTTCCCAAAAGAATTCCAGGATTAAAACGTTGGTCCTCCTTTGGAGAAATAAATTCAGTGGGAAAATCCAGCTGAGTGTCCCTCCGGCACCTCCAAATCCTGGGAAATGCTCCATGGGATGCTCAGGTTCATGCATCCCATCCCATCCCACCCCATCCTGGGATTTGCCTTTCCCTCCTCTCCGCCTCTTTTGGGAAAGCAGGAAGAAGGGAAGCAGCTCCCTGATCCCTGACTTCCACATTTAATAAAGGGAATAAAAGATCAAAAACCTGGGAAAAATCCTTAATAATTCACCAGCCCGGAGCTGTTTCATTACTTTGAATTTGCGAACATTCCAGCAGCTCCTGACACCTTCCCTCGCTTGTGATCCGATCCCAAAAAACCTGGGAATGCTGGCTGGATCCACCTGCCCTGGTTAATCAGGGATCTGCCTGGGAGTGGCCACATTCCCGGGAAAATGCAACGGGTTTAACCTGGAGCTATTGGTAGGAAGAGAAAATCACTCCAGGGCTTTTCCCGCCGCCTGCTGAATCCAGGGATGATTTGGAATCCAGGGATGATTGGGCATCCATTCCTTCTGGGTGAAGGGGAGCTCTGATCCAGGATTTGATCCCGTCCCACCTCTCCAAGAGCTTTTCCTCAGTGAATTTGGGTCGGGACTGGGGCAGCACCAGTGCTGGGCTCCTTTTCCTCGGGCTGTTTCCATTCCTGGTTTCAGGAGCTGGGGGTGGATCCCGGCTCCCAAGGTTGTCTTCCCCAGCTAATTCCAATGCCTGGCAGGTGCCGGAGCTTTGAGATGCAGGAGCTTTGGGCTCGGGTAATTATCCTTGGATTTTAAGCCGATTATGGTGCCTCTGGAGCGGTGTTTGTTGGATTTCCCCACGCTCGGTGTTTGCTCAGCGGCTCCCAAAGTCAACACGGGCCTGACCAAACATCCCCGGTTCCTCCCGTGGCCCTTTTCCCAAAGATCCCCTCCCAGGAACAGCCACGGGAGCTGGGAATGCGCCACCCAGGTGGCACAAAGGAATTTGGGATGATCCCGAGCCAAGGAGGCCGGGATGGAGGTGTGGCCCTGCTCAGGGATGTCACCACGGAGGGGACACGGCGCTGGCACTCCAGGGAGCATGCCAAGAGAGGCACAGACCCTTCAGTGGCTCTGGGAAAACCAAAGGGTTTCCAGGAAGGCAGCAGGGATGCTGGACAAACCCGTGGGATGTCCCAGCAGATCCGTGTGGCTCCAGAAGGAAGCTCAGGCTCCCAAAATCCCAGGGCCAGCTGCTGCGGTTTGCCAAGGTGGGAAGGGGCTGGCAGAAGCCCAGAATTCCTGCGGGATCCCAAGATTGGAAAAGCTCCTGGAGCCCATGGGTGGCTCCTCCTGCTCCTCCCACTGCCCAGAATCCCAGGATGTGGATCCAGCCCTGTCCTGCATCCCATGGATTGGCCACTCGAATTCCAAAGGAAAACCTGCTCCTCCTGCTCCAGCCTGGCCTTGGACATTCCAGGGATCCAGGGGCAGCCATGGCTTCTCTGGGAATTCCATCCCTTCCCAGGAAACAATTCCCAATTCCCAATATCCCATCCAGCCCTGCCCTCTGGCAGTGGGAAGCCATTCCCTGTGTCCTGTCCCTCCACCACTCATCCCAATCCCCTTTCCAGCTCTCCTGGAAGGTTCTGGAAGTGGCTCTGATCTCCCTGGAAACTTCTCTCAGCAGGAGCTCACCTTCCAATGGTCAACCACAACCCCCAAAAAAATCCATAAAAAAAAAATCCCAGGAACCAACCAACCAACCCCTGCAGGGCTCGGGGAACATCAGCTCCCCGCGATTGGCAGGGAATGAAAGCATTCCCAGCTCCCTGCCAGTGCTGGAGTGAAATCCCAGCCCCGCTCCTGCCATGCATGGCTGATGAGCCAAGAGCCCCGAGGAGGAGCCGCAGCTTTCCCTCGTTCCCGCTCTGGAGCCGCATTCCCGTTTTTCCCTGTTCCCTGGCACATCCATGAATATATATTGACCTTATTAGAGCAGGGCTGCCAGCAGCGCCCAGGCCTCGTTTGCACAAATTAAAGCTGTCAGCGGGTAATTTATGGAGCAGCGGGAATGCTGGGAGGGAATGGCTTTGGCTGGGGAG
>NW_005054366.1:2934550-2938983 GCF_000277835.1 Geospiza fortis
TAGGGAAAGGGGATGGATTGCGGGATAAACATCCTTCTCAGGACGGGATGGTCTCACTCAGGTGGGGTTGGGCATTTTGCATTGTTTTCTTACTCAGGATGGTTTTCTCCCTTTCCCTTTCTTCTTTTCCCTTCCTCCCTTTCCCCCCTTCCTTCTCTTCCTTTTTCTTTTCCCTTTTCCCACTCCTTTCCTTTCCTTTCCTTTCCTTTCCTTTCCTTTCCTTTCCTTTCCTTTCCTTTCCTTTCCTTTCCTTTCCTTTCCTTTCCTTTCCTTTCCTTTCCTTTCCTTCTCTTCCTCCTTTCCTTTCCTCTGAAGAGAATGGTTAATTTCAGAGCTGGTCTCTAAACAAGGAGTCCTGATAACATCCCAAGTTTCACATGCTGTTAGGAAAGATAATCTCCACAGCTGGAAGGATGAGCTGCAGCTCCAACAAGTAACAAAACCTGTAAGCTCTTTCCTTCCCTTCCCTTCCCTTCCCTTCGCAGATTTTTCCCCCTGGGACACTTCCAGGATGGCACATCCATGATTTCCTTGGAAAAGCTGTGCCAGAGCCTCCCCACCCTCGCTGGGAGGAACTTGCTCCTCCCTGCAGTGTGAAAAGCGACACAAAATCCAAACCTCCCAAATCCTCCCAATCCCAGCGGATCCCAATCCCTCCCTGCTGGAGCCGCACAGATCCCATGGCCGGAGCAGCAGCTCCAGGGTTGGATTTGTGCCCTGGGATTTGAGCCGGGGCTAAATTTGTCCCGTTGGCACTCGGGAGCAGTGACAGGCACGAGGAGAGGGAAGAGCCTCCCTTTTCCAGCGCCAGAAAGATCGGCTGGAAAAAAACTTTCCCTCTGGATTAGCACCCTGAGGCGCCTGGAGCTGTCACTTCCAACGTCTGGGACCTGCAGGTCGACCTCTGCCGGCTGCTGGACTGGGAATAAAAGGGGAAAAAGCCATTTTTTAGGGATGGCAGCAAGTGACAATCCACCAATCCAGCCTGGAACACGCCAGGAATTCCCTTTATAAACACCCAACCCCGTGGCTGTCCCAAAAGCTGGAATTCCAAGTTTCCCAGCAGCCTGGGGGTTATTTATAGCAGGAATAAGGGTTGGTGTTTTCCTTCTCCAGGAAACTTGGGAAGGGGACGAATGACCTCAGTGTGAAGCAATGGGATTTTGTGGATTTCTGTGGGAATTTGGAGTGGGATTAGCACCTCTCCTCTGTTCCTGGGCAGGCTGGCAGCTGCTGCAGCAGGGAAGGAACACCGGGAAGCAAAGAGCTCCAAAATTCCAAAATTCCCTGCCAGCCCCGGATCCGGAGCCGGCTGCCAAACTCCTCTTGTTCCAGGCATGAGGAGCGGGATAACGGGAACAGGAGGGTGGGAATGGGATGGGAACACCCCCTGGGCGCCTTTGGAAAGGGATCTGATATTTATGGGATCAGCTCTTCCTGCTCAGTGGCAGAGATCCCTGCTTTTCCCAGAGATATTAACGCAGGAATGGCTTTGGATCCAGCCCTTGCTGTGGATTTCCAGGTGAGACCCTCTGGGAATTCATTCCTTCAGGAAAAACCTGGATGTGGCATGGAAATAAACGCAGGAATTGCTGCTGGGTGAATGGTTGGAGCTAATGACCATAAAGGGATTTTCCAGCCTAAACCACTCCGGGATTCCAGGATTTTTCCTCCTCCTATCCCAGGGATATTAGGACAGGAAGAAGTTCAGATCTACCTCCAATCCATCCCGCATCCTCCAGCATTCCATCCTCTCCAGGTGATCCCAAATTCCCCTCCAGCATCCCAGTCATGGAGCTGTGAATCATTCCCGTTGGAATTGGTGCCAGGCTGGAGGGGTTTTCCCTCTGGATTTTTTTTCTTCTGGATTTTTCCTCTGGATTTTTTCCTCAGGTTTTTTTCTGTCATGATTTTTTATTGGGATTTCTTCATCGGGATTTCTTCCTCAGAATCTTTTCCTTGCGATTTCTTCCTCCAGATTTCTTCCTCAGTATTTTTCCTCTGGATTTTTCTTCTGGGTTTTTCCCTTGGGTTTTTTCCCTCGTGATTTTTTCGTCCGGATTTCTTCCTTGGGATTTTTCCACAGGATGTCTTCCTCGAGATTGCTTCCTTGGGATTTCCTCCTTGGGATTTCTTCATTGGGATTTCTTCCTCTGGATTTTTCCTCTAGATTTATTCCTCTGGATTTTTTCCTCTGGATTTTTTCCCCTCATGATTTTTCCTTGGGATTTCTTCATCGGGATTTCTTCCTCAGGATTTTTCCCTCGGGATTTTTCCTCTGGATTTTTCCTCAGGGTTTCATCGGGCTCTCGGCAGCAGCGGGATATTCTGGACAAGGCTGATTCCCTGAGCTCTGCTGCTCCCTCCCTCTCCCATGCAGGGAGGAATTCCAGGAGCTCTCATCTCCGGGATTTTTAGCCCAGCAGGGCGCTTGGCTCCCGTTTTTCCAGCTGCTGCCGTTTGGAGTGCCCGTGTTGGTTGCAGTGCCATGGATAATGCCTCTGGAGCAGAGCTCCTTCAGAAAATCCAGCAGAGCCATCTGTGATTTTCCGCTCTTGGGTGGATAATTGGATTCGAGTGCAGGGTGGGCTCGGGGCTGGGATTTTCCCGTGCCTGGAAACGCCGAGGCGCTCACAGCCATGCTCCAGGGGGATTCCAGGCAGGAACGGAGCCATTCCCACCTGGGAAGGGAGCACTTTGTCCCTCTGGAATTCTCGGGGCCACTCTCATATTGTCACTGATGGGAAGGAACCTCGTTTTTCCTCCTCTGCTTGATCCTGTGTTTTAAAAACTTCCTTACAGAGCTGTGGAATGTCCTGGATTTCCTTTGGATCTGCGAGGATCCCTCAGGATAGCCCAGAACCCCAAGGATTCATTGAACATGGGACAATGGTGGCATTTCTGATGAAAAATGGGATTTTCCATCCTGGAGAAGGGAAGGATCCAGGGAGACCTTGGAGCAGCTTCCAAGGGGCTCCCGGAGAGCTGGAGGAGGAACTTGGGACGACGGATGGAGGGACAGGACACAGGGCATGATTCAGATTGGAAAAGGGGGGATTTGGGTGGGATTTTGGGAAGGAATTCCTGGCTGGGAGCGTGGGGAAGGGCTGGGATGGAATTCCCAGAGGGTCTGTGGCTGCTCCTGTATCCCTGGAATGTCCCAGGCCGGGATGGACGGGGCTGGTGCCCCTCACATTCCCCTCCTGGGGCACCTGGCAGAGCCAGAGGCTGAGTTTTCCACGGCTGCACCTTCCCAAGAACATTCCCTTAACATTATCCCGGGGTAAGCCCACAAATCCAGGAAAATCCCCGCGTTTCCACACTTTTCCTGCCCCTTTGGAGACGGCTGTGCCACGGGGCTGGGGGGATTCCCGGGTGGGCTGAGAGCGGGGCCGGATCCTCGGGATGCTGCCAGCTCTGCTTCCCAAAAATCTTCCCAGGATTTCCAAGGCCTCCCGTGCCAGCTGCTTCCCTGTATCCAGCCCCTTTTCCGTGCAGTAGCCTAGGAAAATATTGAACCCGTGCCCAGAGCAACACCAGGATATGAAGGGGAAAACTTTAAGATGTTTTGTAACTCCTTTTTTTTCTTTTTTTCTTTTTTTTTTTTCCCCAGGACCTGCCAACTCTTAATTTTTCCAGTTTGGAATAAGAGCCTCGGATCCATCTGTTTGCTGTCAACTGATGTTTGTTTGGAAAGGGATTTTATGGATTTTTTCCAGCTTGCACTCCTGTTCTTCCACCCAGTTTACTGAACTCCATAAATGTCGGCTCTGGCGGTTTTTTTCGGGTGAGTTTTGATTTAGGATTAATCAAAATGGAGCCGTCAGTGTCTTTAATCAATGGCAATGGAGATCAAAACCAAAGGAATGGGAGCGAGGAATGAAATATTTAATGGATCCCTTTGAAAGTGCCTGATTCCCGACCTAATGGCTACCAGGGATCATTAGGACAAACTTCCCCCCCCAAAAAAATAACCTCCAAAAACTGCTCGCCGTGGTTTTTAAAGATAAAAAGAGGAAAGCAATTTCAGCTTAAAAGCAATTCCAGCCTTTTATCCCATTAAATATTAAAAATAAAGCAGCGCCAGTGGCTTCAGGGCTGCTGGAGCTCCCAGGGACTGGGATTGGTGTCCAAAGATCCCGGTGCTCATCCTGGTTTGAGCCGTAGGGATGGGAAGGTGCACGCCTGGATTGGGCTGTGCTCTCCGTGGGATGGTGGCACCGGCATTCCCTGCCCGGTGGGATGCAGGGATTCAGTGTGGAAATTAATCAGTGGAAAGTGGGAGGTATAGCCACAGCTCCCTTGGCGCCGCTCCATCCTCCATCCCTCCAACTCTTCATCCCTTCATCCTCTGTCCCTTCAACCCTCCATCCCTCCATCCTTCCATCTTTCCATCCTTCCATCCCTCCATCCTTCCATCCCTCCATCCTTCC
>NW_005054366.1:2939054-2940592 GCF_000277835.1 Geospiza fortis
AAAGGACCTTAAATCCCATCCCATCCCCATCCCATCCCATCCCATCCCATCCCATCCCACCCCATCCCATCCCATCCCATGCTACACCTGCCATGACAGGGACTCCTTCCCCTGTCCCAGGGTGCTCCAAGCCCTGTCCAGCCTGGCCTGGGACATTCCAAGGATCCAGGGGCAGCCACAGCTGCTCTGGGAATTCCAGCCCAGCTCCTCGACACCCTCCCAGGGAACAATTCCTAATTCCCAATATCCCATCCATCCCTGCCCTCTGGCAGTGGTAGCCATTCCCTGTGTCCTGTCCCTTGTCCCCTCAGATGCCACCAAACCACCAGTGGTGCTGCCTCAGAGCCCTGTCCTGGGCACAGCCACTCCGGGGGTCCCTCCAGCTCCATCTCCTGCTGCATCCCAGAGAACTGGCAGGGAAGCTGCTCCCCAGGATCCCTCCTCTGTGCTCCCATGGATAAAGCCAGGATAGTGGGACACCTGTGGCTTCAAGGAGCAGCTCCCTGGGCCTCCTTCCGGCATGGCTGCATTTTTAATCAGCTTTTTTTAAATTTAATTTCCAACCTCTTTCTTCTCCTCTTTCTTCTCCTGGCGTTTTTATCTCCGCTTTGGATGCACAAATCCCGACTATTTTGTTCCCGGAGTCAGCGGGATGATCAAGGGGTTTGCAGCCTCCTGAATTATTCAGGATATCGGAGTTCCTCACTAAATATTTTTGCTTCCAGCCTGTCAGGGAGAAGATCACAGGAATATTTTGTTCATTCCAAGATCTCTCTCCGAGCGTCGGTGACGGGCAAAGCGCTCCCATCATTTCCAAAGGTGCTCGTTAAGGGAGGGGCTCGTCATTAATTAGAGCAGGAGTGATGCCATCGTCACCCCCAGGGTGGCTCTGGGGACACGAGGCTGGCTGGGAATCTTCTCCAGGGCTTGGAGAGGGGATGTTGGATCGGGATGGGGTGGTGGGAAGTCACCCCACATGTCCCTGGCTGAAGGTGGCAGTGCCACCCCCCCAGACCGGGGGACACCAATGGCTCCCAGCTGAGCAGTCCCTCCTTCCTGGGAGGGATGGAGTCCCAAAATCCTGGAATAGGTGGGGTTGGAAGCGGCCTCTGCCCAGGCAGAGTCACCCAGGGCGGGTGACACAGGGACACATCCAGAGGGGTTTGGAATGGCTCTGGAGAGGGGGACAATGGCACGGGATTGGTGGGACAATGGAATGGCCTTGGTGGGACAATGGCACATCCTTGGTGGGATGGTGGCACATTCCTGGTGGAAGAATGGCATATTCCTGGTGGGATGATGGAATGTCCCTGGTGGGACAATGGAATGTCCCTGGTGGGACAATGGAATGTCTTTGGTGGGACATTGGAATGTCCTTGGTGGGACAATGACACATCCCCAGAGCTGCCACCACACCCCACCAGTGCCTGGCACTCCCCCACCGATATTTTTCGGGATTTGTGGTGGTTTTTCCCAACCCAGACTGCTCTGAGGTCTCCAAAGTCCAACCTGCTCCCCGTTCCTTTGGAGCGGCATTC
>NW_005054366.1:2940766-2946045 GCF_000277835.1 Geospiza fortis
TGGGCTCCGTATTGCCGCCATTATCCCACCTCTTCTTGTGGTTACATCATAAAAATTCCTCGGGTCCTGGAAGCAGCCCGGGAATATTTGCATATGTATATCCTTCGTTTTCACAGCACAGCCTGGCTGCCAGATGGGAAAACCGACGGAGCCTCCAACGTTTATCCGCGACTCCACCGCTTTCCTGCGCCGGGAACCGCGGCGGAAGCGAGGTGGTTTTCCAAACCCTGGGACACTTCCACGGCGATCGGGGAAAAGGGGAGGGGAAACCACATGGAATCAATTAAAGACCGTTTCCCAGAGTTTAACGGAAAAGATTCCTTTGTGGGCCCTTGGAAAAACGGGATCCAGAAATCCCTTTTTCCTTGGATTTCACCCCATGTCCTGCACGCGGATTGGGTGCCCTGGACCCCACAGCCTACACCAGGATTTATCCCAAAGAACCAGACAGGTTTTGGGGGGGAAACCCTTTTCCTTGGGAGCACAGGAGAGGAATTCCAATATTTTTATTGCTTTCCAAGCCCAGATTTCAGTGTTTGGGGTTTAATGGTAGTTTTTGGGATATAAGGATGTTTTTTGGGACTTAATGGCGATTTTTTAAGTGTATGAAGCTGGGGTGTTAAGATAGAATGATGCTTTTGAGTGTATAATGGTGTTTTTTGGGATATAATGATTTTTTGGGGATATAATGATATTTTTTGGGATGTGATGGTGGTCTTTTGGGGTATAATAATGCTTTTTAGGGTGTAATGATGGGATTTAGGGTACAATGATGTTCTTTAGGGTTCAGTGATTTTTTTGGGGTATAAGGATGAGTTTAGGATGTGATGATGATTTTTAGAGTGAAATTATGGAGTTTAGGATATAATGATGTTCTTTAGGGTACAATGATGCTTTTTAGGGTGCAATGCTGATATTTTGGAGTGTAGCAATGATTTTTGGGGGGGTCTAATATTTTTTTTTTGAGTGTAATGATGCATTTTAGGACTTTCACAGCATAAAGTTCCTTTCGGGAGGCAATGATTTTTTGGGTGCCACGATGTCATTTTGGGGGCACACTGAGGGGCACAGTGGATTTTTTGGGATATAATGATAATTTTTGGGACCTAAAAGTGTTTCCCCATGTCCCTAAGATGGTCTGGGATCTCTTCCATGTCAGAGAGCTTGTAAAGGATTAATCACCCACCCTAATTATTCTGGAACATCCCAAATTATCCGGGCGGAACAGCAGGAAAACAACGCGGCCTCGTCTTCCAAGCAGAGCCTCATTCCAGGAATCCGTCATCTGCTCATTCCTTAAAGCTCTGACAGCAAAACCTGGGATCCAAACGTCCCTAAATGATTCCCGATGACACGCAACGGGAATTTTCCGGCATTATTCCGGAAATGTAACGACAAGGGCGCTTCCGCTGGGATTAATTGGCTCCTAAGTGGTTGCATGTGTTGTGTTTGGAGTGCTGGATCCCAGGCTTGGAATGCTGCTGGAGGCGGGAATTCCGGGCTCGGGGAAGGGATTGATCTGGCTCCAAAGGGTGGAGCACAGTTTTCCAGGATTGGGATTGGAGCATCCAATGAATAGGCTGAAAAAGAAATTAAAATATGATTTTAAGGAAAAAAAAGTTGTTTGGTATTTTTTCCTAAAAATCCAGGCTGGATTTTTAAAGCAAATTCCAGATTTTATTTTGGTTTTTTTTTTTAAAACTTTTTTAGGATTTTTCCAGGATTGTGGAACCATCCAGGATCTGTAAATCCAGGAGCACCAGGGTTTCTGCTGGAAGGTGAGGAGCTGGGAGGGGTCATGGAGCCAAGAACAGCAACAGGGCCCTGATGGAAATTCTGGGAGGATGAGGAATTGAGGAATCCACCATGACCCGTAAAATCCTGGAGGGCTAATAGAAAAAGGGAAAAGCAGGGATCTGAATCCCTTTAGGAGCATCCCAAAGCTGCTGGAAGTGCGGCAGTGAATCAACTTTGACGCCCCATCCCTGGAAATATTCCAGATTGGATGGGGCTTGGAGCAGCCTGGAATAGTGGGAGGTGTCCCTGTCCTGGCAGGGGTGGGGCAGGATCAGCTTTAAATTCCCAACCCAAACCCCTCCAGGATTCTCTGCAATCCCATCCCACAGAGAAATGGGATGTTGGCTGTGCCTTGTGCTGCCCACGGGTTGTCCCTTTGCCCAGGGAATCCCAGAAGAGGAGATTTTGGGGAGAAGCAGATTCCAGGCTGGGAAGGGACACACAGAGGTGGCTGATCCGTGCCATCCATGGCCCTTCCCGCAGGGATGGGGGTGCTCCTGGGGACAGGGCCATTCCTGGTGTCCCTGAGGGGCCAGGATCCTCCTGGAGCTGTCCCAGTGCCATGGCCAGAGCCATCCGTGCCTGCCACATTCCCGACGGATCCTCGGGAGCCGCCACCGAGATTTTCCACCCAATCCCAACGACATTCCCGGGGCTGGGAACAGGGACATTTTGCACCCGCTTTGTTTATATCCCGTGCTTTTTTCCTGGCTGAGGGAGAGGATAACTCTTCCCTGCTGAATTCCGTGGCTTTGTGCTCCGTTGGATTTTAAATAGCACAGGGGAATAATGGGAATCTTTGGTTGGATGGGCTGGGGCTGGATCCGACCTTGAGCCCGCGCTCTCCTGACTTTGGAACTCTGGAGGGACACGGAGCGTTGCCTTTCCCTGTTTTTTTTCTTTTCCCTTTTTAAACAAGAGATAAATCCCTGGGGCCCTGGAGCAGGAATTGCAGCCGTGGCTCCCGTGATCCGTGAGGAGTTTTCACAGCTTTCCTTTCAGCTGGAAAATTGCTCCAGTTGGCTGTGACGGGCTCGGGGAGAGGCTGAAGCTGCCTCATCCTGTCCTTCCCAGGGCACCTGGATGAGCAGGGACATCCTCCTGGCACCATCCCTTCAGGAATTCAGGATGTGTCCAGGGGGGGCACATCCAGCTGGCAGTGCTGAGGGTGGATTTGGGATAATTTGGGATGAGCAGGTTTGGCTCGGCAGAGCTCTGGGAATATCAATGGCAGGGTCACAGAGGTACTTGGATTTTTCCTGGGGTTTTTTTGGGATTCCCAGCTGGAATTTTGGAGGCAGGAAGGGCCCAGCAGAGGAGCACATCCCAGCAGGGAGCAGCTGGGTCCCTCAATGCTGCCTCCAGCTCTCTCCCTGCTCCAGCTTCAGGAAGGAACGAGCTCCAGAGCCCTTCTGATGCAGATCTCCCTGGAGCTGACAGCGGGAATAGCTGGAATGTGGAGCTGCAGCTCCGTGCCTCAGCTGTTTCCTTTCGAGCTGTCACTGGAAAATTCCAGAGGCTGACGCTGATATTTTTAACGTGGCAGAGCTGAGGGAGAGAGATCCGGATTATCCCTTGGATGCACCTTGGGCTGGGAGCAGGGATGAGATGGGGCTGCTGCTCCTGGAAGTGTGAGAGGCCTGAGCCATTCCCAGCTCCAAAAATTGTCCTGCACCTCCCAAATCCCAGCTCCTCCAGGAGGTGCAGGTCTGGATGGTCTTGAGCAACTCATCCCGGGCTCATTCCCAGCAGGAAAGGGGGGATTGTCCCCCCTCTGTCCCCCTCAGGTGAGGCCCCACCTGCAGAGCTGCTCCAGCCCTGGGTCCCAGCACCAGCAGGACCTGGAGCTGCTGCAGCAATTCCTGAGGAGACCACGGAGCTGCCCCGGGGCTGGAGCCCCTCTGGAGCCAGGCTGGGAGAAATGGGAATGTTCACTTGGAGAAGGGAAATATCCAGGGAATCCTCAGAGCCCTTGCAGGGCCTGAAGGGGCTCCAGGAGAGCTGCAGAGGGACTGGGGACAGGGATGGAGGGATAGAACACAGGGAGTGGATCCCACTGCCATAGGGCAGGGATGGATGGGAGATTGGGAATTGGGAATTGGGAATTCCTGGCTGGGAGGGGCTGGGCTGGAATTCCCAGAGCAGCTGTGGCTACCCCTGGATCCCTGGAAGTGTCCAAGGGATTGGAGCACCCTGGGATAGGAAAAGGTGTTCCTACCATGGCGGGGGTGAGATGGGATGGGATTTAAGGTCCCTTCCCACCCAAAACCATCCCAGGACTCCAGGATTCCATGATCCGTGTACCTGAGGCCATGCTCGGGCGGGAGGCAGGCTTGGACAGCCGGGATTGAGTTGTCTCGGGATCCTTTGGGAGCAGCTCCAGGTCCCAGTGCCACAACCCGACCTGGGGGTGCCATCAGCGAAAATAAATCTGCCTAATCCCGAGGAATGAGCGGGAACAGCAGCAGCTCCAGGGAGATTAGAACGGAGTTTTGCGTTACAGCGCTTGGAAGGGCCGGGATTTACTTGGAAACCGAATCCCGTTAATTAGCATTCTGCTAATGGCAGTCCTGGATAAATATAGCGCTCCCTAATCCCAGCGCGAGGCGCAGGTTGACATATTTAGATCGTTGATATCAAAGTCATTAACGCCTCTCCGTGGGAAACCTATTCCCAGGATCGGGATTCTCCGGGGCCCATCAATCTCCCTAACGCCCCGACAGGGCCCGGGATCCGCGGCCACCGGCTGCGCACGGCTTCCCAGAAATGTGCTTGCATCTGTCAGAATTCCAGCTGGCCGGCACAGCCAAAGGTCAGCTCGGCTCCCAGTGGGAAAATGGGATCCCGGGACAGGCTGGATCGGGATGAGCCCGCGGTGCGGGTGTGCGTCCCGTCCTCGGGCACGTGTTGGGGGGATAAATTTATCTGGAGCATTCCTGGAACTTCTCCAGGGTTCAGTGAACTCCAGGAACTTCAAAGGATGTGAAAGGGCTCCCGGAGTTTGGGAATTTGGAGAGCTTAATGATTATTTGGCGCTAATTAACCCCTTGTTTAGGGGTGGTTATTGGCCTGATTAACCCCCCAAACTGACAGCAGGAGAGGAGAAGGGAATGCATTCCTATAAAACCTGAGGGGAGGGAATTTCAGCATGGAAGGAGCACAGGATTGGGACCATCCCCGAGAATCCACTGCGTGTATTCTTCGTGGAATTATTGATGGGATCTTAGAAGGAGCTGGGAGGTTTTCATTGCTCATAAAAGCTGCGCTTGGCTCATGGATTGGGAATAACACTTATCTCATGGATGGAGCCAGACGTGTGTCAGCCACATTCCAGGGGCACGGATTCCCCGGCATTATTCCCACCCCCGATTTTTGGGGGGGTGTTTAAGCCAGCCTTGAAACCCCAAAGCAGATGCAGGTGGCAGCCAAAGGATTTTGGAATGTTCTCAATCCAAAAAAACCCTTTAAATAAATAGGGAAAG
>NW_005054366.1:2946055-2949545 GCF_000277835.1 Geospiza fortis
GGAAGCTGCAGGAAAACTTAGGATCAGGACTGGGAAATGCAGTTGATGGGAACAATTTTTTTTTCCATTTAGAAAGGAGGTGTGGGGGTGGAAAAATTCCCGATCCTAAAAATGGCCGGGGTGATTTGTTCCTGAGAGCTGGGCAGCTGGAGGCAGCTTTGGATGGAATCCTCCTCCCAAGGAGAGGGAAGCAGAGGAAAAGACTCTCCAAGGAGAAAAAGCTTTAATGAGCTGCGAAGCCTTGATCACCCACGGAGAGCCGAGATTAATTAGGAGCTGCTGAAAGCCGAGCTCAATTAGGAGCTTAAGCCGCTCCCGAGGTGTGCGCAGGCTCCGAGCGCCGGGATTGCCGCTGGATTCCCTCCCGTGGAGTCCCCGGGATGGAGAACGAGGCTGTGCCCACCAAAACCTGGCCCAGCTCCTCCAGGTGTCCCAGCTCCTCCAGGTGTCCCGTGTCCCTTTGGGACGCGGTGCCCGGGCGGCCGGGAATGAGGCTGGGAAGGGGGAATGCTCTGGAGAAGGGCTTGCCTTGGATTCCCTGCTGGATTTCCGCGTTTCCAGCGTTCTCAGGGATTCCCTGCCCGTCCAGAGCCCATCCTGGCTCCATCCTCAGCATCATCCCAGGTCCCAGGTGAGATCCCGGAGCCTGCAGGGCTCAGGATCCGGGATCCCACAGCCTGGGAGGGAGGAGCAGAACTTTGATGTCCCTGTGGATCCACGGGCTCCAGCAGCTCCTTCTCCCAGGTTCCTCCCAGTGCTGGAGGGATGGGTTTGGGTGGCCACAGCATCCCAGACCATAAATTCCCTGTTCTTTGAAGCAGGGAATTATGGAATCCTGGAATGGTTTGGGTGGGAAGGGACCTCAAAGCCGATCTGGCGCCACCCCTGCCATGGCAGGGACACCTTCCACTGTCGCAGGCGCTCCCAACCCTGTCCAGCCCGGCCTTGGGCACTGCCAGGGATCCAGGGGCAGCCCCAGCTGCTCTGGGCACCTGTGCCAGGGCTGCCCACCCTGCCAGGGAAGGAATCGCAATCTCCCATCCATCCCTGCCCTCTGGCACTGCGAGCCATTCCCTGTGTCCTGTCCCTCCAGGCCTTGTCCCCAGTCCCTCTCCAGCTCTCCTGGAGCCCCTTCAGGCCCTGCAAGGGGCTCTGAGCTCTCCCTGGATCCTTCCTTTCTCCAGAGCCTCTCCACCCTTGCAGGGAGGAATTCCTTCCCTATTTCCAGCCCAAACTTCCCCTCTTTCACTCTGAACCCGCTCCAGCTCCCAAGGAAACTTCCAGGATGTTTCCCAACCCCTCCCCATTCCCAGATCTCCCCCACGTGCACACCTAATAACGAGCACTCGCCAAACATCCTAAACCCGGGAAATTTATGGAGCATGACCCAAATTGAATTCTCCATTACAGCAGGATAATTGATTTTTTAGAAGAGAGATTAAATTTATTTTCCGCCTCACTAACGAACAGCCAGATTTCCCTTAATTGCTTGGAATGCAGAGTTGGGATGATTCATTAAAGCCGGAACATGCCTGGGTACATTACACTGTGACTAAAGCTTCCCTGCTTGGAGCAATTAAAGTGGGGAAATTTGGGATCTCGCAAGGAGCTGAATAAAAATTCCAGCTCGGGGTGTCTTATTAAGCTCCTCAAGGAAAATCTCACAAATTCCCCCCGTTCTGCAGGACATAATTTGGTGGTTTTTTTTTTTTTTTTCTCTCCCCCTGCCTGGCGTTGTTTTCTCCTCATGCCAACCCTAAAAAGAAGTGGTGTCTACGAGACAGATTTCGTGCCTTGCTTCACAGTTTAATTTTATCAATCACAACATTTAGAGCCCAAATTGACAGCAGCGAGGAGACATCCCCGGATTCCAAGGGGAGGCATTTTGGGCGGAATCTCGGAACATTTGGTAATTATAGACACATTGCAAAAATAAAGGTAGCGATTGAGGAAAACAGGAGTGGAGAGGGAGGAGGCTGGGAGCTGGCAGGGATAAATGAGGATTGTTTGGCACATTTGAATCCAATCCCACCCAGGCTCCGAGGGCTCGCGGAAAAAGCGGAGATGGATGCGAAGCCCAGGCTGGGATGGACACGGAGAGGGGACTTGGGATCTTGGAAAACCATTGGAATGCTTGATGCTGGCATCGCCTCATGGCAGGGCTGTAACTCCCACTGCCAGAGGGCAGGGGTGGGTGGGATACTGGGAATATTGCCTGGCACAGAGAAGCTGTGGCTGCCCCTGGATCCCTGGAATGTCCAAGGCCGGGTTGGATGAGGCTCGGAGCAGCCTGGGATAGTGGGAACTGTCCCTGCCCATGGAATGGGGTGGAATGGGATGAGCTCCAAGCTCCTTTCCAACCCAGACCATTCCAGAATTCCACAATTCATCCAAAATGGGGAGGTCTGGAATGGGGAAGAGCCCATGGATGGTGCAGGAGCTGTGGTGCCGATGGCTGCGGGATCCACGCCGATGGGTGCAGGAGAGATCCCGGGATTTAAGCTGTTTGATGGAGGGTGGTGGGGTTTTAGGCAAACCTTTCAGGCCCGGGATGTGCAGCCCTAAGGGGAACAAAGCGCTGATGTTTTGTCTCCTGAAAAATGGGATATTCCTTCCCCATCCCTATCCCAGCCAGCTCCATCCCTCCCTGCTTCCCTTGGATGCCCCAAAAGCTCCTCTGCTGCAGGATCCCTGGAGAATTCCTGTTCCAGGAGGGAATAAACCACTCCAGGAGGGGCTGCAGTGGGACAACAGCAATTCCTACCTGCCATCCTGATCTCAGGCTTTCCCTTTTTTGGTTTTTTTGGGTTTTTTCCCCCCCCCAAGGAGATGAAGGGATGCGTTGGAGAAAGGAGCTGCCCTTTGTGTCCCTGCGCTCCGCATCCCTCGGAGCCGTTCCCGGGAATGGGGAGATCATTAAGGAATAAGGGATGGCTCCTCCAGTGCTGGGGAGCCTAATTAGAGATAACGAGGGGCTGCAGCCTGCAGAGGCCACAAAGTCATTAATTATGCTAATTAGAGGTGGCTTATGTCACCACAGAAGAAGCCTTGGAGCTCCTGCCCCAACTCAGGGTGGGCTCACACAAAATTCCCTCCCCATCCCTACAGATTCCTCATCCTGATGTGTGCGGGAATTGGGGCACAGAGTGGGGCTCTCCAAGGAGAGTTCAAATCCTCCTCAGATGCTTCTGGAAATGCTTCCATCCCTGGAAGTGTCCCAGGCCACGCTGGGGGCGGGGGTTGGAGCACCCTGGGATAGTGGAAGGTGTCCCTGCCCTGGCAGGGGTTGGATGGGATGAGCTTTAAGCTCCCAACCCATCCCATCCCAGGATTCTGTGACTCAAGAACATTCCCAAAATCCCAGCAGACCCCTCATGGTGCCAACAGCTCTGCTCCAGGGCGGGGTTTGGGCAGCTGGAGTGGGTAAATGCCTGAGGGGTGGCCATGGTGACAAGCTGTGCCTTTCTCCAGCCATCCCATCCCATCCCAT
>NW_005054366.1:2949664-2953595 GCF_000277835.1 Geospiza fortis
GCCGGCCTAACAGCTCCGACTAATTTTTAATGCCGGTTTTATGACGGATCCGCGCGTCAGCCCCTCCATGCATAAGGAAATCCGGGCTGGCTGCGCCGCGCGCGGAGCTGCCTGCTGAGGAATTTGTCTCCTGTTTTAACTCCTTTCCGTACATTAAAGGGGAAGTGGACCATGGAAGTGCCTTGTCGGCTCCATCCCCTCGCGCTCCCCAAAGCGCCGGAGCTGCCTCCTCCTCCTCATCCGTGTGGAAAACGGGGAGAGGGAGGAGAACCGCCCGGCGCGGGGCTCGCTCGCCCAACGTGCCAGGCCACCGGCAGCAAGCCCGCTCCTTCAGGTTAATTAATTCTCATTAATTACGTCCCTTGAAATCTTCTCCGGATCGGTGCTGCCCGCTGGGGTTTGCAAGGAGAGCTTGGCCCTTGCTTCCCGGGAAATCAGAGCGGGAGCTGGTGCTAGAAGAGGCTTTCAGGCTGCAATCTCGGCCAGGCTCTGGCTCTGTAATAAATTTTTTAACGGCTTTATCGGCTTCCAAACAGATTCATTTAATTATTTATTTATCTTATTTATTTATCGCCATCCAAAAGTGGAGCTGTTTATCTGAGCGAGCCCCAGATGTTTGGGATGGCGCTGGAATAGGGCTGGGTTTAGTTGGAGCCAAACCTTGCCGGGATTTGTTCTTGTTTCTCATGGAATTTGCAGCCTGGCTTGGCTCTGCCCCACTCCTGATTCCCAGGAGATTTCCAAGGTGAGCATCTCCTTATTTTGGCAAATTCAAAGATTTAAGATTCAAATGATCCTTGAATGCTTTAATCTGGGAGGACTGTGCTCCTGTTTCTTCAATTTCCCCCTTCTTTTGGGGGAAAAAGGGGGGAATAGTGAAAGAAGCTCAGCCAGGACTGGCACAGCCGTGACGTCATGTCATCCCTCTTCCCTTCATGGTGACATTGCTGCCCTCTCCATCCTGACATCCCTCTCCTCTCCATCGTGTTCTCCCTCTCCCTTTCCACCACGCACCTCTGGAACATCACAGCTCCAAGTGATTTCTTTCCTGGGCCAGCAACAATTCCAGGATTTAATTTATCCATGAAAACGTGCAGCAGGACTTCAGGAAAGAGGGAGGCTTTTCCCGGCTCTCCTTTCTCCTCCCTTCCATTGGGGCTGGAATGGGCTGGTAATTCCAAAGTTGTTATCTGCTGACAGGTTTTTGTTTTCTCTGGAATTCTCTCCCAAAACCATTGGGATTCCTTTCCCTGTCTCATCCCTCGGGATGAATGAATGAGCTTCACTGTAGTCTGGGAATTCGGCTTGGCTGGGCTTGGTGCTCCTTGTCCTGGTTTTACTCATGGATTGGCCGGATGGAACCTTTTCTATGGGAAAAGCCCAAGGAATGAGTAACCTGTCTCCTTGAGCGAGGATCCAGACGGGCTGGATTCCACAAACCTTTTGGGATTCGCTGGGATTTGAGCAAATAAACCAGCAGTGCTGGATGGAGACAAGCTGAGGAGAGGCCAGAGACAAACTGGGATTTTAATGGGTATATCTACAAATCACGGCTCACGTGGAAACTTCAATCCCAGTCTCCCTGTAAAAGAAAAGCTAATTAAAAATTCCCTAATGAGCCCGGGCTCAGTGGCTGAGCAGAAGGGAAGCACCTCCGAGCAGCAAATCCATTGCCAAGGACAGAAAACCCTCCAAGTGCAACGTGTTACAAGGAAAATGTCACTTTATTGGATGTTCCCTCGTCTCGCTAACGAGCTCTCGGGTTAATTTTAGCTCTTCCGTTGCATCCCAGCTTCGTTGTTCCTGGGGATCGTGGATCTCAGCTCCCTCCTCGGTGGGAGTTTTCCCTTTAACTCCCAGTGGGAATGGGGTTGTTCTCCCTTTAATTCCCAGTGGGAATGGGGCTGTTCTCTCCCATTAAATCCCAGTGGGAATGGGGCTGTTCTCGCCCATTAGATCCCAGCTGAAATGGGACTGTTTTCCCATTAAATCCCAGTGGGAATGGGGCTGTTCTCTCCCATTAAATCCCAGTGGGAATGGGGCTGTTCTCTCCCGTTAGATCCCAGTGGGAATGGGGCCGTTCTCCCATTAGATCCCAGTGGGAATGGGGCTGTTCTCTCCCATTAAATCCCAGTGGGAATGGGGCTGTTCTCCCATCAGCAGCTCCATTTCTTTCCTCAAAACCATTCCAGGTGGGAATTTCTTCATGGAAAAGGTGGCCAGGCATTGGAATTGCCCAGGGAGGTTTGGAGTACACATCCCTGAGTAATTCCCAAGGAATCACCCAAGGAATGCCCAAGGAGCTCCTGGATGTGGCACTCAGGGCTCTGGGCTGGCTACAAGGTGGGGATTGGGCACAGCTTGGACGGCCTTGGAGGGCTTTTCCAGCCTCTGGGATTCTGGGATTCAGGGAGAACCAGCACAAAAATGGGAAGGGAATGCTGGGAGGAAGGCGGGAAAGGTGAGGTGTGTGGGCGTGGCAGGTCCCCGCCCGTGCCCAGGTGGCGCCACGTGACGTCACCCTCAGTGTCCCCTGTCCGGCAGCACCGGGAGCTCATCCCTGTCCAACAGCCATGGAAAACCAGTGCTGTGCGTGTTCTATCCCCAGTTACACCTGGGACAATCAGACTCTATCCCAGTTAGCACCACCCGAGTGCTCCGGGATCCTGCCCTCTCTCCCAGGACATTCCCGCATCCCTGGCACCGTGGGCGCTCCTCCTTCCCCAGTTCCCATTCATTGTTGGCACTCCCGAGGTGTCCTCAATCCATTGGTTGCACTCCCAGGGATCCCATCCGGCAATAAATCCCCTGCTCTGCCCGAGGCCCCCGCCCCATCTTCCAGAGGCTCATCCCGGTGCTAATTCCATCATTCCCGGCACTCCGGATCCCCCGGGGCCGCGCCTGCAGAGGGCTGATAAGGGAATCGGCTTTGGCGGCCACACCAGAGGTGAAATCCAAAGATCCCAAATATTTCAGGATGTTTATCCCTGGTAATCAGCTCTTCCACTGGATGTCCCCGGGAAAGCCTGGATTGCGCTCCGTGCCCGGGGGCAAACAGCTCTCATTAATATTTCACATCATTTTCCTTTTTTTTTCCCCATCGTTTTTTTCTCTCCCTGCTCCCGGAGCCTTGCAGGAGAGCGCCAGGATATTTTCCCATCTCCCGTGTTTGCCTGCTCCAGTAATCATCGGATTCAATCACTCGGGCGATGTTTTTATGGATTAATAACGGGCACTTTGGAGAGCTGGGAGCTGCAATCTGTACAACCTTAATGAGCACCATGGGGACCCGGTGCCATGGTTTCCCAAATCCTCTCCCTGCTTCCCTCTAAATCATTCCCTGCTCCGGATGGCTCTCCTGCCTCCAGCACACCGGGCTCCCTGCTGGAAGTTGTCCCAATTAATTTTTTTTTCCCTGTTTTCCCTTTTTTCCCCCACACCTTTCCTAAAAGCTCAGCTTTGTCAGCACTGACAAAATGTTTGTCTTTGCTGCCTCATCGGGATGGAGCTCCGGGGTGGGAAATCTCCACTCCTGGATCTGGGAATGCCAGGACTGGGGCGTTTTGCTCTACAGGTCATTGGGAGGGTGGGACTGGGGACAGGGGTTGGCTCTGGGTGACACAACTGCACTGAGGGGACACCAGCAGGGGTGGGCATCTCTCCGTAGGATGACGGAATCATGGAATCATTCGGGTTGGAAAAGCCCTTTAAGGCCATTGAATCCAACCATTCCCAGCACTGCCAGGCCACCCCTGATCGTGTCCCCAAGTGCCACATCTGATTTACATCCCCCAGGGACGGGGACTCCCTGTGCCAGGGCTGGATTTCCTCTCACAGGAGTCATGGAACAAAACCAAAGGGTCCTGAGGGACAATTCCATGAGAAAGGGATCCCTCACTCACTGGAGCTGCAAAGGGAATCTTGGGAAGCA
>NW_005054366.1:2953606-2954572 GCF_000277835.1 Geospiza fortis
GGGAAAGCCCAGTGCCCGCCCTGGACAGATGTGGCACAGCTGCTTGGGGCCCAGACCTGCCCTGACATCCCTGGGATACTCCTTGGATCTTTGGGAATTGATGCTTCCTCCTCTGGGTCATCAGCTGGACGGGGTCCCTCGTGTGGGGTCCCTGTTGAGGACAGCGGATTGTCCCCAGGGCTGGGGACACAGCAGGGACAGGGCTGTTCCAGAGCCTCTGGAATCATCTGCAGGCTCCCACATTCCCGGGATTTGTAACTGAGGGCTGAACACAGGGAAGGAGCAAAGGACAAGGCCTGGACAACATCTCCTCCTCCAGAGGCACATCCAGGCCCTGCCCTGGCAGGGATGCAGCAATCCCTGAATTCCTGCTCTGGCAGGGAGGGAGCCATCCCTGAATTCCTGCTCTGACAGGGATGAAGCAATCCCTGAATTCCTGCCTGTTTTCCTGCGGATAGCCCAGGAACAGCCAGCCCAGGCAGTACAAAGTCATCTTCCAGAGAATTCCACAAGTGCCGGATTTATTCCCAACCCCCTCCATAGGAAACCTCCCAGCATTTCAGAGCAGATCCAGCTCCAGCTTCTCCCCCTCTCTGTTTGTTTCCCGGGATTTTTAATGGCTTTTCAGAGGCCTGTTCTCAGCCTGCAGCTATTCCAGAGCTGTGGGATGCAGCTCGGGGTGACTAATAAGGAATTTATGGAGCCTTGGCTCCAAGATTTCTCCAGCCAGACGGTGTCAGGACAGAGGCCTTGGGCAACACCAGCCCAGCCCTACTGGGCCCAAACTGGGAGAACTGGGAGGACAAACAGGGCCAGGCCCTGGGTGCTGGGAGGGGAAGCTCGTGGTGAAGGAATTTCCCCCAGACAGGGTCTGGTTGTTCACCTTTCCCGGCTGGCCAGGCAGGGATTCCCACCTGGATTTATGGCAGGTGTGATCCAGGCCCGGAGAGGAAGAGCCAGATTCCT
>NW_005054366.1:2954582-2956936 GCF_000277835.1 Geospiza fortis
TGGGGCTGGAGGGCGTCTGGCTGGGGTCAGGGACAGCCTGGGGACACCAGTGCCAGTGCTGGCGCTCAGTCCCATGCCCTCACTGACCATCCCTGTCCCTGTCCCTGTCCTGAGCATCCCTGATCCTTCTCTGCGAATTCCTATTCCATCCCTGTCCATGCTTTGCTCATTCCTGATCGTGCCTGGAGCATCCCTGTCCTTTTCTGACCATCCCAATCCATGTTCTGCCCATTCCTGATCCCAATCCATGTTCTCCCCATTCCTGACCCTTCCCTGCCCATCCCAATCCCATTCCTGCCCCATCCCTGCTCCTGCCCTGCCCACCCCATGCCCTGCCCTCACCTCCAGCTGATTTTTCCTCTCAGTTCCTCTCCTTTCGCGTTCCCGTGGTCCCGAACAATCCCGGCATTGATCCGGAGCTCCGGGCTGTGCCAGCTGGCGGCAGCTCCCTCTTCCCATCGCATTCCAGGGCTCTTAAAGCCGCCCGGCCCCGATCCCAGCATTTGGGATGCTCTGACGGATCCCTGCGCTCTTAAATCCGCGGGGACAGGGGTTGGGAGCGGAGCATTCCCCATTCCCGGTGCCATTCTCCGGGAACAATGGGCTCTTCCGCCCATGGAATTCCTGCTCTCACCAGGAGGCATCTGCCCGGCACTGGACTTTAAAAGCAGTTGATGATCCCGGCGATATTCCCTGGAAGAGGGAGGGCAAAAAGGGCACTTTTGGACATTTAGGGGATTGGGGGGAAGGGGCAGCTGGGCCTGGGCACGGCAGCTCCTGTGTCCTAAATATAGAAATTTAATTTATATATAAGTGTATTTCTATGTAAAAGTATTTTTTAAGTCTCTCTCTATATATTTTTATATATATATGTATAATATTCTTAATATGTTATATATACTTTATATATATTTAATTTATACGATATTATATTATATTATATTATATTATATTATATTATATTATATTATATTATATAAATATATGAATACATTTTTATTTTATATTTTAATAACATTATAAAACACATTTTTCTATATAGGTATAATCATAGAATTATGGAATGGGCCGGTTGTTTTCTGCCAGGGATGTGCCGGAGGTTTTTCCTTCCTCCCACACCAGCCCAGGCGGGAAAGGAGCTCGGAGCAGGCATGGAGCCGGGAGAGCTCAGGGATCCGGGCTGGAATGGGGCCGGTCCTGCTCCCCAAACTCGGCTCCCAGCCCCGGCTGATCCAAAATCCCTTCCCGAGTTTTTTTCCCGGCCTTCCATCCATCGGAATTCCCAGCGGGGAGCCGGTGCCTGGGCCGGGCCCAGCGGGATCCGAGCACCGGGAATTCTGCAGCGGGAATTAATCGGGAATTCATCCCTGGCTCCCCCTGCGGGTTCCTGTCCCTGCCTGGAGCCCCTTTGGGGACACCGAGGGTGATGTCCCCTTGGGGACACGGCGTGGGAACGAGGGGAATGGTTCTCCTCTGCCTCGCTGTCCCGGGAAGCAGCGCTGGGATTTTGGGAATGCTGATGGGTGACTTTGGAAGAGCCACCTGCCACGCAGGGCACACCAGAGCCACCCCGAGGTGACGCTCGGGGGCACTCAGGAATTAGGAAGAAAAAGGGAGGACTCAGGGAATTGGGGGATGATCCCTTCCCTGTCCCAGCAGGGTGAGGAAATTGGGAACTGAGGCATGCGGCAAAATGGGGGAGAAATTAATAATTATCCACAGCTCATCCCTATCACTGCTCATCAAAACATTCCCGAACTCCATCCCAGGCTCCTTTCTTCTCCCTGCCTCCAGTAAGTGCTTGAACATCCCTTTAAAAATTAAAGGAGGAGGGTTCTGGAAGAGATAAGGGATAATTGCCTGGCTTTGACTGCGGCATTGATGTGAAAATAGGATTGGAATTACTCACTCCGGTTGAAAGGTTAGTTGAAGGTTATTACAGGAAAATTGTTATTCATCCATTTTTTCTGTGCCGCTGGATAGCCCCAAAGATTAAATCCGGGGAGCGCATAATGACCCATCAGGGCGGACAATGGTGGGAATAATCTCCAGAGGCTCCCGAGAGCCTTCCCTGAATAATTCATGGCTCAACAGCCCTCCCTCCCTCGCCGGCAGATTACACGGGAGTTTTCTTTGGGAAGAGATCATTTAAAGGAGCTTTAAAAACCACCGCGCTTTTGGACGGAAGTGGAATTACCGGCAGCATTCCCGAGGTTTGTTTATGCCTTAATAAATCTCCTTTCCCGCTGACCTCCGTGCCATGGGAACAAAACGCCGCGGGATAAAGGGAGCCTTTGTTGGGGATGGAGCTGGAGGAGCTCCCGTGGGGCTTTTTCTGCTGCAGGCAGAGACAA
>NW_005054366.1:2956964-2961581 GCF_000277835.1 Geospiza fortis
TCCTCCTGCTCCAGCCGCTGCCCCCCCGGATCGCCCCCTAAATCCATCGGGAATGAGCTCCTTCTTTCCAGGAGGAGGCTGGTGACGTTCCTCATCCCTGAGGTCACCAAGGTCCCCCCTGGTCCCCGTCCTGCTGATCCATTCCCGGCTTCCCCCGGCTCAGGAGAGCTCAGGATGAGGAGGATGCTCAGGCCATCATCCCTGGATCCTGCTGAGAAAGCGGGAGCAAGGCTGGGATGTCACTTCCCGGCCTTCCCATTGCTCCTGTGGCTCCTCCAGCTCCTAAATCCCGGCCTGGCTCCGGTTAATCCTTTAATTTCCTCTCCTGGAAGCGCTGTTATGTTTTAAATCTGATTGCTCGTCAAAAATCCCAGGATTTCTGGAGGTTTAGGGATGTGGGATACACATCCCTGGCATCGTTGGGATCCTGGAAAATAATTGAAAAAAATATCCTGGATAATAATTGATATTTACTAAACGCTTCATCGTTATCAGATCGAAATTAAATCCTAATTAAACCTTCTCTGGGCTTTTCCAGCCAGGAGGATGAGGAAGGATGGCATTGCTGCTGTGGGATGAGCAGGGAATCCTCTGGATTGGGAATTTGGGGGGGTTATCTTGATTTTGGACAGGTTTATCTTCATTTTGGGCAGGTTTAGCTTGATTTGGAGCAGGTTCATCTTGAGCCGAAGGTGTTATCTTGATTTTGGACAGGTTTACTGGAGTGGCTCCTCCAGGCCTATCCCATCCCAGAATTGATGAGGAAGGATTTTCCCAGGGGGAATGGAGCAGGTACAGAGCTGCTCCTCCCTCCCCTCCGAGGGAGAAGGATTGTTAGAAATAATCCTGGAGTTTAAGGATGTGAGCGAGGACTTTTATGGATTTAACAGGAAGCTCCAACATAATTTCCCACTAAAGCTTGTGTCAATAAATCATTTTTTAATTATAAGCTCCAATTATCAGCTAAGCTCGGCTTAATGATCTCTGGAGTGGTTCCTCCTTCAGAGGCCCGGGGAGGAACTTCTCCTCCTTCCTTTGGAGCTGCTGCTATTTTTTCCCAGCTCCTGGAAAATCTCTCCCCACCCCGCCAGTGCCCGTGTGCCTGATGGGATCCGAGTGAAATCCAAGCCTCTCCTAAATCAGGGGCTGTCCAGAGGCGCATCCAAAGGCTCATCAAAAGGCTGTGGCTGGGTTCCACCCCTGGCACAGGCCCTGAGCCCGGAGTTGATTTAGGGCTGCTCTGGGATTGGGTCATATTCCCGAGCGTGCCTGGGGCAGCTCAGGAGCTCAGGTGCCCTGGGGTTATTCCAGGATTCGGGACACGTGGTAGTGCCTGGGGAATCCCGGGGAGAAGGGGCTGGATGACTCCTAGCTCCCTGAGGCTCCTTGGGATCCAGCAGATCCCGCAGTTTGCATTTCTCTTGTCTGTGCCCCGGGATCCATAGAGGGATCCTTCCCACCCTCCATCGGATCTGGGCTGGGAATGACAGTAGAGTTTGGGAGGAGGAGTTAACAGGCTGGGAAAAGAGGAGATAAACGGCTCTGGAATGCTCCAGCCCATTCATCCCCAGCAGCTCTCAATGTACCATGGATGATTCCTGACGAAATTGAGTTGGGAATTGAGCTGTGCTCCATGGCTCTGCACCCATCCATGCCTTGGGAAATTGGTCATGTCTGCCAAGGATTTCCATGCGGGAACGATGCCTCTCCTCAGGCTGGATCACTCCTGGCAGGAGACAGATCCCAGGGACCTGTCCTGGTGCTTCTTCTGCTCCTGGGGTGTGCCAGTGCATCCAACATGGATCTAGAGATTGGACCCAACACGGATCCGGAGTGTGCATCCCACTCGTGTGCTGATTCCAATGGGGGCATCCAACACTTGTGTCCAGCATGTGCAGCTGTGGGAATCCTGTGTGTGTTCCTGGAGTTTGCACCCAATGTGTGTCCAACTGTTCATCCATGGGAATCCAACGCAAGGTCCCAGTGCATGCATCCAAGGGATGTACCCGAAGTGTCCATCCAATGGATGCATCCAACATTTCCATCCAATGGATATATCCAATGTTTTCTTTGAATGGATGCATCCAACATGTCCATCCAATGGATGCATCCAACATGTCCATCCAATGGATGCGTCCAGCATGCACATCCAATGGATGTATCCAATGTTTGCTTCCAATGGATGAATCCAACATGTCCATCCAATGCATGCAACCAATGGATGCATCCAATACATGTGCCCAACACGTGTATCCATGCGTGTCCAACATGTTGTATCCAGCATGCTTATCTCATGGATGGAACCAATGGATGCAACCAGCTGATGCATCCAAAATGTGTATCCAACCCTTGTATCCAACATGTGCATCCAGCGCCTGTCCCCAGTCCACACATCCAGCACGTGCATCCCACTCACATTCCAGCGCAGAATCCAAGCCCTGAATCCCACTGGGAACATGCCCCAGAGTGGGATACTGTAGCATTCCCCTCTCCTCATCCACAGGCAGGGAATCGCTGCCCTCCTGCCGTTTCCAACCTGTCTCCCACCTTTCCATGCCCGGATTTCCTCCCTGGCTGCTCTGGAGAAGGATTTCCCATCTTTCAGCAGGGTCACGCCAAGGGTAACGGCATTCCAGCCTTTCCAGGACGGATGGGGCTGTTGGAGCAGAGCTTCCCTGACATTTATCCTCTGGATTTCCCTCCTCTGGATTCATCCCCTCTACTCCCAGGCCAGGAGACAGCACGGATAGATTTTCTAAGATCCTTTCTTTTCCATAAAAAATATTGGATGGGGGCATTGACAGAGCTCCGGGCGTAAAAGGACAAGGAAATATTTCCAAATGGTTTCTCTGGCAGCTGGGAATTCCAGCTCCTGTCTCTTATTGACCTCTAATTGTTTCCAGTAGGAGCGGGAGACAGGAAGATCAATAGGAATTGGAGAGACTTAAAACCCTCCCGGTGCACTCCACTGTAGTTAGGAACCACTGGAATTCATCTTCCTTGGATTTCCAGTGGTAATTGGAACATTGGGATTGCTCCATGTGCTGGATTCCGTGCAGAGCATTAATTCCTTCCCCAGTCCTGCTCCTCGCCTGGTCCCAGGGCTCGGAGCAGTCTCGTGGTTCTCCAGCCGCCCTTCCCCGCTGAGTTAGAAATCCAGGAGACCCAAATTTGGGTGGAATTCCAAAGGGGCAGGAGGATTCTGGGAGCTGGAACTCCACAGGAAAGAAGGGATGGATCAGTCGAGTGAGGAGAGCGCTGACACACCAAGACACGGGAGAGGATGCGGGAATGATGTCCTGGCGAGAGGCCTGGGGATGGAGCTGGATTTTCCCGCAGGGAGCTGCTGAGTTTGGGAATGTTCTCGGTGATTTTGGTGTGGGGACCAGGTGGCCACCAACGAGGTGGTCCCATCCCAGCCACCGATGTTTCCCTGGGAATTGCACTCGCCTGGGAACTCCTCCGTTTGGTCAGTGGCATTGCCACAGGGGCCGGTGGCGCTCCCGGCTCCCAGTGGAAACTCCCTGTTCCTGTTGGAAGCTCCCAGTTCCCCGTGGAAGTTCTTGGCTCCCAGTGGAAGCTCCCTGTTCCTGATGGAAGCTCCCTATTCCCAATGGAAACACCCTGTTCCTGTTGGAAATTCCCTGTTCCCGATGAAGCTCCTGTTGGAAGTTCCCTGTTCCCGATGGCAGCTCCTGGCTCCCAATGGAAGATGCCCGTTCCAGTTGGAAGCTTCCTGTTCCTGTTGGAAGCTCCCGGCTCCTGTTGGAAGCTCCCTGCTTCCAGTAGAAGCTCCTGATGGAAACTCCCTGTTCCCAGTGGAAGGTCCTGTTGGAAGCTCCCTGTTCCTGATGGAAGCTCCTGGCTCCCGATGGAAACTCTCTGTTCCTGACGGAAGCTCCCTGTTCCCAATGGAAGTTCCTGTTGGAAGCTCCCCGTTCCCGTTGGAAGCTCCCTGTTCCCAATGGAAGTTCCTGTTGGAAGCTCCCGGCTCCCGGCGCTGCTGTCACCGGGAATCAGGCCCCAGCCCTAATCTGTCATTAGCGCATTCAGCACTAATTGCTGGCAGGGTGCCACGCGCCTATTTTCCCGTTTTAACAAAACATTTATGCATGGAAGATTTAATGCCAGGTATCAAGCATATCATTGTAAATTTACCACTAATTAAGGCTAATTAAAATAATTAAATGGCTGCCGAGTCACAATGTGAATGAAAATCACATTTCCTCTCGTGTGCTCGCCCCTCTCCTCGCTGGCCTCGCTCTGGATTCCCAACACAAATATTTTCCCATTTGGATGCGGGAAGAGAGGAGTTTCATCCTGACCATAACCCTGGGATCTGGGGGGAAGTTCTCCAGTTCCAGGACCTCTGGAGATTTTCCTTTCTGGGGATGAAGGATGGACAATCTGACAAATCTGTTCCTAGGAGCTTTTGCATATTCATCACTGCTCGGATTTTTAATCAAAGCCTGGGCCATGAATAATGGATGGGGCTGGGATGGGGTGGGATGGGATCCAGCAGCTCCAGAGGATGCTCTGGGCAGAGGCTCCAGGGAAAGCTCTGGCTGGAGATCCAGGAACTCCAGGGAATGCTCTTGGAAGGGCCTCCAGGAGAAA
>NW_005054366.1:2961640-2962019 GCF_000277835.1 Geospiza fortis
AAAGAGGGAGGGAAGGAGGAGCTCACCGCCGGGCCAGTCCCCGTCCCCGCTGTCGCCGTCCCCTGTGTGGTCCCAGCCCGGGCTCACAATGGGCTCAAAGCCCCTTTGTGCTCCGGCTGCGGCCGAGCTGCATTTTAGGCTCGGCTCATTCAAGGCCAGCCTGGCAAAGCTCCGATTAACCTTTGCTTTCCCAGGCACGGCCTCATTCTCCCTCGCGGCGGGGTCCCGGCACCCTCGGCCCGCCGGGAAGGGCCGGGAATGGGAGTGTGGGAATGGGAAGTGTGGGATTTCCTCTCTGTGCCCGCTGGGATCGCAGGAATACCCGAGGTGCTGCCTGGTCCCCTCCTCCTCTGTGGGTCCCGAGCTGAGGAGACATTCC
>NW_005054366.1:2962029-2969105 GCF_000277835.1 Geospiza fortis
CCAGGAACCAACACCATCCTCCTGTGATGATGTCATCGCAATCCTGCTGTGACATCACCATCATTATTATCATCGTGCTGTGACATCATTATCATCATCATCACTGTCATCATTGTCATCATCATCCTCTTGCTGTGACATCATTATATCCCTGCCATGACATCATTGCCATCATCCTGCCATGAAATCATCCTCCCGCTGTGATACCATCTTCTCACCATGACATCATCCTCCCACCATGACGTCATTCTACACCACATCACCCTGCCTCTGACGTCATCCTCCTTCTGTGACATCATCTTTCCGCCATGACATCATCCCATCAAAACACCGTCTTAGTGCAACGACATCATCCTTCAGGCGTGATGTAATCTCCCCACCATGACATCATCCTTCTGTGACGTCACCCTCCTGCCGTGATGTCATCCTTGCTCTCCCATCCCCCATTTTCCGGGAATCACATCCTTCCCCAAGGGACACCAGCACAGGAGCCCCTGCCCAGCTGTGCCCCCTCTTTGTCCTCGTGTCCCCCCCCGGACCAAACATTGGTTTTTCCATGGATGACCATTTTTTTTCTGGGAATTGACCCCCTTGGCATTCCCAGATCCCTGGGCAAACAGAGCTGTTTGTCTCCGTGTTTGCTCATTTCTTCCCAAATATTTGCCTGCCAAGCGAACGCCGTCTCCCGGGATGTGCTATTAATGGGATAATTAGGCAGCCGCTAATGAAAAGGGTTCCTGGGAATTATGGCAGGATTTGTTTTGGCATTTGGAGGCTGGAGTGCTCCAATCTACCTGAGAGCTAATTAGTTAATTAGTGCTGGTGGAACACACCTGGAAAAATAGGGCAGCCAAGGAACACTCCGGTTTATTTTCCAGGAGCCAGTGGAATGCCTTTTTCCATGGGATGTTGGGGAAGAAAACAAAATCCTCTTTCTTTCAGATGTTGGGATCTCCAGGAAAGGCTCAAATCCCGGCGATTTGGGGTGTCCTGGTCCTTTTGGGGTTTCTCTGGTGTCGCTTTGGGGGTTTGGCTGGGAGCAGTGGGAATGGCCGTGGATTTTCTGGATCTTTCCCGGTTATGTAACCCCTCCCTGGCTCCTGCCACGCTCTGGGTGCCACTGCTGGTGACAAACCCCGCGTGGGGCTGGCCCCGCGCTGATTAATTAGGAAATTACATTTATATAACCCCTAATCCCCGGCTGGGCCTCGCCAGGGGCTCGGGAATTACATCCAGATTAGCTCCGAGCCTGAGAAAACCCCAGGCTGGAATTATTGCCCAGGCACACATCAGCAAATTGGACCGATCTGGGGGAAAACAGCCAAAATTCAGCTTTTTTTGGGCGTTTTATTTCCCTTAATTCCCTCCTCCCACGAGGCCTGCGAGGGGTGAGATCTCCGTGCCGCCGGAGCTGATCCCGGCTGAACGTGGCCTTCGGTTTTCCCAACAAAATTGCTTTTATCCTTCCCAACATGTGTTCCCAAAGATTACAGGGCTGTAATCCCACACGGCTTAACCGGGGGGGGCTTTGGGAGAGCTCTGGGAATGGCGGCGCCAGAATTCCCTCCCTGGCTGATCCGGGACTGGGAATCTGGTCATGGAAACAGAAAGAACCTTAAGGGATAAAGGATTGGGAAGGAGGGATTGGAATACTTGGGGGGATTTGGGGGAGCCGGGCGATCACAACAAATCATTTTTAAAAAGGTTTTTGTGGATTTGGTTTGGTGTTTTTTTTTTTTTTTTTTTGCGGAGGGCTGATTGGAAAATAGGTCATGGATTGATCCGGATCAGATCGTTACAAAGGAGGAGTTTTCCCCATAATTATAGGGACACATCCAGGAGGGAGCCTTGAGGCCTTGGGAATGCTCCACTAATGGACAAAGAGCCCTGCCTGGCTTCCCTGCTCCGAGGGAATTTTAGGATTGATCCATCCTGGAAGGAACAGGGAGCTGAGCACATCCTTGGGAATGTCCTTCGGGAGGGGGTGAAATTCCAAATAGATTTGGGATAGGCGGGAAAGCAAGGAAAGGACTCGAATCGTAGGGATTGCCTCTGCTCCAGGGGGTTTGGGAGGATCCAGCAGGGATGGGGCTGTACCCTCCTCACCCTGCGCTGGTGATGGGATCTGGCAGGAAGGGGATTAATTCCAGGTTTGGGATTTGCTGGAGGGGGGAATTGCAGATCCTGAGGATCCCCTTGTCTGGGATAACTACTGCTGTCCCGGGATAATTCCTGCTACCCTGGGATAATTCCCTCTGTCCCGGCATAATTCCCACTGCTCCTCTCCCTAAGAGAATTTAATCCTGTGAGGATTAAATGAAATCACGAGACACAAATTCCGGCCCAAATCTGATTTTCCCCTGGGAATCAGGTTTATAACTTCGGGAACGGGAAACTTTTCCTGTGGCCACTCCAGAGGGGGCATTCCCACCAGCCAGGCCTATCCCGAGGTGCTCAGAGCAATTCTGGGATTCCAAACCCCAGTGGGATCAGCAAACCCCCAATCGGATTCCCTGATCCCACCAAAGCACTCACACGGAGGTGGGGTTGGATTTGGGGCTGGTTTTGCCCTGCCAGGACCCAAATCCTTTCAGATTCCCCATAAATCGTGGCTGGAATCTGCCCATGGATGCAGGGACACCTCCCACCATCGCAGGGATGGAGCGGCCAGAATTTCTCTGGGAATTCCACCCCAACTCCTCTCCACCCTCCCAGGGAAGGATTCCTTCCCAATATCCCGGCTATCCCTGCCCTCAGGAAGGTGGGAATAAACCCCTGGCCCCACCACTGCCTTCAATCCCCAGGATTTCCCCCTCCAGCCCTGGAAAAATGTCATTTTTTGGCCCTGTGTTCCGCAGCAGCAGCGGAGTCTCTGAGCTGTGGTTTTTCCTGCTGTCAAGCACAGTAAGGAGATTATCCCGCTGCAAATCTGATGGAGAAGATTCCCTTTAAAGTCACCGATAGAGCTCAACACACAACGAGCTGCAGGGCTGCTTCCAGGAGATATGGGAGCAGAAAAAACATCCCAGTGGTTGTTACTGAAAGGGAAAATAACCCCAAAAACAGCTCTGCCGGCAAAACCTTGGGGTTCTCTGGGCTTGGGGCAGACCCCAAATTAGGGGTGGAGGTTTATCCTCCCTCCTCCTGAGGGTGGACAAAAAAAATAAATGAAATTTAGAGAGAACAGGGGGTGTTTGTGGGAGAAAGAGGAGGACTTGGAGGAGGATGAGGAGAAGGATGAGGAGAAGGATGAGAAGGATGAGGAGAAGAGTGACAAGGGCACAGGGGGCTCGGCAGAATTTGGGATCAGCAGAATTCGGGCTCAGCAGAATTTGGGATCTGGAATTTCCCCTCGGACACCGGGAGTGGCCACGGGGCCACCCAGTTCGGGGCTGCCCCCGGATAATCGATCTCCTCCCTCCTTCCGACCCGCAGGAAACGGGGCTTTGGGGAGGCTTTCCCCTTTGTTTTTGCTTTTCCCTCCGCGGGCCGCCGGCGCTGCAGCTCCATTGGAAGCCCGAGGGATTTATGGCCTCTCCAGTTTATTGTTGATACAGATCTTTATCTGCCCCGGGCTTATAACTGACATTTAAATTACACTGCAAACAATGAATCAATACTTATGGATTAGCGCGCCAATACGAGTTGTCCCGGGATTCTGGCTCCCGGCGAACGGGACAATGAGGTCAAGGTCAAGGCTTTGTCTAATGAGGGATCGGCACAGACAGGAGCTGCCAGCCGGGTATTGACTTCCTAATAGGAATGCATTTATGGCCGGCATTTAGCCCCAGCCTCCATTTCCCATTCCTGCCCTTTCCCCGCTGATAACTGCGGATCGCTTCAAGCCCCGAACCCGGAGTGTGTCCCCGTGCCTGGAAAAACCCGGGAGAAACGCCCAGCTCCCCACAGCCCCCTGCTTTTCCAGCCCGGGTTTTCCATGGGGAAAAAGCCCGACATCCATAGAGAGGGATCAGTGCTTGGGAAATTCATCCTGGGCTCTGAGAACCCAGAGGAGTCAGGATCAACCCTGCGCCCCTGATAAACTTCCTGGGTTGCATTTGGGATCATCCCTGCACCCCTTAAAAACTTCCCAGGTTGGAGTCGAGATCATCCCTGCACCCCTTAAAAACTTCCCAGGTTGGATTTGGGATCATCCCTGCACCCCTCAAACCCTTCTCAGACTGGATTTGGGATCATCCCTACGCCCCTCAAACCCTTCCTGACTTTCAGCTTCCAATGAGAACTTGCTCCCTTTTCCTACCTGAAATTAGGAGTCAAACTGACCCAAAAAATAAAAAAAAAATCTATTTTTTATAATTAATATTTATATTTTAGGTGTTTCCCCAGCCCGGGAACGGTTGGAATCGAGGCTCTCAGAGGGATTTCCCTGGAGGAATCCTTCCCGAATTCCATGAATTTAACCATTCTCTACCGCGCCAGGTACCTGCTGCTCGCTGCCTGCCGCAATTCCCGGCCATTTCCCTCCCGGCAGAGCCGCGGGCGATGCTCCCCGTGGGATTCTTCCCCCTGCTGCACCCCGAGCGGGAAATGGGGGGAAAAGGAGGGATTTTGGGGGCTTTTTTTTGGCGCTGTTTTTGAAGCCGTGTTTATCCCCTCGTTAAAACCCAGCTGAAAACTTTCAGGGCTAAACGAGCCCCGTCCTCCTCCTCGCCGCGTTTATTTACATTATAATCATCCCGAGCCTGCGAATTGTGTCAATTATTCTTTCCTCGGGGCGAGCCAAGGATTCTTTGTTCCTCGCTGGTTTACAAAAGTGAAATATAGGTGAGGTTTCGGACCTTTTAATCCCCCGATGTAATTACTGCTCCCCGCAGGCTCGGCCGCGTTTCGGCGGCGCTGCCGGGCTCAGATTAGACACACAAAGTCCCTGCTCTCCATCAAAGGCTTCCTTATCTGCCCGAGACAGCCAAACAACAAACGAGCCCCAAATCTCGCCGGCCCCGCTGTTTATTTGCCCAGGCCCGAAATAAATAAATCGGCCGCAGCCAAACAGGCGCTTTTCCCTGAGAACGGGGGCTCGGCGGGCGCCTGGGTGGGAATTTCCAGGAGCGTCGAGAGGGCCCGCGACTACACTGGGGCTTTTGAAGTGCTTTTTCCACGTTTTAGGAGCCCAAAATGAGGATGAAACTAAAATGACACGAAGAAATAATCCCCCATTCAGCCCTGAAAGGATTATTCTAATTACTTTGATTATTAAAGATCAGACAGATTTTTTTTCTCTCCCCTCCTCCTCCTCCTCTTTTTTATTTTTTTTTTATTTTTTTTTTTTGTGCCGGCAGAAAGTAAACCAAGCCCCGAAATCCAAATCCTCGCTGGGAATTGAGGAACGTCTTAAGTAAACAGCGGGAACAAACGGGCAGTGTGAGGATCCGCGGGGTCCGGGGGGGCCCCTTTGTGCGGCCTCAATGGGGGCTAAACGCGAGCCCGGGGCCGCGTCTCGCCCCTTTCAGATGCAAATGCCGGGGCCTCGCCTTTATCCCGCTCCGAGCTGCCGGTGTCAAGCTGCGCCCGCCTGAAAGCGCCGGGATCGCGCTGCCCGGGGGCGCGGGGGGCTCTGCCCGCGCAGATGGTGCCGCCGAGCCCCCCCCGGCAAGGGCCGCGATTCGTTTAAGGAGTCTGTTTGTTTCTGCTGATGAGGGCTGTTAATTTGCACAGCGGTCTCATTAGGCCTAAACCACCAATTAATTTCTTTTGTTCTCATTAAACGGCTGATTCCGAAACATTTCGGCAGCCACAATGGATGGCTCCGAGCCGCAGCCCCGGCATCCTCCCCGCCGGAGCTGGCAGCGTTCCTGGAGCCCCGGCAGCCGGCCCAGCAGCCCCAAAAATGCCTGGCACCGGCCCCGGCTCTGCCCCGGCTACCTCAGCATCCTCCCCAGACCTTCCCTGGGTACCCCAGCATCCGCCCCACAGTGCCAGCAGCACCCCTGGGTACTCCACATCTTCTTCAGCAGCCCCAGCATCTTCTCCAGGCAGCCCAGCGCCCTCTGACAGCCCTGGCATCCTCCCCTGGCATCCTCTCCAGCCCTGGCATCCTCCCCTGCAGCCCCAGCGCCTGCCCCTGGTACCCTGGCACCCTCTCCGGGTACCCTGACCTTGTCCCCGGCACTCCCTGGCTACCCTGGCGTCTCTTCCAGCTGCTCCAGCATCCTCCCAACGCCTCTGGCACCTTCCCCAGCAGCCCTGGCATCCTCCCTGGCAATGCTGGCATCCCCCCGGCCTCAGGGGGGGCGCCCCGGGCGCTGTCCCTGCCCCCCAGCCCGATCCTCCCGGGCAATCCGGGCACCGAATGCCCCGTCCTGCCCCAGCTGCCGCACCCAGCTGGAAACGGAGCATCCCCGGCTCCTGGAGGGCGGGGTGAGCCGGCCAGGCAGGCAGGGCAGAGCCCCGAGCTCCCTCCTACATATCCCCAAATCAAAAATAAAAGATTTGGGGTTTTTTTTGGCTGTTTTGTCTTTTTCCCCCCCTCTCCATTCCATTCTTTTTCCCGGGCCAGGAGGATCTGGGAAATGGGGATTTGGGGATGGTTGGGGTGGGGACACGCAGGGCCTGGCTCGTCCCAGCCTGGAGCTGCTCTGTCCCCGTGTGTCCCCAAACCTGGGCTGGCTGTGGGATGCTGTGTCCTCCTGGATGTCCCCCCGGTGAGGAAGGGGAATGCTGCATTCCCAGCTCCAGGAGAATTCCCAGGGGGATTCTGCATTCCCAGCTCCAGGACAATTCCCAGGGGATGCTGCTGTCCCCTACTGCACCTCTGGGGACATCCTCGGATTCCGCGTCCCAGCAAGGTTCCTGGTGCCACCAGCTTCCCTGGCGATTTGCTGGTGCTCTGTAAATGCCATGAAAAATTTATGGTCAGGACAAAAAGGAAAAAAGGGGAAAAGAAAAAAAACCCCAAACACCAAAAACCAAACCAGCCCAGGCTCCAGCTGAGCCTCCCCATAAATTACCGGGATTTGCTTCCCAGGGTGGTCCGGGCAGCGCTGCCAGAGCCGCCCGCGTTCCGGGGGGAGGATCCCGGGGTGAAGCCTTGGGAAAGGGGCGGGGAGAGCAGCGGG
>NW_005054366.1:2969276-2969597 GCF_000277835.1 Geospiza fortis
AATGGCCAAACCTACAGATTTTTACTCTGAATCTTACAGCATTTTATTTCTTATTTATTTCTTATTTTATTTCTTTATTCAAAAATATATAACTTATTGCGTCTTTTCGCATCAGATACTCACAGTGTAGTCTTTCCACAGGTGATGTAACAGGAGAGGTCCCTGGGCCAGCAGCTCCTGGGTTCCCAGGCAGGGGAAGCTGTCCCCAAACCAAGCCCTGAGCTCCCAATCCCGCCGGGAACGCTGTACTGGGAATGCCGTACCGGGAATGCTGTACTGGGAATGTCATATCGGGAATCCCGTCCCTGGGAATGCTGTACC
>NW_005054366.1:2969841-2973917 GCF_000277835.1 Geospiza fortis
ATGCCGTGCCCGGGAATGCCGTGCAGGGAATGCTGTGCTGGGAATGCTGTGCCCAGGAATGCTGTACCGGGAATGCCATACTGGGAATGCCGTGCCCGGGAATGCCGTACCGGGAATGCCGTGCCCGGAGTCCTGCCCGAGGCAGAGCCCCAGGAAGGTGCCGGGAGGAGCAGGGCCCTCAGCAGCTCGGGTTTAGCCCTTCTGGGCTTTCATGGGTCACCTATTGAGCCCAGCAGGTGCCGTGGGAGCAGCCCAGGAATTCCCAGGTGTCCATCAGGCCCTGTTCTCCTCCTGCAGCATTCCAGGCGTGCCCAGGGCCTGTGGAGCAGCTCCTGGGGTGTCCCTCAGTGCCCCTGTCCCCAGCCCAGCCCCATCTTTAACGAGGCTTGGGTGGCATTCCCAACAGCAGGAGCACCTGGAGCCATCCCAGAGGCCCTGGAGCTGCTCTGGAGCCGGGATGGGAGAGCTGGGAATGGATCCAGGGATCCAGGGAGAGCTCAGAGCCCTTCCAGGGCCTGAGGGGCTCCAGGAGATCTGGAGAGGGATAGGGATAGGGATAGGGTAGGGATAGGGATAGGGATAGGGATAGGGATAGGGATAGGGAATGGGAATGGGGATGTAGGGCTGGGATTCTCCATTCTGTCCCAGCCCTGCCCTTCCACCCTGCATTCCCAGCCTCCCCAAACCCATGGATCTGCTGGTCCCTTCTGTCCTGGCCCTTTGCTGCCAGTCTGGAATATCCCATGTCCATCCCGGCACATGCCAGGGGAAGCAGAGGGGACACGGTGCCAGCCAGGTGCCACCAGCCCTGCCACCAGCCCCTGCAGCCCGGAGCCCTCTGGGTGCTCTCCCAGCCTGGAAATGCATGGAGTTTTTTTAAATCATAAAAATCTCCCAGGTCTCATTAAGGCCCAGATACCCCTGCAGCGCTTTAATGCCATTTTTTATCTTTTTGATTAACAGGAAACTGCTCAGCCCTGGGGACACCCCAAACCCTGGGGACACCCCAAACCCTGGGGAATGGGGTGACAGAGGCACCCCAAACCCTGAGGACACCCCAAACCCTGGGGACACCCCAAACCCTGGGGACACCCTGGGGCTGAGCCCATGGGGTGACAGAGGCACCCCAAACCCTGAGGACACCCCAAACCCTGGGGACACCCCAGCTCAGGGGGCTCCCTGCAGCCTCTGGGGCTCCGTGGCTTTCCCCAGGATAACGAGGCCTCTGTGTGCTCCCAGTTTTTGTTTGGGGCTGGAGCTGGCTCCGGAGGGAAGTGTTGTGTGAGGGTGTTGTGGAAAAGCCTTGGCTCCATCTGGGAGCTGTCAGGAAAAGGCTGAGCTCAATCACACGTTGTTATGAATAGCAGCATTTGAGCCTTTAAAACCTTCTCTTTTTATTTTTTTCCCCTCTTTTTTTCTCCTTTTTTTAATATTTTTTTTTCCCCTCACCCCGAGGTAAATTCCAGCTGGGATCAACACTCCCCAGGAATTCCCCCGGAGGAAGTTGGCTGTTCACCAACTCATCTTGTAAAAAAAAAAAATAATAACAGTAAAAAAAAAGGTTCATTATTCCTGTTGAGCCGAGATGAAACAATTCCCTGGAATTAACGAGGCTCCTCTTGGCCAGCCGAGGTTCTGCTCCAATGAAAGTTTTTATTGTTGCCCAGAAAAGCCAAAAAAACCCCAAAATCCCCCAGGGGCTGCCCTTGGGGCTCTCTCAGGGCTCTCCAAGAGGTGCCCCCAAACCCATCCTGATCCTCCCAGCATTCCCAAATCCTGCATGGGCAATGCCAGCCACAAACCTGGGATGCTCCGGGCTCAGCAGGATGAGGGAGGCTCGTCCCACATGGATGGGGACAGAGGAGAGGATTTAGGGCAAATCCAACCCCCTGAGCAGGGTGGGCCATGGGACAAGAGCCTGGAGTGTCAGGGGACAGCCCTGGGGGCAGGAGTGGCAATGCCAGGGACAGAATTCAGGGAAAAGGGGGTTGTGGTGGGTGGATCATGGAATCCTGGAATGGTTTGGGTTGGAGGGGACATGGAAGGACATCCAGGCCCATGGCAGGGAGAGCTCCCGCTGTCCCAGGGTGTTCCTTGGGCACTGCAGGGACCCAGGGGCAGCCACAGCTCCTCTGGGAATTCCATCCCAGCCCTCTCCCCCCTCGCAGGGTACAATTCCTTCCCAAAATCCCATCCTTCCTGCCCTCTGGAGTGGGAATCCATTCCCCTTTTCCCATCCCTTGTCCCCAGTGCCACCAGCCCCTCCTGCCACGGGCACCCCGTGCCAGCCCCAGGACGGATTTTTCCAGCAGGGTTGGGATTTCTCCTGCCGGGCTGTTTTGCTTTCCTCCCTGCTCTGCTTGTTGATATTTATATTTTTATTTTGGATTAAGCCGAAGGGGTTTTGAGCCGTCCGTGCCGTTTTCCAGCGGGATCCCGGGCAGCCCCAGCTCCGGGAAGAGGAGCACGGTGAGGATGCGAGGGCAGGCGCGGCCGGGCCGAGCCTTCGGAGGCGATGCCACCCCCGGAGCCCGAACAAAGCACCCCGGCCCGCACAATCGTTCATTATGGCTCAATTACTGTAATTAAAGCTGCTGCGCTGCAGAGGCAGAGCCGCCGAGTGGAGCGGTGCCAGCGGCCGGGGGGGGGCATGGAAGGGGATAGGGAGGGATAGGAAAGGGATGGGGATGGATGGGAAGGGAATGGGAAGGGCATGGAAGGGGATGGGGAGGGATGGGAAGGAGATGGGGATGGGATGGGGATGGGAAGGGTTTCAAAGGGGATGGAAGGGATGGGGAGCAATGGGAAGGGTTTGGAAGGGGATGGAAAGAGAGGAGAGGGGATGGGATGGGAAAGGAGTGGAGGGGATGGAAGGGATGGGAAGGGATGGGGAGAGATGGTGATGGATGGGGAGGGGAATCCCGCTATCCCACATTCCCTGCTGGGCAGATTGTGGGGATGTGCCTGGGCACAGCTGGATGTGTGCTCTGCTTTGTTGCTGGGGTGGGCACGGCTCAGCATGGCACGGGACACACAACATGGCACGAACGCGGCACAGCCCAGCGGGACACAGAACATAGAATGGGACACAGAATGTGGCATGAGACACGGAAGGTGGCATGGGACACAGAACGTGGCACAGGATGGGACGGACACAGAACATGGAATGGGACACAGAATGTGGCACAGGACACAGGGCATAGAATGGGACATGGAATGTGGCACAGGATGGGACACAGAACGTGGCACGGGACACAGAACGCGGCACAGCCCAGCACGGCTCTGCTGCCCCCACCCCTTTCCCAGAGCTCCCCTTCAGGGACACAGCCCCAGCCTGGGAAAAGCAGTTTTGACATTCCGGAACCAAATCCCTGCCTGGTTCCACGGGAGCCTTTCCGTGCAGGAATCCCACGCTCACACAAGGAAATCACAAACAAGAAGAGGGCAATGCCACCCAAAAACACCACGTGCCAGGCTGCCACCTTCACATCCTCGGGATCCTGGGGAATCCATTCCCACTCGGTTTTCTGGCCATTTCCAGCTCTGCCTTTCTGGCGGCGTGGGCCAAGCCTGACCTGAGAGCGCCTTTAAAAAGCCCTCATGGATTTATAATTTAAAACTCCAGCATGGGTGGGAATAATTGAATTACAAAATCTGGGAGCTGACAGCACAAACGGGACTGGGAGAGCCCAGCAGCTCCTCCCCAGCCCTGGGAAAAGCAGAATCCACCCCCATGGAGTGCCGAGGGCAGCTGGGGAGGGAGGGGAACCCTTCCCTTCGCTGGGCAGGGCTGGAAGCGCAGCCAGAGCCACTCAGGGTCCCTTCCCCGCCCCTGCCCGGGCTCTCCCCATCTCCCAACAAAGGATTCCTCGCCATTCCGACCTTTTAATGGTCCCCCATGACAGCCCCAGCCTGCAAGGGGATGGAAATGCACTCCCGAGCACTCCCCTGCCCATTATCGGGGCGGGCAGAGCGCTGCTCCTGCCTCCATCCCTCCCTCGCAGCAGGTCCTGTCACCTCGGATCCATCACGGGAGCCCCGCAGGACAGGACGCTCCGGCTGGCCCCGCTCCGCGG
>NW_005054366.1:2974001-2981054 GCF_000277835.1 Geospiza fortis
AATCCCAGCCCTCTCCTGCATGCCCAGATCCCGGCAGGAGCGCCAGGGCGCTGAAAGGGAGGGATGGGCTTGGGATGCCCCGGGAGGAGCCCAGCCCCAGGCAGCACATCCCACGGGATGGGGGAGATGCCGAGGGCTGGGAATTCCTCCCATCCATGCTGGGCTCCATCCCACCTCCAGCATCACCCCCAAACTCGGGGGTCCCTATCAGGACTGTCCTGTGCCCCCCAACCCTCCCCTCCCCTGCGTTTCCCACCCCTCGGTGAAATTCCATGGATCAGAGGGTTTAGAGACACTTTGCTTGCGGTCGAGCTTCAGTACATTGACTTTTTATTCTTTTTTTTTTTTTTTTTTTTTTTTTTGGCCCTTTTTTACAAAAACCAGTGGTAGTTTATTAACAGCTGTACAGATTCTGCTACATACTTTGGTGTGAAGTTGAGAGCCTGGCTCCGGGCGGCCCCGGAACGCCCAATTCCTGCATTTCACTCCTGGCATTCCGGGGGGAAAACCCAGCGGGGCAGAGCTGGGAGCCTGGGGGACACGAGCTGGGGGTGCCCCATGCCAGGGGGGCCCTGGGGACAGGGCAGAGCCCCCCAGCCCTTCCCAGCACAGCCCCACCCGTGCAGAACGGGCGCTCTGGAGCCGGGAATGCCGTGCCCAGGCGCGGGGTGCAGAAAGGGGCAGAGCTGCCCCCACAGATCCCAAAAACCGACCCCAAAACACAGCCCTGGACCTCTCCAAGGCTTTGCTGGCCCCAGGGGCAGTTGTTAATCTGAGCCAAACCACCCTAAAATGCCTTTCCCTAAAAGCAGCTTTAGAGAACTTTTCCTTCCTTGGATCATCAGAGCCCCAAACTGATCCCAGCCTCCCACGGAGCCAGCCCCGGCCTGGAACATTCCCCCAGTCCAGCTCAGAACCCTCTCATGCCGATGGGAACACCAGAGAGGAACAGCAGGAGAGCTCTGCTCCTTCCCAGCTCCTCTGCCCGCCCTGGGAGGGATGGGATGGGATGGAGGCTCCTCGGGGGGCTGCAATTCCAGGCCCCACCTCTCCATCCTCCTCTCCCCCCTCTCCAAACCGATCTCCCCTCAACAAAAAAACATTTGTTTTTTTTTACCTTTTGGACCAGATCCAACTCGCCAAAAATAATCCATAAAAATGTGGTATAAAAATCCTCTGCCGTGTGCTACGATACAGGTGAGCACTTCTGCTACACAAATACTTTTATTTTCCCGTTAGGTCTTCGTTTGTTTTTTTTTGTCTTTTTTTTTTTTTTTGTCCTTTTTGGAACCCTTTAGTACAAAAGGCCTGTGGGGGGAGGGAGTTGCTCCATAAAACCAGAAGACACAAGACCATAAAGCCCACAAGGACCACAAACAGCCCCCCACCACACACAAACCCTACTTGTTAGTAAACTTTTCGCTTTTAAAAAAAACTGTATTTTTTTTTTTGTCTTTTTTTTTTTTCCAAGGTTATCAATTCTAATTCTTTACTTTCATTTGAATACAAAACACATAAGTTTGCTATTATCTTTCGTGGCTCCCTGAGCTGAATTTTCTAAGCTTTCTTTGAAATCACTCCTCATTTGCTTCTGTCCGAAGACCAAGAAGGGCTTGCGTGGGCTTCCCCTTTTCTTCAAACATCCAAGCACAGAAAAAAAAAAAAAAAAAAGGATAAATGCATAAATCCATCTATAAAAAACAAACCCCAAGGTGATTGTGTTGATGTCCCGTCAGTAGCTGAGGATCCGAGCGATTCCCCACCATCACTAACACACGACGCACGACAGGAGGAACAACTTTTCACCAGTGGACATCTCTGCTCAGCCTGGATGGCAAAGTCCCCACGGACACTTCCGGAGGGGGGAAGGAAAAGGGGGAAAAACCCCCAAAAAATAAAAACAAAAAACAACAAAAAAAAAGCCAACCAAAAAAAAAAAACCCCAGAATAAAATTGCCACCACCAAAACCATCAGTGGAATACAATTACAGCAGACAAAAATACACAACTAAGTGTACTGGGAGGGTCCCCCCTTCCCACGCTATTTCCTAGTCCAGTATTTACATTTTTCACAAGTCTTATGCAGGATGCACAAAAAAAAAGTCCCAATAAAAAAAGGAGTCCTTTTATAGGGCCACCAAAGCCAGAAGGAAAGAACCGGAAAAACAAAAAAAAAATAAAAAAAAAAAAAAAAATCAAAAGGAACGGCAAAACCTTAAAACCAAATAAAAATCCGTTTAGGGCTTCCATGTGTGCCAGAGTTGCAGATCTCCAAATAAATCCGAGTGTGGCAGGTGCCGGGCGGAGCTGGGCCAGCCCGGGGCCTCCCCTGGGCATTCCCGGAGCGTTCCCGAGGGCTGCATATCCCAGGATCAGTAGATGACCTCGTAGACCGTGGCCTTCTTGTCCCCAGAGCCCGTGACGATGTACTTGTCATCCGCTGAGATGTCACAGCTCAGCACGGACGAGGATTCCTTGGACTGGGAAAAGCAGGAGGGGAAAGAACCCATCAGGATGGGAGAGAACTCAGCAGGGTGGGAGAGAGAGCCCAGCAGGATGGGACAGAGACAGAACCCAGCAGGATGGGATGGATGCTCCAGGCTCCCAGGAGCATCCACGCTGGGGTCAGCACCACATCCCGCACCCTGACACCAGTGCAGCCATCCCAAAGGATCTCCCCTCTCTCCAGGGTAACTGGGAATGGGAATCTGGGAGCAGCACCCACCCCATGCCCTTCCCAAGCTCTCCCACCTGGAAGATGCTGGCTCCGTAGGGCGTCCTCCAGGCGTTGAGCAGGTTGTCCTTCCCAGTGCTCACAAACCACTTCCCTGCATTGGGAATTTGGGATCAGCAGCTGAACCCTGCCGGTGCCATCTCCCCAACCCTTCCCTGTCCCCACAGTCTGTCTGAGCCCAGAGACTTGGGAGAAATGGGAAAACCTGGAGGTTCCCTGGGGAGTCCTGCCCAGCCCTACTCTGCTGGGACAATCCAAGTGCTGCTTCCCACCTCCAGTGGTGCTCTGTGGCCGTTTGCAGCCAAAATCAGGATGGGTTTATGGGAATAAACCCTGCTAAAATCACGATGGGCTTATGGGAATAAACCCTGCCAAAACCAGGATGAGTTTATGGGAATAGACCCTGCCAAAACCAGGATGGGTTTATGGGAATAACCACCATCACACCCAGGATGGGTTTATGGGAATAACCCAGGGAATAAACCCTGCCAAAACCAGGATGGGGTTATGGGGATAAACCCCAAGTGCAGCATCCATGAGACGGATCCTGCTGGAAACATCCGTGCTCAGCCCCCCTTGCTGCATGGAGCGTAGTCCCCTCCTGCAGTTCATGGCCATCCCCGTTTCCCATCCCTGGAAGTGTCCATGGCCAGGCTGGATGGGGCTTGGAGCACCCTGGGACAGAGGGAGGTGTCCCAATTTAAGGTTCCTCCCAGCCCCAAACATTCCATGATTCCACGATCCCCACCCATGAGGATGTGCCGGGGCGGGGTCAGGTGGAAGGTGCCCCAGGGATGAGCTTTAAGGTCTCTCCCAACCCAACCCAGCCCATTCCAGGATTCCAGGATGCCCATCTCTCCCAACCCAGCCCATTCCAGGATTCCAGGGTGCCCATCTCTCCCAACCCAGCCCATTCCAGGATTCCAGGGTGCCCATCTCTCCCAACCCAGCCCATTCCAGGACTGCAGGGTGCCCATCTCTCCCAACCCAGCCCACTCCAGGACTGCAGGGTGCCCCTCCCTGCCCTGCTGCTCACCGCAGTAGGCGAATTTGAGGGAGAGCACGCAGCTCTCGTGCAGGTGCAGCTGGTACTTGTCGGGCTTGGTGTGGTGCAGCACCTCCACGTTGCTGCTCTCCATGCCCACTGCCAGCCACTCGCCCGTCGGGCAGTATCCCAGGGAGAAGATCTGTGGATAGGAGTGGGATATGGGGAGATCAGCGGGAATTCCCAGCCCCCCATGGAAGGGTGGGATGAGGGATCCTCAAGGTGCCTCTCCCAACCCAACCATTCTGGGATCTGTGGCACTGCTGGAGCTGCTGGCCAGCCCCAGATGGATGGAGCAGGTGGGGAGAGGCAGATCCCTGGGCTGGGATGGCTCCATCCCCATGGACACTGCTGTCCTTGCCAATGGGACACAAGGTCCCGGCTCTGCTCCTCTGGATCAGGCTCTCCTGGGAGGAGGCAGGACCCTGATCCCTGCTCTCACCCCACCCAAGGGCACCCAGAGAACCCTGCGACATCCACAGGCATGCCATGAAAACAGCTGCTACCTCAACAGCAGCCTCATCCTGCAAGGATGGAAAAGAGGAGCTGGCACAAGATCCAGGGAGCCCCAGCATTCCCGGGCCACCCCGAAACCAGCGGGAACAGCCACGCTCGGAGCTGCCAGGGCCATTTGCCCAGCAGGAAAAGCCCCTCCCCAGGAGGCAGGGGCCTCCCAGGACGCCCTGTTTCCCGTGGGGATGGATCCCTGCCCCTGTGCCCCGCTGCCCTGCCCACCTGGGAGGTGAAGTCGTGCTGCTGCAGCTGCCGCCCCTCCCGCAGGTCCCAGGAGCGCACCGTGTTGTCCAGGCCCCCCGTCCACAGCTTCGTACCGTCGTGGGAGATGTCTATGCAGCTGGCCCCGTCCGTGTGCCCTTGGAATTGCCTTGGGAGCAGAAAAAAATCATGGAATTCTGCAAGGGGAGTGCTAGAAAAGGCACGGAGCCGTATTTAAGGTGGTTGGATAATGTTTGTGCGGCTCGTCAACACCAAATATTCCTGGAAATCCACCCAGGAACATCCTGGGCTGAGGAGCACCAGCCTGGCCAAGGACTGGGCTGGTTTAGGAACGAGCACCAGGAGATGGTGCAGCATCACCAGAGGGTGTTCCTGGCTCCAGCCCCAAGAACTGGAGGTGGGGGACTTCCCATCCCTGGAATTTTAAGGCCAAGTTGGACAGGGCTTGGAGCAACCTGGGAGAGTGGAAGGTGTTTTGCCCAAGGAAAAGAGGAAAGGGACATGGATGGGACAAAAAGGAAAGGGGACCATGATGGACAGAAGAGGAAAGGGGACCATGATGGACGGGAAGAGGAAAGAGACGGCAATGGGGTGGTGAAAGAGGAAAAGAGACATTGATGGAAGGAAGAGGAAAAGGGATGTTGACAAAAGAAGAGGAAGTGGGACACTGACAAAAGGAAAAGGGACGTTGACAAAAAGAAGAGGAAAAGAGACGTTGATGGAAGGAAGAGGAAAAGGGACGTTGACAAAAGAAAACTGACAAAAGAAAGAGGAAAAGGGACGTTGTGGGGGAAGGGGTAAAGGAAAACTGACAAAAAGAGAAGAAAAAGGATGTTGTGGGGGAAAAGGGATGTTGTGGAGGAACAGGAACACTGTCAAAAGGAGAAGAAAAGGGATGTTGTGGGGGAAGAGGAAAAGGGACGTTGTGGGGGAAGAGGAAAGGGAACAGCGACAGAAGACAAAAAGGATCGTGATGGGATAAAAATGACCTTTAAGGTCCTTCCCAGCCCAGGAGCCCCGAGCAGCAGGACCCGGCGGGGGCTCACCTGACGAGGGTCTGGTTGTGCAGGTCCCAGACGGCGATGTTGCCGTCGCTGCAGCACGAGAAGCACACCTTGGCGTCGGGGCTGATGGCCAGCGCGTAGCAGGCGGGCGCCGAGGACGTCAGCTCGGCCTTGATGCGTGGCGTGGGCGACGCCAGGTCCCAGATGGTCAGCGTGCTGGCCTCGCCCCCCACGATCAGCGTGCGGCCGTCCGGCAGCAGCTTGCAGGAGCGGATGTAGTTATCCCTGTTCTGGGGACACAAGGGACCGTCAGGGACAGCCTGGGGATGGGGAAGCGGTGATGGAAGGGAAAGGGGGTGGAGAGGAAAAGGGACGTGGAGAGGGAAGTGGAAAGAGAGTGCAAGGGCGTGGGAAAAGAGGAACAGGGACGTTGCTGGGGAGAAAAGCAAAAGGGACATTGACGGGGGAAAGACTAAAAGGGATGTTGAGGGGGAAAGAGAAAAAGGGATGTTTGATGGGGAAAAAGGGACGTTGATGGGGGAGAAGAATAAAAGGGACGTTGATGGGGAAAGAGAAAAAGGGACGTTTGATGGGGAAAGAGAAAAATGGACGTTGATGGGGAAAGAGGAAAAGGGACGTTGATGGGGAAAGAGGAAAAGGGACGTTGATGGGGAAAGAGGAAAAGGGACGTTGATGGGGAGAAGAGGAACAGGGAAATTTAAAGGGGAAAAGAGAGAAGAGGAAGAGGAATAAGACAGTAACAGAAGATAAAGAGTTGGTAATGGGGAAGAGCAACAGGATGTAAAGGGGGGAAGAGGAACAGGGGAACAGGGAGGACAGAGGGGGTAAGAAGACACATAGATAGCAATGTGGGAAGAGATGTTGATGTCAACGGGGCAAAGCTGATTAACAACATCAGAGGTGGGTGAGGGCAGGGGACACAGCCAGATGATTAACAGCATCAGAGGTGGGTGGGGGCAGGGGACACAGCCCTGGGGACAGCAGCAGCCCCAGCACGGGGGCTCCAGCCCTCACCAGGCAGTCCAGCTGTGAGATGGGGCTCTTGCTGCCGGGCTGGCTGATGTCCCAGATCTTGACGCAGCCCTTGCCGCCGGTGTAGACGTGGCGGGTGGGGTTACTGATGGTGACGGCGCACACCACCTCGCCGTGGCTCAGCGTGTTGATCTGCCGCGCGTGCCGCGGGATGCCCGGCCCCGCCAGCGCGTCGTGCGGGAACGGCACCGGCTGCATCTGCCCGTCCGCGCTCACGTGGAACGAGTACGCCCTGCCGGGGTGGGAAAGGGCTCAGCTCCAGGGACAGAGCTCGTGGGGCTGTCACACCGCGTTCACAGTGCCAGCCCTGGGTGAAGGCTTCCCTTGTCTCCCTCCTGGCCACTCATCCCCTCTGATCCCACAAAAATCCAAGCGGGACTTACGGTTTCCCTCCAGGGATGGACGCCAGGCTGGAGGGCAGGCCCGGGGCTCGCATGGGTGGGTGAGGGTCAAACCCGACCTGCCAAGAGATGCACGGACAC
>NW_005054366.1:2981085-3000962 GCF_000277835.1 Geospiza fortis
AGGAATGCCACACAGCTTCCCATCCATGACCCCTGGGGATACTGGGCAGCTCCTGCTTTTCCCTTGATGCTCAAAGCTAATTGGCATTCCCCCTGGAAGGAAGGGGGAATCAGCCAAAGGGGTCAGCAAAACCAGGTGGGACACGCTCCCGCTCCCTGTGTTGTTCCCAAGCCCCCAGGGATGGGATCAGCCACGCTGTGCCTGGCACCCTGAGGGCACAAACCCCAATCTCTGCTTCAATGGCAGAGCCCCCAATCTCCACTTCAATGGCAGCATTTGACTCCTTGTTCTGCCTTAAAACAGGAGTGTAGTGAGAGGAATGGGAAGGGGGTTGAGGAATGGGATAAGGGGCCAAGGAACAGGAAGGAGAAACCCCAATCCACTGGCACATGCACATCACCCCATTAAGAAGCATCTCCATCCCCACCCCTCAATCCAAAGCACAGCTGGCTCTGAGGAGCAGCCCCAGCCTCCCAGCCCCCAGGAGCCCCCCCAGGCCTCCCCCCAGCGAGAAAGGAGCTAAAAGTGCTACGTACAGCTCCAAAGCTCACCATTGGTGACCGGCCGTAGGCGGCCGCGGCGGCCGCCGGAGCGCGCCATGGGCGTCCGCAGGGCCGAGGCTGTGGGAGCAGGGACAGAGTCAGGGCTGGGGCACGGGCAGGGAGCAGAGCACAGCCACAGAAAAACCCAACACCATGGAGGAGGCCCAATCCCAGGCCCAACACCACCTTCCACCCAGCCCAGAGCACTGGGTGCCACATGCTGGGATTCCCTGGACGTCTCCAGGAATGGGCTCTCCACCACCTTCCCCTGGGCACCCCTTTCGCAAAGAAATTCCTCCTGATGTCCAACCTGAACTTCCTCTAGCACAGCTTGAGACTTGTCCCCTCATCCCAACACCGCTCACTCCATGACCAGACCTCCCTCCTCACCCCACTGGATTAGGTCCCCCCATAAACCTGACTCCCCATAAATTCAATCCCCCAGAGCTGCTGTTCCCCGTGGACAGGGACGAGCCGAAGCTGTGCTGGGGACACTGATGACACCGTGGTGACACTGGTACCCACCCAGAGGGTCCATGCCGCTGGGTTTGCCGGGCATGGGCCGCAGCCCCGGGGTGCTGCTGGTGCCCGGGGTGGGAGCGTCGTTCCTGGGCGTCGGAGTGTTGGACTTGAGGCCGGGCGTGGAGGATTTGTCGTTCTGAAGAGAGAAGGGATGGAGAAGGAGGGGTGAGCTCCAGCTGCTGGGACCCACACCCTGCCCCAGGGCCCCCCAGAGGGGACGTACGTGGCCCAGGTCCTTGGTCTTGGAGGAGGGAGTGCTGCTGGAGGAGGCCACCGAGGCTGGGCTGTTGGGAGCGTCGCCCTTCTTCAGCCCGCGGGCTTTGTCCAGGCCGTTCTCCGGGGGCGAATGGGCCGGGCTCACCCGGGGGGTGGCAGGGTCCTGAGAGGGGGAAAAGCCTTGGAATTCCCACAGAGGGAAGGAAGGACTCCCTCCAGCTTCCCCTTGAGGCCGGTGTTGGGAGGTCCCTAAGGAATCACCTCCCACATCCCAAACCCAGAGCTCACCTCATTGGAGACATCGACCACCAGGTCATCGCTCTTGTCACCATCGCTGTCCTGGAACACAAAATGTGTCACACCCCGCAGAGAACTCCAAAAACCGGGGGGATCAGCCCCCCGAGGAGCCAAACCACCTCCAGCAGCAGCAGGACACTCGGGCTGGAGATCAGGGGAAATTCCTTCATGGAAAAGGTGGTCAGGTGTTGGAAGGGGCTGCCCAGGGCAGGGGTGCAGCCAGCCAGGGGAGTGGATGTGGCACTTGGGGACACGGATTATGGTGGCCTTGGCAGTGCTGGGGGGTGGCTGTACGCAACAATCTCCAAGGCCTTTTCCAGCCTGAACGATCCCACGGTTCTCTGCCCCAGCTGACCCACATCACACCTGGAAAGCACCACCCCAATCCTGCTTTCTGCCCCCAGGTGCTGCCCCCGTGGCCTCAGAGCTGTCCCTGTCACTCACATATCGGCTCATGCTGTCCTTCTCCTCCGCTTTCCTCTTCTTGGAGTCGATGCTGTAGTCCGTGGAGCTCCTGTGCTTCTCGCTGGCCCGCAGGCTCTCCGAGGGGGACACGGAATTATTCTGTGGGACGGGAGAAGCTTTGAGAAACTTTGAAGGGGGAATAGAAAGAAACAAGGCTCCATGAGCAGCACAGCCCTGCCCCAGCAGGGATGAGACCCCCTGGTCCCCTCCATGCCACAGGACCCAGGGGACAGATCAACATCAGCCTCGCTGGGAGCACTGGGAATGCTGTGAGGATGCCCATGGACACCTGAGCTCCTTTGCTGCAATAGCAGGAAAATGCAGGAGGAGGTTGTTTATAGAAATATCTGGGAAAAGCCACACGGCCAGGAATGGCAGAGCGCAGTGCTCACGGCACAGCTCTGCTCATTGGGAATTCTGTCCTTGCCTTAAGCAGCAAAGCCCAGGGCATGCTGGCATTCCCAGGAAAGCTCCAGAGCGCAGGAGTTCTCCCTCTGGCAGAGCTGGGAGCCTCAGCCAGGCGGAGCAAAGGTACGGCTGCATCCCAGCCCTGGGAGCCGAAGGACATCCACAAAATGTCCTGGAAAACCCCCGTGACCAGGAGTGCCAGTGGCACAGGGGGAATTCCGCCCCTGCTCCAAGCAGCAAAGCCCAGGAGACGCTGGCATTCCCAGGGAATGCTGGAAGCAAACATGGCAGCATCATGAGGAGGATGCCTGACCCTGATCCCACATTCCCCCTCTCAGTCCCTGGGAGCAGCAGGATCTACCCCTGCTCCCTCCCCACACATTCCGTCCCCAGTTCCTGGGATCAGCAGGATCCATCCCCATTCTTCCCCCGCACATTCCCTCCCCAGCCCCCAGGAGAAGCAGGATTCATCCCTGTTCCCTCCCCTCGGTCCCTGGGATCAGCAGGATCCATCCCTGCTCTCTCCCTGCACATTCCCTGATCCATCCCTGCTCTCTCCCTGCACATTCCCTGATCCATCCCTGCTCTCTCCCTGCACATTCCCTGCTCCATCTCTGCTCATTCCGTGATCCATCCCTGCTCTCTCCCTCCCCTCAACCCCTGGGATCAGCAGGATCCATCCCTGCTCTCTCCCTGCACATTCCCTGCTCCATCCCTGCTCTCTCCCTGCACATTCCCTGCTCCATCCCTGCTCCCCCAGCCTGCCAGCCCCGCCGTTCCCGAGCCGTGCCCGCCTTTCTTCCCCGGCTGAAAGGGAGAACCAAAGCAGTTCATGTTTCTCCTCGGTCCCCACTAAGCAGCTTTGGATAACACGGAGCTCTTTCTTCCCAGGCAGTCATGCTGAAAACCCTCGCAGCTCCCAGAGAATCATGTCAGGCATTTAGAGGCATCGATCCATTCAGCCCCGCTCCTGGCCCGCCGCCAAGGAACTAAATATTTTTTATTGCACAGGCAAAGGCTGGGGAAAATATGAATGACTAACGCTGATTATCGCACACATTAAACCTCCACGGGGAATACCCCGGCTCGCAGTTTATGGATTGGGAAGCTGCCCGGCTCCGACGGCCCCCTGCCCGCCCCAGGAGCGGGTTAATGATGCCCAATTCCCCTCTGCCTCTCCCCCCTCGCAGAGCACTTCCCTTCCCCGCTCTCCAAAGGTCCGTTTGTGGGCTCAGGGCTGGCAGGAAATCGCTGCCAAGCCGCAGCTCAGCCGCCCTTTGTGTCCTGGCAGCTTTTCACACGGAATGCTGCGCTGGGGAACGAGCTCCGGGATCGCCCAGCCCCACCTGGACCCGGCCCCACCTTGTCAGCAGCACAGGGAGCTCAGGGACACCTGCAGAGCCTCCCTGCTCTGCCCCTTCCCATGGAATAATTCCTCCTGATGTCCCATTTTCCCTGACACCGGGGTGGGAGGTGCTGGCTCAGCCCCGTTCCATGAGCAGGAGCCAGCCCCCACCTGGCTCCTGCCTCCCTCCACATCCTCTCCATCCCTGCTCCCAGGGAATCCATCCCGAGGGCAGCCTCCGAGGTGGCTCCAAAATCCAGGGATTTTTCCTGGTTAGGAGCTGCTTGAGCAGCATAATTTGGAGAAATAACCAACCCCATCCCAGATTAGCTGAGCCCAAAAGATAACAGGGGAGCGATCAGGAATGAAGCAGCTTCCCTGACCACCCAGGGGATCTGGTCTGACCACATTCACTCAGCCAAAACGATGGAATTTCCTGACCTTCTGCCACAAGCAAAGGGATTTAAATCACATTTCCAAACCACCACCACCACGGAGAAGGTGACTCCTCTCACCCCAGCGCAGCTCTTCCAGGCAGGATGAGGGATTTTATTGCCTGGTTTATTATTTAATAAGAGCTGTGCCAAAGGCAGCCCTGCAGCTCCCAGCCACCAGGTGGGTTTTTAAGGGATAAATAAAACTCGGCCGTGCAGCCAGCAGAAAGTGGGAGCAAAAGGAAGGAATGGGACTTACTGCACTTGAGTCTCGCTCTTCAGGAGATGCCAGGGCACAGGGGAGGGCACAGCCAAAACAGAGACAGGAAAATAAAGCAAGTTAGGATAACTCTTAAAACAGAAAAATAAACCCAGAACCTCCTCGTGCTCTTAACTCAAACCCTTAAACTCCAGCCCTGTCTGGGCTCTCTCCAGCTTTAGAATCTCCCTCCATCCATGTCTCCCATCCAATTCCTCCCCTTTTTGTCCATGTGATTTATCTGGCCAAACACAGCTGGAAATGCCCTGGATCCAAAGGGAATGGCAGCAGCCCCAGGTGTGTCCCTGGAGTCACAGCTCCACAACAGGTGCATCTGTGATTGGTCTTGTGCGGTTGTTTCTAATTAATGGCCAATCACAGCCCAGCTGGCTTGGACTCTCTGTCCGAGACAGAAGCTTTTGTTATCATTCCTTCCTATTCTATTCTTAGCTAGCCTTCTGATGAAACCTTTTCTTCTATTCTTTTATATAGTTTTAATATAATATATATCATAAAATAATAAATCAAGCCTTCTGAAACATGGAGTCAGCTCCTCGTCTCTTCCCTCAACCTGAGACCCCTGTGAGCACGGTCACAGACAGGAGACCAGGAATGGCTTCATAGTGGAGAAGTGGAGATTTGGGTGGGATATTGGGAATGAATTGTTCCCTGTGAGGGTGGTGAGGCCCTGACACAGGGTGCCCAGACACCTGGATCCCTGGCAGTGTCCAAATCCAGCTCAGAGCACACTGGGACAGTGGGAAGTGTCATTTTTAACTTCCTCCCCTTTCCAACCAACGCAGCCCAGGCCTGTGGCAGCAGCAGCCCCGCTCACCTCTGTGGTCCAGGTCGTGGTGGTTCTTCTCGTCCTTGACGGCCAGGTGTGCCTGGCTGCCCAGGGCGCCGAGGGCCAGCAGCCCCGGCACCAGTGAGCTGGGAGGGAGCGGGGCAGGGGGGGTGGGAGGGACGCTCCGGGATGGGACGGGCCCGGTCGCGCCGGGAGCGGCCCCGCTGGATGCCTGGAAGGAGAAGCCCCGTTAGCAGGAGGGCAGGGGTACCCAGGGATGTACCCAGGGATGTACCCAGGGATGTACCCAGGGATGTCCCCAGGCGTGAGCAGGAGGGCAGGGGTACCCAGGGGTGTACCCAGGGGTGTACCCAGGGGTGTACCCAGGGATGTCCCCAGGGGTTAGCAGGAGGGCAGGGGTACCCAGGGGTGTACCCAGGGATGTACCCAGGGGTGAGCAGGAGGGCAGAGGTGCCCAGGGATGTCCCCAGGACACAGCACAGCCCATGGCACAGCACACACAGCTTGTCCCCCAGGACAATCCTGCATTCCCAGAATGCTCAGCCCTAAGGACGTGGTTAGTTTGGCTTTTCCAGCAGTAAAAAGGATAAAAAAATCCCTCAGGAATCCCATCCAGGAGGCAGAGAGACGCCATGGCTGGAGGGCAGCAGCTAAACCAGGCAGAGGGAGAACATTCCAGCACCCAGGAGCCTCCCAGGCAGCTCAGCACAGGGAAGTTCTGCTCATTTGGTCAGGAGCAGCTTCCAGGTGCTTCATGGTGGGAGGAAAACTCCACACAATGGCCTGATCCCATCCCAGGACCCTGCTGCTCCCAGCCCCTCCTGACAGCGGATAAATCCTGCAGGGATCCCCCATTCCCACCGTGGGGTTGGACATAAAACCCCACACTCCCTGGAGCTGCAGCCCAGCCAGGATGGCTCAGGGCCCCCAGCTGCTCCCAGCGGCTTTTTGGGAGTGAATCCCAGCACTCCTCCAGCCATGGAGATTCACTGCCTGCTCCAGCTGAGCTGCAAAAAGCTGAACTGCAGCTCTGGGGAGAGAAGGGAAAACCAGACATTCCCTGCTTCACACACAATCCTGGAAGAAAATCAGCTGAAATTCAGGGAGTGACTTCAGAGAGCCCCCAGGCCTGCCCTGGTGCAGCCAGGAGGGTCCTGGAGCTGGTGCTCCTGCCTGGGACCCTCCTCCCGGCCCCCGCAGCCCCTCCAGCAGCATCCCAGGGAAATCACATTTGGGTATCTGAGCACAACGGGAATCACGGGCTGGGGACACCCAGAACGAGGGGACACCCGGAACGAGGGGACACCTGGGCTGCAGCAGAGCCCTCCAGCCCACTCCAGGTCCCCACAAGCAATTTGGATCAGGATTTGTCCCAGGGCACTCTGAGGGGCAGGGATGGACAGCAGGACCTGCTGGCACAAGGGCCAGCCTGATGGACACCCCAGGAACACACCAAAACCACCCCAGGGATGGAGGGGTCCATCCATATTCCCACCAGTTCCATCACAGAAATTTCCAGCACATCTTGCCCAGAGCTGCAGGAGGTGCACCCAGGTGCCCGTGGATCCCTGGAATGTCCCTGCCATGGCAGAGGTGGCACTGGGTGGGCTTTAACCCCAAACCATTCCATGATTCCATGATTAGTATCCCCACATCACTGGGGGAACAGCCCTGGCCCGCTCCCGATGGAAGGACCCATTTTGGGCAGCAGAAGGCGACGTCCTGTCCCACTCCATGGACACAGCAGGATGGAGCAGGCCCTGGCAGGGTCACCCACCCCTTCCAGAGCTGCTTTGGGATGGAGAGGGAAATCCCCATCCAGAAGAAGATTCCAGGGGGGAGCTGAGGGCAGCCCCAGGCACAGGAGATCCATGGAAGCAGCTCTGATATCCCAGCTGCAGCAGGAGCCACATGGAGAAGGCCATCAGGCCTCTGCTGCAGGAAATCCACAAATCCCTGAGCCCTCCAGAAGCAGGAGCTGGTTCTGCCAGCAGGATGGGAAGCATCCTCAGGATGGACATTCCAGAGTGTCCCCAAACCAGGACATGGAGCAGAGCTGGGGCTGAGGGGCACAAGGTCGGTCCCTCGGCAGCTCCTCAGCGCCAGGATCAATCCTCTGGCACCAAAACAAATGGAAACAGATCCCTGGGGCTCTTCCCAATCCCCATTTCACAGCATTTCCACCCATTCGAGGGAGAGGCAGGGCTGGCCATTGTAGCAGAGCGTCATCCCAGAGAACGGCCCCGGGTGGTTCTCCAGCACCTCCAACATTCCCACATTGCTCTCCTGGGAGCTCTCCATTGGTATTTCCATAGCCCATCCCTGGAACACACCAAGAGCCAGTGGTTTATCCTCAGCAATCTCCAGCTTCCAGAAACATCTGCAGGCTGTAACTCATCCCAGCAGCTTTCCACCCAAAAAAGGGACGTGGCCTCGTGGAACAGCAGCACTCCAATTCCCAGGCTGTGGATGGCAATTCCAGCCCTGGAACAGCCCAGCCCCACCACCAGCGAGGCAGCAGCACCGTGGGGAGAAGAATCAGCACCTGGAGTTGCTCCAGCAGAGAAGAACAAACTGGGATTTCTTCCTGGTTTTCACGTTGCCAACAGGTAAATCCATCCACGGGCTCGGTGAGGAGCAGCCCCTCACAGGACACAGCATCCCTGGTGGCCCACAGCAACATCTCCAGGTGGGTTTGGTTTTCTCCCCTCTGGCAGTGAGAGCAGAATCCAAGTGGGATGTCCTGAAGCCCCATCCCCGTGTCCTGGGGTAGCCAAGGTCCCAAAGCAGGGCTGCAGAGCTCCATCCGTGTCCCAGGCAGGTCATTCCCATGGCAAGGAGAGCAGGGTGAGCCACGGAGCCTGGGCTCAGCCCAGGGTGGTGCTGCAGAATTCCCAGGTTCCCAGTGCACCATCCTTCCTGCACATCCCTCGGGAACAGCGCCCTGGAGGCTCCCAGGAGGGGCACAAAGCCCACCTGGGCACAGAGCTCCTGCTCGCCCCCAGTGTCCCCTGCTGGAAAGGGCCCTTCCCTCCCTTCCCATCCCTTATCCCAGCCCTGGAAATGCTGTGTTCCAACAGCACCACGGGGTGAGGGCTTCCTGCAGCATCCCAGGGATGGGGAGGCTCTTTGGGAACCCCAAACCCCCCTGGCCAGGGACTGAGGTCCTGCCGGACAGGTGACACACACAGCACAAGGGCTTGGAGCAACATTCCGGGATGGCAGAGTGACTGAGCCCATCCACAGCTCAGATCCCTCAGGATGCTGCCCTGGGGCTCCAACTGAATTCCAGCACCAGTTTGGGCTCCTCCTGTGCTGCAGGGAGTGCTGTCCCCAGAATCCCAGGAAACAGGGGCTGGGAGGGATGACAATCCCAGATAACAATCCCAGACAACAATCCCTGCACACCCAGCCCGGGGCAGCGCCCTCGGAGCTCCTCGGTGGCGTCACACAGACATGGGCACATGGGAAGAGGTTCCAAATTTGGGAGGAAGGCTGGCAGGGTGTGTCTGCTGGTGGAGTGGCTTTAATTGGATTATGTCCATCACGCTCCATGCCTTTGTTCCCGATTTAATGGTTCAGCACTTCAGTTCAGCGCCGGCGTTAAATTTAGTGACGGAGTTTAATCATTTCCAGGGCAATCATTTCCAGGGCTACAACCAAATCAAGGCTCCATTTCAGCCCAGCCTCGAGCGCAGGAGCTGCGAGACAATGGCCCAGATGCATAAAATTAACAGATCTTGACCTCAAAAGGGGCAAAAAAAGAGCTTTGCACCGCTTGGGTGGGAGTTTGGGTTCTGCAGCATCAGCACCGGGGCATTGGGGCAGGCTGGGGACAGTGGGGCCACCCAGAGCAAACCAAGCCAGGGATGTGTCCACGTGGGCAGCCCTACACAAACAACCAGCTGAGGGCAGGGCAAAACACCAACTCCTCTGCATCTTGGGGACTCGAGCTGGAGCTGCCACCCAAACCAGCCCCACGCTCCAGCAGGAGCCTGGAACCATCTCCAAAAATCATGGGAGGCCAAGGAATCATTGTCCCTTCAAGCCATGGAAGGCCGTGGAATCACCATCCCCTACCATAACAAACCACTCCATGCACAGAGGGGAAGGAAAAAAACCCAAATCCTTTGGATTCTGTGCCTTTGTGGGCACCAGAGCCGGTGCAGGAGCACAAATCTTCCACCCAAACCAGTGCCATGCTCTGGGATGAGCCTGGAACCAGCTCTGAAAGCCATGGAGTCACCATCCCCTCCAGCCAGCAGCAACCCTACAGCAACCAACCACTCCCTGCACAGAGGGGAGGAAAAAAGGCAAAATCCTCTGGGTTTTGTGCTCTGGAGCAGGTGCAGGAGCACGGACCCAGCGCCCACAGCCACTCCCCATCTCTGGCCAAGCCATGGAAGGCCGTGGGATCACGGAGCAGCAGCGTGTCCCTCCCTGCTGGGCCAGCCCAGGGGAGATGCCTGTGATTCCTCGTCAGGGAGGTGATTAAAGGGCTGGGCTGGCTGTTAATGACAGCAGGGCCTCGCTGTGACCCAGGGAAGCAATTAGCCAGGGAATGGGGGTCATGGGCCTCCTCATCCACCTTAATTGAATTCCAATATCTGCCACTTCCAGCAGCTCCTGCTCCATCCCCGAACTGGTGAGGAGCAGCAGGAGGGTGCAGTGTCACCCCAAAACTCATCTGCCATTCCTGGGGCACTTCCCAAGAGGCACCACCCCACCACGAGGGATCCAGCTGCTTCCTCATTCCCAAAAAGTGCAGGAGCCCAGAGCACGATTCCACAGTGGGTGACACCCATAAAATACAGGAAAATGGAGGGAAGAGCAAGTTAGACACAGAGAATTACAAAGATCCTTGAAGCCTACGAAGGGTAAATAGTCATTAAAAAATAAATATAATTATAAATGAGTATTTTCTGGGAAACAAAGCCAGAGAAGCACTGGAGCCACCTGCCCAGGACGTGGATTGGGAATTCCCATGTCCCAGGGTTTGCTGCAGGACCAAGGCAGGGACAGCAATCACAGAAATGATTAGAATTGTTAATTTTCAATCAGAACCCCTCAATCTGTGCAGGGGGGAAAGGGTCAATGCATGGAACAACAACTCCGCCGAGGGCACAGCACATTCCACACCAACAGCCCGGCAGAGACAAGCCTGGCCTCAGGGGCTGGGGAGGCTCCCATCCCAAATCCCCCCAGGAACATCCCACTGGAATCCCAGAGCTGCCAGGGAGGCAGCAGCTCCCCGCCCTGTCCTGCTGGGGGCCAGACTGGGGCCGTTTTGGGGTTTTGGGACAGCCAGGAGCTGTGGGATTGGGGCCGTTTTGGGGTTTGGGGACAGCCAGGAGCTGTGGGATTGGGGCAGTTTTGGGGTTTTGGGATGGCTGGGGTCTGGGAGCCGCCCTGGGTGCCCTCCTGAGTGCAGGGTTGCCTCTGGATATGGTAAATGATAGGAATAAAAGGGGAATACACACGGTGAGAGGCAGATTGGGAAGTCCACGTACCCCGATGATAGCATTCAACTCCGTCATTGTCACTTGCTTGGCACGTTCAACAGCCTGGGCCACCTGCTGTTGGTGCTGCGGGGACACAGGGCCTGGGTCACTCACAGCCCAAGTGCAGGACCCCCCCAGGCATGGTTCCCCTGCTTTTGGGCCCTATTTTGCCCGTTTTTCCCTATTTTTTTTGCCCAGTTTTGTGTGCAGCAGCCCAGGGGCACCTCCCAGCTCCTCAGGGAAAAGGGAAAGCCTCTCGGAGCCTTTTGGGCTCAGTGCAGCCCCCCAAGCTGAGCAGAGCCCCTGCAGGGCCCAGTCCTGTCCATGCCAAGGGTTCTCCAGCACTCAGGCAGGATTTAAATCCCATCTCTCACATCCAGCCCCCACCCAGGGGCCCAGCACTGCCTGCGAGGGAGGGGAAACCCCTGGGAGAAGCTGCACCCCCTCAAAGAGGGCGTGGAAAAGTCCTTACCTCTTGTGACAGAAAAGGCATGATCTGGGCTAAAATCGTGTTCAGTCTTTTAGCAATTTCTGTCTGAAAAAAGGGAAGAAGGAAAAGCAGCAGTCAGCACCCAGCAGCGGCCTCCCACGGGTGCCACAGGGCTTCCTGGCAGCAGCATGGTGACCCCTTCCTGTCCCTTCCCAAAATCCCCTGCCTGTCCCCTGCCACAGATCCCCTGCCTGTCCCCTCTTCCTTCCCAAAATCTCCTCTCTGTCCCCTCTCCCTTTCCCTTTCCAAAATCCCGTCTCTGACCCCTCTCCCTTTCCCTTTCCAAAATCCCCTCCCTGTCCCCGCTCCCTGTCCCCTCCCAAAATCCCCTCCCTGTCCCCTCCCAGCAGAGGCACTGGGAGCCCCCTCAAGCTCCCCATCCCACAGACACTTCCCTGCTTCCCTGGGACACCTCCCATGCCCTTCCCAGCACGGGATGAGTGTCCTGGCAGTGCCACACCAGCCTGGACTGCCCTGGCTCCGAGCAGACAGCCAGGCCCATCCAGGGAGCAGCTGCTGCATCCCAGCAAATCCAGGGTTTGGTGGTCCCTCCATCTCCTCCCGCTCCCAAGGCTGCAGTGGGGGGTTGGTTTCCCCGCAACACACCTTGGCAAAGCCACTGCCCTGTGCAGGGAGCTGAGTCCCCACCAGGGCTGGGGTTCTGCTCTGCTCCCTGCCCATGGGTGGGATTCCCTTTGCCAGCCTCACATCCTGCTCTGCAAACAGCCTGGATGCACCAACACCTGCCAGCTGCACCCTGGGGGAAAAACCCCAAAGGACACCCAGCCCTTGCTGGGGATGGCTGGGACACGCTGCTCCTGCTACACAAACAGCCCAACAAGCACCATCAACATTCCCAGCAGCACCAGGGAATGGAGACACCGGGAAAATCCTGACCTGCCCCAGCCTGGAGCCACCCCCATGGAGGGAACAACCCCACAGACCCCAGAGCTCTGGGTCCTGCTCCAAGGGGTCCCCAGAGAGCTCCCCATGGGCTGCAAAGCCACAGGAACACTCCTGGCCATCCTGTTCTCCAGAAGCACTCCCGGTGATTGGGTTACACCTGATGCTTTCTTAGGAATTAGCTCCGTGGGAGCTTCCAGGGATGTTCCTGGTGGGATGGCCATGTCCCTCTCCAGGGATGGCTGCGCCCCTCCCCAGGGATGCTCCTGGTGGGATGGCCATGTCCCACTGCAGGGATGGCTGTGTCCCTCTCCAGGGATGCTCCCAGTAGGACAGCCGTGTCCTGGCTCCCAGGAGCGGCCGCGAGGATCCAGCGCCACAACAATGGCCGGGGCCGAGCGCTGGCAGGGAATCAAACGCCCTGAAATTCCTTCCGCCAGCCCCAGCAGCTCCTTATCAACAACACGAGAGATTAACCGGGAGAGCTCCGGCCTCCTGCTGGCAGGGAGCCTCCTTCCCAGGACAGCCACAGCCACCATCTCCTCCCAAACCCCGCCGTGCTCCCCACATCACCCCAAAGCCTCACCCTGCTGATCCCACAGCTCAGCTCCCTGGGACAGCTCCTACAGCACCCATGGGGTTTAAGCCCAGCCAAACCAAAGGAGCCATCAGCTCCACCTGCTCTCAAGCACTCTGAAGAAGATCCCCAAATATCCTAATTTGGGGTAGAAACCCCAAAGGACACCCAGCCCTTGCTGGGGATGGCTGGGACACGCTGCTCCTGCTACACAAACAACCCAACAAGCACCATCAACATTCCCAGCACCACATAAACAAGGAGACAACAAGTAAATCCTGATCTGCCCCAGCCTGGAGTCACCCCCGTGGAGGGAACAGCCCCACAGACCCCAGAGCTCTGGGTCCTGCTCCAAGGGGTCCCCAGAGAGCTCCCCATGGGCTGCAAAGCCACAGGAACACTCCTGGCCATCCTGTTCTCCAGAAGCACTCCCGGTGATTGGGTTACACCTGATGCTTTTCTTAGCAATTCCAGAGGCAGGGAACGTGCTGGCACACCGTGCCAAGGCAGGGACGGCTGGAAGTGACCACAGCTTGGACTCAGGTACCCTGGCCACAGCCACCAGTCAGTGGGATCATCATGGCCCCGAGCGTGAGGATGCACGGATCCAGCAGGCAGCCGGGGATCACGGACTCCTGGAACAGTTTGGTCAGATGGGACTTCAAAGCTCATCCAGTTCCACTCCCTGCACCTTCTAGGAGCCCAGGTTGCTCCAGCCTGGCTTTGGACTCTTCCAGGAATGGGGCAGTCACAGTCACAGTGTCCCAGCCCCCTTTCAGGGAAGGATTCCTTCCCAGTATCCCTGTGTCCCACCACTGCAGGGACACTCTGCCATGGTGACCCCTGTCCCCAGCACCAGGCTCTGGCCAGCACAGGGTTTTCAGCACCCAACGCTCCCACAGCTCCAAGTGCCAACCCCAAGCCCAGCCCTGGCGCCGTGGCCGGAGCAGCCAGGCTGGCACCACGAGTGCCACCAGCCCCTGTGGTGCCACTGCCGTGCCCTGCCATGGGAAAAGCTCCTTCCAGCCTCTTTGGCACTGGCACTTTGATCAGATTATATTTAGCTGCAGCTGCATTAAAGATTTATTCCTCCAGCTCCAGCCCTTGGATTGGGATGCAGCAAGCACAGCCGCTGCTCCAGGGGCTCTGCCCTGGCAGCTCTGCCCTGGCAGCTCCCAGGTTCTAGAACAAATCTGATCCATGTTTGAGGGGAGAACACCAGCCAGCCTCCCTCGGCTGCAGCCTGGAAAAACACAGCATCCAGCCAAGCTGATCCCATGGAGCAGGAAGGGAAGGAGCTGGGTTTTCCCCGGACAGCCCTGACCAGCAGCACACACGATGCTTCCACCTTTAAATGCAAAATTTCCAAGCGAGATGTGAAGCCAAACTCCCCATTCCACACAGAAAGAGACTTCCCACGTGGGATCAGGCAGAGAGATATTGGATGTCCAAAATATTATGTTTACAACCGTGAGGTTTCCTGCGAACACGAGATTCAATCATCTTTAAATATTTGCTCACTTTCCCTCTCCCCATTCCCTGGCACGTTAAACTCCAGTTGTCCCCATTAAAACTTTAACTGGGAGTGAAGGGGATTCTCTGGAACGCCAGGAACAGGGGAGGGCTCCCTGCCTGACACCTTCCCCTTCACAGGGCTCATCCATCACCTTGCCCAGAGCCCCTGAGCCCCACCTCAGCTGCTCCTGCCAAGGAAAGCCTCCATTCCCACCGCGGGTTGCCATGGCAATTCCAGCTCCGCATCCCCTTCCGCTGCCCTGCATCTTCCCTGGACCAGGGCGGATCAAACACCCGGAGGGGGCACGGGGAGAGGCTCCCAAACACCTCCTGGCTGTTAAAAAGGGCAAGGAGTCGGGAGAAGCTGAAATCCCAGCTAATCCCCCCTCGCTGTGTGCCCCTGCCAGGAATCTGCCCTGCTCCCTGCCCGGAGCCTCCCGGCGTGGGGTTTCAGTGAAACCAGAGAAAACATCTGCACCGGTGATAAATCAACACCGGCACCACTTGGCCCCGGCTGAGGCTCCTGTCACCTGCTCTCAAAATGGCCAGAGCCACCAGCAGCATCCCAAGCACTTGGGGACACGGGGAGCTGCTGCTGGCACTGCCTGGGAGAGGTGGCAGCTCGGTGTTAAATAGCTGGGGCTGCCTGGGCCCCGCAGCTCCTGCACTCCCGTCCCTACACCTGGATGGGGCAGAGGGAATTTAAAAATAACCCCCCGGATGTCAGTCATGGCAGAGGCAGAGCAGCCTTAAAACTGCCCCAAAAGCTGGGAGTGCAGAGCTCCAGGCTGGATCCAGGGTAGGGGGGACACCCCAGACAGGGCTCTGGGCACTGGGGACACTCCTTGCGCCAGATTGTCTCAGCTTGGGATGTCCAGGAGGCAAAGGGGAGCTGCAGGGATGTGCCAGACCCGGGGTGACCCCCCCAGACAGGTTCCAGCATCTCCCCCATTGCACAGGACAGCACACAGATCCCTCCTGGGCTCCCTGCTCCTGGGAGGATGGAGACGCCATCAGGGACCAGCCCCACAGGCACTGCTCAGCATCCCAAAAAACCCTGCACAGGACACCCCAAAAAAACCCCAAACAGCAACCCCAAACCTGCAGAGAACACCCCAAAACCCCCTGCACAGGACAACCCCAAAACCCCCTGCACACATCACACAGCCCTCAACCTCTCCCCCAGATGGAAAATATTCTCCGTGGGGAAGGGAATCCCACCAGGCCGTGGCAGGTGGAGATTTTGGGCCACGCCAGCCCCAAGCCCAGCCTGCCCTTGCTGCTGGGTTTATGCAGTGGGATGAAGGATGGGGAGAAGGAGCTGAACACAGAACACTGCACAACACCCCAAAACATATATAACACATCCTCAAATCCAGGAATCTCCAGAGGTGGGAGGGAACACCAGGATTATCCAAGGCCCTGCACAGACACCCCACCAATCCCCACCCTGTGCCCCAGAGCGTTGTCCAAACGCTCCTGTAGCTCTGGCAGCCTCGGGAATGCAACCATTCCCTGGGAAAGAACAAATCCATCCCTACACCCACAGGGCACCCTAAACCCCTGCAGGGGCTGCAGGAACACAGCACCAGCACCACCCCACAGCCCCCAACCTTCTCCTCGTCTCCAAAGCACAGCTCCCCCCACAAACACCCCGTGGTGATTCCCCAAAGGCTCTGCACCCCACAGCCCCCTGCAGACCCCCCCAAACCCTCCTCCCCCGGCAGGAGGAGGAGTAAATCACACGAGGCGTGAAGCACCAGCAGCATTTGTTGAAACCAGGATATTGTCTCTTTAAGCACATGAAAATCAGGCCCTTGAGCAGTGTGGTTCTCACTCGGGCGCACAATTATGGGTACTTTCAGCTGTCTACCACTATTTCAAGTGCTCTCTCCAAGCGGGCTGTCAATGGCATGTTGAAAGCTATTTGTGGCTGCTATCGTTATTAGCAAAGTGGAGAGCCTGGCTGATGAGAATTAAATTCAGGGCGGGGGCGTGCAGGGGCAGGACACAGCCCCTCATTAGGGAATTACCACCAGCAATGGGGTAAAGCTTGCAGAGACCCCCGAAACTCAGCCAGGAGCCCCCAGAATTCACCCAGGAACCCCCAAAACTCAGCCAGGGAAGACAGAATTCCCTTCTGCCTTGGGAGTGCTGAGAGCACAGCTCGCAAATTACTCGGCTTCTGAAGTATTTAGCAAATTATTACCTGGCACTCCTTGCTAACGAGCGCGACAGAAAGGATATTGTGTTCCTAGAATATTCTAGAAACACACACACATACACACACAAAAAGCTGCCTCTCTCCCCTGGAAGTGTTGGGGGCTTTAGGCTTGTTCCAAGCATTAGGCAGGGAAACAAGAAGTGCTTCTGTGGAGCGTTCTCAGCCATAACAAGGAATCAAAGGCAGCACAAAGGTTCTGTCCTCCGAGGTGTCCCGTTTCCCCACGCAAAATGCGTTTTCCTTTTGGAATGGTTATTGCCCTCGGCGATTATCCACGGAGATCTGCACAGAAACAATGCACGGCCGACAGGGGAAGGGAAGTTTCTTTTGGAAAAATCAATTAACCCGACCGAAAAAAAAAAAAACCAAAAAGGAAAAAAAGTTTTGTCGGCGTTTCAAAAGAAAACTCCTGATTGGAGCCGGGTTTAGGAAAGCTGAGCCCGGGGAATGAGTTGAGTGCAGCAGGAAGACTGATGTAAGGAGCATTTCACTGCAACCGACTGGGGAATCACTTCCTAAATATTTCCTTGCATATGGAGTTGTTTATGAAACTCCATTTTTTTCCTAACGAGAAACAAAACGAGAAGAAAGGGGAGGGGGGGAGGCAAAAAAAAACCCCAACCCCACACGCAGCCACATATGCACACACTTAATATTCAGCGTGGAAGAGATAATCTGTTATATAAGCCCACAGACAGACAATCCCCTTTTGCTTAAAGATGAAGTATCCATCAATGTTTGTCTGGAGCAGATGTAATCACAAGCAGTCAAGTCTGGAGGGCAGGACACTGCATGAATAATTCAAGCACTTCAGTCTACTTGATTGTGTGCAGATAAACACAAGTCAACCGCTAAACAGGTCAGCTGATAAACTTGTTTGTTCAGGACCAGCCACCCTCAGCCAGATGCCGGCAGGACCACGCCGCAATTAGCGGGATGCCTTGCGGGATGCCTGCCGGGGGGATGCTGCGCCAGGGATGCCTTTCAGGGGATGCTGCGGCCCCGCAGAGGGGGGAAAGCCCTCCCCGGGCTCCCGCTGCGGTCCGGCGCTCCCCGCTCGCCCCATTTTCGCCTGGAAGCGCAGCCCGGGCTGCTTTGTTTGTTTGCTCCGCGCTGCTGTCAATTAGAGAAGGAGACAGCTCCAGCTTGCCCCGGTTCCCGGCAGCGGGCACGCAGCAGATGTCACCGGGAAGCGCCCGGGCGGGCACGGGATGCTGCGGGAATCGCTCGCACGGCTCCCAGCAAAGCGGGGACCACGCCGGGCCTCCTGGCTGCCGGCACCGGGAAGCACCGGGACGGGCGGGGCGCCGCCAAACCTCGGGACGCACCCATGGACCGGGGGGAAACACTTGGGAACGTCTTGGGAATGGCATCTCCCAGCGAGGGAACCAACCCGGCATCTCCCAGGCCATCATTCCAGCATCTCCCAGCGAGGGAACCAAGCCAGCATCTTGGGGTGTCATTCCAGCATCTCCCCCAGCATCCTGGGCCATCATTCCAGCATCTCCCACCGAGGGAACCAAGCCAGCATCTCCCAGGCCATCATTCCAGCCTCTCCCAGCGAGGGAACCAACCCAGCATCCTGGGGTGTCACTCCAGCATCTCCCCCAGCATCTCAGGCCATCATTCCAGCATCTCCCAGCACTGAGCAGAGCCATCCAGCACCCAGGTAGGAGGAGGGTGGGCAGAGGAGACCCTCTGCCCCAAGAGCCTGGGCTGGGGTCCCTCCAGGTGACCCCAGAGTCCCCTGGGTGTTGCTGAGGTGGCCGCAGGCTCTGTGTCCCTCTGGCCACACCAACGCCGTCCCTTCCTGGCAGGAGGCCGGGCCTAGCCCACAATCCCGAATTTTGGGGTGTTCCCGAGCACCCCAGCTCAAAGCTGGCCGCGTTCCCCCGAGCTCGGGGGTCCCGCAGCCCCCACGCAAGGACCCCGGGGCCGGGCAGCGGCCCCCGAGCGGGGAGTCGGGATTATCTGCGTGGAAGGAGATATTTATAAAAAACTGAAGACTAAGCAGGAATTATTTTCGCTGCCCCGTGACTACGGCGCAGCAAGGCGAGGGGAGGAAGAGAGAGGCGCATTCAGAGACGCTGCTTTGCATCTCATCAGCGCCCTGCGAGCCTCCTCGGAGGAGGAGGGCGATGCCGCTATTAAGCCAAACCACTTTGGAGTTGAATGGGGCTGATTTGCGAGCGGCAAAGTTGATGTCAACTTCTATCTGCCCTAAGTTCTTAATTAGAACTCCTTCTAAAACCAGTAAGCAGCAGCAGCACAAATAATCAGGTCTAATCTCAATAATAACTTTATTCCTTTAAGTTTTACCATCATGTGCGCAGCCTTTAGGCTCTTTACCGATAATCTTATCAAGGTAGCACACCACATTCTGCTGGGGCCTTTTCTCTATTTTTTCCTTCAGGCAAGTTACACATTAGAGAAGACTGGGAGGGAGGGGAGGGAGGAAAAAAAAAAAAAACCGACAAAACCAAAACCCCAACCAGCCCCAAACATTGCTTCACTTCCCAGATGCAAAGACAACTCCGTGCCATTGAGCAACACGCGGTGAGCTCTGGAGATAATTCCCGGCTCGGTCTCACGCTCCGGCAGGGCCGGGAGCTGGGGATGACCTTACAAACAGCCCTGCTGTACCCACAACACGAGCAGAGGCCAGCACAGCCCCTATCAGTGTTTTCCAAGCCTTGGGAACGCGCTATTCCAGGTATTGACCTCCCAGCACGGGAGGCGAGGCTGTTCTCACCTCTTTGCATAAACATGCTGCCGAAAACCGAAATTCCTCGTGAATATCGACAAAATAACCCCACCGAGTGCCATCAACCTGCGGTGCCAATTTAACAGCCGGGCCGCGGGATCCCACCTGGAGTCACATCCCTGCCTCCAGCACTTATTCCCCATTTAGTGCAATCAGGGCCGATTTTACCTCAGGTGGAGGAAAAGGGCAACAGGAGATCAATCAATCGCAACTTCCCCCCTCGAAATTACTCACCTGTTTGTGCATTTCAATATTCAAACCGTACGACATTTCGTAGTACTGGGGAAGGAGAGAAAAAAATAGAAATAAATTCAATTAAACACGAGAGCCAAGGAGAATTTGAATTCAATTCACAGAAGGCATTTGCATAAGGTCATTACCAAAAAGCATCCTGGGCAAAACTGGGCTTAAAGCACGGGTAGCCAAGGAAATTACACCTTATAATAAGCAGATGTTTATGGGTTTAACTGGCAGGCACTTAACGAGGGGACACTCCTTTTGACTCCTGTTTTCTCCTCCTAAGCTACTTAGAAAAACAAAGAGGCGCAGAGCTGGGTGACAGGCGTCTGCTCAGCCCTGGCAGAACAGGTACAGCCCGGAGTCTGGC
>NW_005054366.1:3000982-3001202 GCF_000277835.1 Geospiza fortis
CCCCGGGGGGGGGTGCTCTGTCCCCCCCCGGGACCAGGGGAGCGGCCAGCAAAGGGGGTGCAGGGCCCGGCCAAACCCACCAGAACCCCCAACGAGCCCACCCGGGGGCCCGGCATGCTGATTTAGCTTTAAAAAGAGCGTTTTGTGGCAACAAAAGTGCCCATTTCCCTCTGCAAGGATGAACGGGAGCGGGGGGAGGAGCCGCGATGGCTCCCGGGTG